>NW_028079127.1:25582105-25899762 GCF_014824575.4 Sturnira hondurensis
TGGCTGTTTCTTTCCCCCTTCTGGTACCCCTATAATCCGGATGTTGGAACGTTTAAAGATGTCCTGGAGGTTCCTAAGCCTCTCCTCATTTTTTTGAATTCTCATTTCTTCATTCCTTTCTGGTTGGATGTTTTGTTCTTCCTTCTGGTCCATTCCATTGATTTGAGTCCCAGTTTCCTTTCCATCACTATTGGTTTCCTGGACATCTCCCTTCATTTCAATTAGTTTAGCCTTCATATGTTCCTCTAATTCGTGACTATAATCCACCAGTTCTGTGAGCATCCTGATAAATAGTGTCTTGAATTGTGCTTCTGAGAGGCTGGCAATTTATTGGTCGCTTAGAGTTATTGGCTCTGGGACTTTGAGTTCTTCTTGTGCCATCTTTTGGGCTGTTTTTGCCTGTTCCATAGCAGGATCGGAGCCCTAAAGTGTTCACTGGAACAGGGCAACTAAGTCGCTGGGTTGTGACGCTGTATGTGGGGGCGGGGTCAACAAGGAACTAAGGCGTCCAGTTTGCCGCCTCCCGCCTCGGCCCCCACTGGTGCCGCAGCTGCTGCCATCACCAGTCCCATGCGTTTCGTTCCACTGCATGCGAGTGTGCCACCGCTGTCAGCCCTCGCCCCCTGGGGCCTGCGTGGTCTGTCTCACTGTGTGCGAATGTGCGACTGCGGTCATTCTGCCACACACCCCGACTGGTTCCGGGCTGCCTGTGCACCTAGGTCGGGGGACCTGTCCTGCCCGACCATGCTCACTGCTGGCACCGCCCCTCTTACTGTCCGCGTTGAATGGTTCGTAGTTGTCGGACTTTGGTATAATTCAATTTTCTGTCCTTTGGCTGTGTCTTTGTTTCTCCAAACCTTTGTTGTATTCAAACTTGGTTGTGGGAGAAGGCACAGTGTTTCCACCTATGCCTCCATCTTGATGGAAGTCCTCTGAAATATTCTTTTATCCAAATCTTTGTAACTATGGATGGCTGTGGGATACAATTCTGGCCACAAACTTACACAGAATTCTTCCTTGGAATGAGCACTTCTGGGGAATCATTTCTTTTCTCCTAAAAAGCAATGGATTGGCTAGAGTGACCCTTTGTTCTTCTTCTGCTGTGAAGTCCTGTTGGCAAAGCTGTATCAGTCATCTTATAACCATGTGCTGAAAGAAAAAGAAACCTCTATTCAAATTACTGTGGCCCAGTTTCTGTTACTTATAGGTGATTGGCTTCCTTCTGACACAGAAACCTCATTTTTCTTGAATAATGTATTTACAAATTTTCACAAAACTTTTCTCAGGTTTCATTCTAGAACACATTCAACTATGGTAGAACTTGTGGACCTGACTCAAGCCCTAGTGTGTATTTTAACTCCAGCCAATCTACAAACTGCAGAAGTGAAACTATTTATTGTTCAAGTTTAATTTCTTCTGATTTTCCCAAGGCTATTAATACAAAAATTTCTACTCTAATGCTTCTATATACCTTGTGTTTTTAAAACAAAAGAGGTCTTTTGTTTTTTGACACTTACCATGCCTTGAATTCATAAGGAATGGGCTACAGCAACCCAGGCTCCTTTCCATTGCTTCCTACTAAATGTGCTTCTCTGGGTGGAGCAGGCTGGCTCTTCAGCTGAACCCAGGTACATTTCTCTTTGGCTTACTTATTTTTCTGATCATTTGCCCTCACACATGTTCAGGAAGCTTCCTCAGCTCTTAGAGCACTTAATGTGCTCAATACATACATTAATTTTCTTGGTGAAAATCTTGCCTTTAAGTTGTTTGTTCACAACTATGCCCAATGCACACTGGGTGACATTGTAGACACCTCCTGTGTTGTTGTGGGAACAATTGTGGAACATTCTTTTTTGAACAGTGCCCAGTCCCTTGATGTCTACAACCTCACCTTTCTAGTAGGTTCTCCTGTATGTTGCCAAAGCAACAACTTCGTGTTTTCTAAAAGGCCTGTAGAACATGTAGGGGGTGCCTCTCCTCTTTTCCTTTGTGTTAGTCATTTTGGTGAATTACTGGAAGATGGAGATTCCAGCCAAAAAGCAGAAGTTGGAGCCTGGCATGAAGTCCATATATATAATTTTTGCCTTCCTCAATTTTCCTTTTATATTTCTAATCTCTCTTTCTCTGTCATTTTCTAACATGAAATATATGAAATTTGGGTTGAAATAAATCAAAATTATTATTGTAGTTGTAGAAATATACACACAAGTAAGCCATTTATATCAGACTTTTATGTAGAAAGTATTTGCTTTTGGCAAGATTATTGTACTTTTCAGAAGTTCTTGTTTGCATCATGCAAGGAATAAAGAATCAGAGGAGACATTTAAAGCAAAGGATAACGTTGTTCTTAATGTGGCTCAAAGCAACAGACTGGAAAATAAAATAGAAAGTGGCAAAGCTGTTCTATGACATTCAAGGTGGCTCAGTGACACTCCTTAGTCACCCTGTGCAGATATGCAAGCTCCTGCTTCTCTCTGCTCTCAGGATGCCCTAGGTGTCTGCCCACTTTAGCAATTCATTTGTTTACATGCAGTTTTTCCTGCCAGGCTGTGAGACCCTCAGCAGGCAGCAGCTCTGTGTCTGCATCCCTCGTGCTGTTAGGGAGCCTGGCATTCCTGGGGTCTCAAAAAAAGCTTACTAACAGATGGAAAGAGAGAAAGAAGAAATCACATAAGCAGGTTAAAAATTAAAAATTGTTTATCTGTGGTAAGTTTGGTTCCCTGAAATCAGGGGATATGTCATGTAAGTATGTTTGTCTGAAGGAAACATGGACTTTTTTTTCTTTGTTTCTGCCCCCTCTCCCCCAGGAGGGGTTAAATTCACGGATATTCATCTTGATTTTTTTTTTTTTTGCCACAAATGAAATGAGGATATGTGATATATGATAAAAGACTTAAAGCTTGTCATGTTGGACAGCTTGCTTTCCCCTTCTCTGTCTGTATGTCTGTCTCTCTCTCTCTGTCTCTTTCTCTTCCTCTCTCTCATTCTTTCTTGTCTATTCCTTTGTGGGGATCTTTGAGCTCTTATACTATCTCTTGGCTACAGGGCTGTCCAAGCTGCAGTATCCTAAAGACAACACTGAAGGGCCCATCATGTTTTTTATTTTCATCTTCATCAAAATTTGCCAGATTTCTATTGTCATCAAAAGTTGTTGCTCTTTACTGAGCTTAATCTCATAAACCACTTTGCTTCAAGGTATTGATGGTTAACAATTAGCAAGTCTCTATTTTATCTTTTTTTGTGTGCTAAAAAGATATCCTCCAATACCTAAATGCAGGGATGTCAAACTCATTTTCATTGGAGTCCACATCAGCCTCGCAGTTCCCTTCAAAGGGCTGAATATAATTTTAGAACTGTATAAAGGTAACTACTCCTTAAATAGGGGCAAGCTACCTTTGGCTCTTTGTGAAGGCAACAGTGAGGCTGATGTGGCCCTCGGTGAAAATGAGTTTAACACCCCTGCCTTAATAGAAAAGAAGGTGTGATGCAACACCCAGGTTCACACTTCTGCACCAAGAGGCTCATTCCCCCAGGTGCTCAGTGTTGGTTGCTGGTGGCTCACAGCTGCCTCTGTCTCTGAGACTCACAGAGGCTGCCTTGCCCAAGTCTGTGCCCCAATCACATTCAATGATTAATGACACAGGAGCACAAAGGCCAGTTCCTTTTGCCAATGTTTGAGGACAACTCTGAAAGACCCTCGTACTAACAGAGTTCTTTATGGAACTGGCTGAGGTTTTTGATACCGGTGCATTGTAATTCCACTTCTCCATGCTCAACCAACTTCCCTCATTTCCTCAGAGGTTTTGTTGCTGGGCACACTCCTCGATAAAACTGCTGCATGCAAATCTTTGACACAGACAGTTGGTATCCAAAGTGGTCCTAGGAAGCAGTCTCTCATATGGAGATTTAGAACTAGATCACCCATTGGCTCTCTGGCAGAGAGGACTCTATGGTATGCAGTAGGTACAATTCTTAAAACTGGGATAGCATATCAGTAAAAGGGAATGAACAAGCTGGTACAATATCTCAGACACTTGGGAAGTATAGGGAAAGTAATGAATTTAAGGAGTATAGAAGCAGACATGCTATTAATGCCTTTGAGACAGACACAAAAGGCTGAGGTGATTAATCATCAATTTAGGGCACAGTGTGACAGTGAGAAAGCCTCTGTGGCAGCAGGAAAAAGATTTGTCTTTGGTAGCTGGAGAGCAGACAAAGCTGGAGATCAGGCCCAGGGCAGTGTAACTCCAGAGAAGGTTAAATTCTATGCCTCAGCAAGTCTTCTACACCACAGTCAGAACCCTGCTTTAGATAGAATGGGACCTTGACACTTGGGACAGTGACAGTGGTATCAGTGCATATAAGAAGCTTAAAACAATTCCTCTTTTTTCACCCTCTGGCTTGCAGAAATGGCACAATCCTTCCCTGAAAACACTAGTGTTCCCTCTCTTGCTTGAGGACAATGCAGAGGCCTCTGCTGCAAGAGACCACGTGCCAGTCTCATGATAAAACTGCTCCCCCACTTGTCCACCAGATCAATAGAGTCCAATCATGACATAACTTGTCCTGTGAGGTGCTGGACCTGCTGAGGGGAAGAAAGGACTCTGTGCCAAAGGCACTGCAGGACTGAGCCATTACATACCTGCAGAGCTGGTTAGCATTTATGAGACTGGATCCTGAGGGTGCTGAATGAAGAGGTGTTAGAACATAAAGTTGGATAAAATAAGGGAGAATTGATAAAAATGAGAGCACTCTCCTGTGACACGAGATTTAACTTTCCCGTGATACAAAAAAGGGCCATGTGAGATTGTGCTAACAAGTGTCAGCATGACTTGTGGAAGCTCAGAGAAAGTGAGGGGAAGTAGAAATGCCAGAATTGCTGTGGTAGACAATAGAAGAAGGGATAAAAAGGCTCAGGGAGAAGTGGATATGTTAGCATATACATACTATTAAAAGGAGAAAATATGGCCAATTTTTAGGGCATCCTAGTGGACACTCCACTTACCAAAACAATGAAGAACACTCTGGGAAGAGGAGAACCAGTAGCAGTGAGATCAGGGTGGGGTGACCATGGGAAGTGCTGTTACAGAACTGGGTTCCCTGGTGGCAGTGGGGGTGATCAGAACCTGAAATAATAGGGGCTGAATGGTGACACTTAATCAGAACCAGAGTGGGTAAAATGGTAATGACTGGCAAGGTTGGCATGGTAGGCAGGGGAACAACATACATATAGTTTGAGAGGTAAGTAATAAAGCATGGTGTCCCAGGGGCAAGGGTACAAGCTGAAAATGAACTAATGCTATACTTCAGCATAATTCAAGGTTTTCCCTGAAGACAGTATTGGGAAAACATTTTAGAGGCAAAGGTTTAGGTGCTGCATTAGATTATTCACTTTGGAAATAGAATTGCCCCTAGGTAAGAATGTATATAAATTCATAGGCACTGGTGAATATCCCGGATAGTTTGTATGGGTTCAGGAATGAGAAAGAGAGAAAGATCGGGAGCATGAAGGCATGTGGATGGACCTATGAGAGTGGGCATAATCTTTGTAAGCCATGTAAATGTCTATAGTAAGTATCTGCCATGGAAAAGGCACTAAATAGCCAAAGGGAGAGACAGTTTTGGCCAGTTCATGTCCTCCAGCCTCTGTCACTAGTCACTTTAATGCAGATATGATGGACCCACCAATGAGTGCCATGATGGAAGGAATAGAACAAATAACATGGGCTTCTTTCAAAAGCTGATCTTACTGTGCTGCTATCGTGTTCAGCCTTCCTACAACAGAGACAAATCCTGAGCCTCTGCTGTAACACCATCACTTGGGGAGAGCAATCAAACATTTGGTGATAAATTGATTACTTTGGAGTTTTTTCGCCCTGGAAGAGCAGTTATTTGTCCAGAGTGGGATCAACATGTATTGTGGGTATGGCTTTTCTTTCCCCAGACCCATTGCCTCAAGCAGAACTAGCATCCAAAGATTCATGATGTGTGGCCCATTGACAAAGAATTTTGCATATTATTCAAGATGAAGGGACCCACATTACAGCAAAGGAGTTGAGGTAGTGGGGCCCTCTGGCCATATTACATAGCATACCATGAGCTTGATAAAATGGCCTTTGAAAGGAGTAGCCAACCATCAACTTGGAGGATTCAGTATATACTCTAAATGAGCAATTCTTAGGTAGATTAGAAAGGTCTGAAAAACAAGGAGTAGAAATAAGTATGGTGACCCATTTGGAGAGTGTATTCTTCCTGTCACCTCATGTTAGTCTGTAAGTCTACTGGTTTGATACCCAGTGAGGGAATGACTCCAACAGGGCATACACTGAGTCCCATTAAGAATTAATCTAAAATTGGATGTGAGGGCAATCTGGCTATGACATCTGTCACCCCATTGATAGCCAGGGTTGATTTGACTGATCTGGCTGGCTAGGCAGGTGTCCCCTTCCTCCCTCACTGATTCATGTTCATCCCTCCCAAAGCCGTGCACTTGGTTCAAGAGGATAACTTTCCCAATTAGGGGAGAGGAGTATAGTCTTCAGTCAAGGCTATACGAGTAGCTGCACTCCCCTGCTACAACCTCCAAACAAACTCTCAAGAATAAATCTAAAGTTGCTACCTACCTACTTTGAGATACTTATGTTAGCAGGCCAAAAGGCAAGTGCAAGAATTATCATACAGGATCATTGTCTGTTGGTCAAGGAGGGAGGGCTACTGTTCTACAATGGGGACATGAGAAAGTACATGTCACCCAAGTTACCCCCTGGGGAATTTCTCTGTGATTTCTTGGGAGTTTGTCATGACCTCTCAGGTTGAGGTTCTCAGTTATTCTACTTAGTAAGCCACCTGTGCCACAGATGAGCTAACCAATGGAGGTGAAAATCTAGGATGAGTAATGGAGAGAGAGACAATGAACACCACTTTCGGCCTTGAAAGGTAGAGCAGCAGGAGTGTGATTCATCCCACAAACATTTCTTTCCAGGAAACAGGAGCAATCTGAATACTGGAAGACCTATTCCCAGTGGGGTTAACTTATAAGAAGTAAGGAGATCCAAACATATGATGGAGTGGAAGCTACACCACCCAGATCCCACACTGTTCATGATGGACATCCTCATTCCTCAGCTGCTGAGAATGTTGACTGTTGATGGTTGTAAGCTCTGTTCTCCTGATACTTTTGGAGCTTCCTCAATGAAGTTCATGCTCCTTGGGGAGTACTGCCTGTATCTAATGTCAGGTGATGCTGGCATACAAGCTTCTAACTGTTACCTCAACCAGGGACAGCTCTGAAGGACTATATAGTTCTAGAGCTCCATGTAGAATCAACCAAAGCCTCTCTCAAGACTGCATCATGGTTCAGCTACTCCCTCTGCGGAACACATCCCTCATTTCCTTACAGATGTTGTTCCTCAACACACCACATACAAATCTTCACCTCAGATTCTGTGTCTAGGGTCCTGAGCTAAGGCAAAGTGGTAGGCAGGAATATTTTAATAACAAATATAACTTTCCTTAAAATTTTACCATATATATATATGGGTGGTAGGTGGGTCCTCCTTGCCCAACACAGGTTGACCCTTTCTTAAGGAAAGGCTTTCCTTAGAAGAATGAAAATAAAGCTCTAGGGAGAAATCACCTCAGTAGGTGTTACTGATTTAATTCCATAGGAAATGTGTACTGTCTTAATGATTATTATGTTGACTCTGTGGCATCTAATCAAGTTGAGTTTAAGAATTAATTTTTATTTTAAGAAAACCAATAGCTCATGATTCGAGTCAGTTAATATCAATTCTAATTCATAGATTATATAAAAACTGGTGAGAATCATGATAAAAGAAAGACTTGGCTTTGGAATCAGAGAAACCAGGATTTAAATTCCAACTAGTCATTCACGAAATGTGTGTTGTACAAACCATAATTTCTGAGCTTTGTTAATCTCTAAAAAAGAAATGATACTTCATGGTATTTTTTTACACTTACTTGAGGACATGTTTAGAAAGAGGGGAAGGGAGGGAGAGAGAAGAGAGCAACACCAATGTGAGAGAGATACATTGATTAGTTGCTTCTTGTACACACTCTGACTGGGGGCAAAACCTGCAACCTAAGTATGTGCCCTGGCCAGGAATTGTGTCTGCAACGTTTTAGTTTGCAAGACAATGCTCTAACCAACGGAGCCACATAGGCCAGGGCTACTTCATGGCTTGTGTGTGTGTGTGTGTGTGTGTGTGTGTGTGAAAATTAAAGACAATGTCTAATGAGTTTCTAGGTCTGTAGCCTTTATGCATGACACAAGAACTCATTCTTTTGCTCAACAAAAATTTATTCAGTACAAATCTTTATTAAGCAGCATTTGCTGATGTGTATCAGGTCCTATGCTAGGTTCTTGGGGCAAGACAGATGGACAAGCACACTCTCTATTTTGAAGGGAGTTTGTACTTTAGGGTGGGGGGTGCATACATAAAGCAGAGGAGCTGTATCAAAGATTGTCTTAGTCCATTTGGGCTGCTGAAACAAAACTATAGACTGGGTGGCTTATACACAACAGAAATTTACTTCTCACATTTCTGAAGGCTGGGAAGTCCATGATCAAGGTGCCAGCAGATTTAGTGTCTGCTGAAAGCCTGCTTTCAAGTTCGTAGATGGCTGCCTTCTCACTGTGTCCTCTCTTGTGAAGAGGGAAGGGAGCTCTCTGGGGTCTCTTTTTTATATAAGACATCAATTTCATTCATGAGAACTCCACCCTTCTGACCTAGTCACCTCCCAAAGGCTCCATCTCTGAACATCACATTGGGGATTAGGTTTCAACATGAGAAGTTTCCTGGGCCATTGCATCATTATTTTCCGTAAAGAAACCCATATTCTCAGAACCCAGCTTATTTTACCATGGCTTCCTTTAGCATTTAAGTTTCCTCTAAAACAAAGGGAGGAGGGAAGAGGCATATGACAGTGACATAAACTCTTAGCATGGCTTTTATTTAAACAACTTTTGAAGTGACCATTTTGTTGTCATCCTTGTCCCAATCAATGAGGTGGATATATAGGTCTTGAGGCCACAACTGTTTGTCTGATCATTTAACCTTTGGAAGCAGATTTTGTTAAAGTGTTCCTGTTGCTGAAAATGAATTACAAAGCTTTCGCTTTTCTGTAAGAAATAAGAGTGCCCAGATGAGATTACATGGCTTCCTATGATATCTAAATAAGATTAGTTTGCTGAAGATCACATTAAAATCCCATTAAAGAGATGGTTCTGCTCTAGTCCCCCTTCTCCTCAGGCAAGTTCTGAGTGAGTTGATGAAAATTGCTCAGGGATGACACACAGGCTTTGAGCACCCTGTGGAGACTAGGGGGTGGGGTGGAAATATTCTCCTGGCCCTGTTTATTGTAGGAATAGAATCTGTGTACATGGCCCATTACTTATAGATGACAGTCGTGACTCTAAGGAGGGAAGGCTTTAGGGAGGAAATGGTAATCAGATGAAAGGATCAAGGGATGGAGGTAGTGAGGTCATTCCCAGAGAAGGCCCAGGAAATCATTAATTCATTTGCTTCCTGTGACAAAAATAATAATATTAGTGTTGAATTATTTATAGCTTTCCTTCAAACCTGTTTCTGAGGAGGAGGAATATTTTGCTCTCTGGAGGTTACCAAGCTTGAATTTTTGTTATGCTGACCTAAATATCAGTGTAACTTTGGATTGGTGCTGAGAAAGGGATGCATTGGGGTAACTCCTACAATGCCCAAAGAGGGCAAGAGGGTGGTAGGACTGTTGAGAGAGCAAAGATGAAGCTTGGGGAGAGAAAGAAAGGGACTGAGAGGGCTGTTGTGATCGCTGGGCCTCCCTTTGGAAAAGTCAGGCAAGTGATGAGATCTGCAATGTAATTCCCCCCTGCATCTCTTCAAGGGGCTTCCTTGAGGACTTAAAGTGTTTTGTAATAATTTGGACGTAGAACTGAGGTTTTTTTTTAAATGGCCATGATATAGCCCTGAAATGGCCAAAGTTTCACTGGTTTGATAATTTAATTATCTAATTTTCTTGAGTGCTAGGTGTTTACTAGAGACACAAAGATGATGAATATAGAGCCTGATGTTAAGGGGTTTCTTGTCAAGTTTTGTGGACATGTAAACAAACATAATTACATACAATAGGTGCTTGAGTGAAAGCAAGCACAGTGAGCAAAGGGGGATGAGGAAGGGGTAGCTGAACGTGGAAAATCCAAGAAAACTTCACGGAGGAGTCTTGTGTCATGACAACTTTGAGGGATCAATCTGCTTGAGTCTTACAAGATTTCACCCTTGGGTGTTTCCAATTGGCTGAGGAAACATCTCTTACTGTCTTGGTTCCCTACACTACATCCTGTGGAGGCTCTACGCTCGAACTTTCTATGACTTTTTCTGCTGATGGGAGATGGTGACTTTTATAAAGAAGTAAAAGGAAAAGGGAACAGGATAACATTTGGTGTTCCTAATGACCTTTGTTCTGAGGGCCTTCACAAGAACAGCACTGTTAGAACCTTGTCTTAAGTCTTATTGGGACAAATATCTGGCATCTCAGGGTATCTTTTTATTAACATCACACAGTTTTTGTTGTTGTTACCAGATGGAAAATGAAATCAGATACAATATTTGAAATATTTTGCCTCTTTACCTATTTTTATTTTGAAATGATATAATCCTTATTGTCAAACTTTTTCTGAAACACTTTAGGCCATTTATTTTTTTATAACCATATGAGGACAATTTAATGAAATATAAAATAACAATAGACAGAATGGGTTAATCAAAAACTAGTTTTTTAAAAATATGTGTCTTACCAAAACCAAAACAAAACAAAAAGCCCCCAAAGATCAAAAACCCAAGCTGCACAAAATTAACATAAAATTTACTAGTAAAAACACTAGCTTGTTACTAACAGCATTTTTTTGTGGGAAGGGGCAGTGCTATCAGTTGGGATGGGGAGAATTTTTTGAAAGTTTTCAAATTTCCTAACAATGAACAGGTCCTAGCACTTTTCAGACAAAAAGATAAATTAATCTTAATACAAATTTGGTACAGAGAGCAACTAACAATTCAATGTGTTTGCTTTTGGAGAATTCTAACTCAAGTCACTAAAAATGTTTAATATTGTTAATTTTTTCATAGACTACTTCTAAAAGATGAAAATAAGCCTTAAATCTTTGACATTCACATTCAATTAAGTAGTAGTTAATGAAATTGTGGAAATAGGCTCACACTATGATTTCTTTAATGGTGGTGGTGATGGTGGAGATGATGAAAATGATGACTTCAAAGTCTGCTGATCCTTGTGTCCTTAAGTGGTGTTAGTGATGAATTCCATCTTACTAGTAAGGAAACAACAACTTAGAAGTTTATTAAAAAATATTCATTTTTACCAAGGTCATCTACCACACATGGAAATGGACCAGAATCCAGGTCTTCAGATTTCTAGTTAATTTCTCTCTCCATTACCCCATGTTATGGCTATATTATTGTTAATGTTTCTTTGCCTGCAAGAAACTGCACTGATGAGTCTTTAGTGAGTTTGTCCCAGGCTTTTCAGACTTTAATGTTTTTGCATATTCGTGCATGAACTTAGGTGGTTAACCCTAGAAAATAAATTCTTCTTTAATTTTCACTTGGGGATAACACTTGATAGTAGTAGTTTTCTCTGTGAGATTTGATTTTGATCACTTTCAATGAAGACAGGAATTTTGACAAAAGGTTATTTTAATCAGTTTAATGAAAAACAAAAACAAAAACAAAACCCAAGATCATAGCTCTGTGTCACTTTATTAAAACCATTGTTTGAATTTTCTGTTTTCAATGAATTGGCAATCGTGCAGACACTGTTCCTGTGCAAAACTCTGACTCTGAATGTACTACGGGGTGGAGTGTGACACTTGTGTGATATGGGAGGTGAATGTCATCTACTCTAAGTTCCAAAGGAACTCTGAACAGAGAACCTAAGGTACCCAGATTTGGTTTTCAGTGCAACTGAGAAGAGGGCTAATACAAGGTCAATACACTTTCTATGTTATAATTCAGTTGAAGAGTTCCTCACATTTTGAGTGACAGGTGTAAGCAGTTGACATTGCAGTCTTCACCTTATTTTATCTTTATTAAAGAATTTGACTTTGGAGAAGATGTCGGTTAGGTATTCTCTGTTTTTGCTAACACCTCACAGTTGTCAATAGATTAATTTGTCCCATCTTCAGTTTTCTTCACTGTGTTTATCTGAAGGCAGATTAACTATCCTTTTTATATAAAATCGACAGTGATTTATTTTCTATTAGTTTTATTCATGAAAATAAGTATGACCCAAATGTAACTGTATTATGTGCCTTTGACTTTCTGGGATACTTTAAACTTCAGCTACAGAAAAACAAGACAAAGTGAAACAAAACAAATCTTCAGGTTAAATAAGGGCAAATCTGTGATAAATAAATACTTTAAACAAAAAGTACAACAGGAGTAATTTCTTTGAAAGTGAAAAATAACTTGGTTGACTTACTCTTATCAGTGAGATGATGAACACATTTCTCAGTGCACCTGTAGGTGTCACTGTTGAGATGTGCTACTGAAATATACTCAACACCTATTTGAACTTGAGAAAGGGCTTCTGGGGGTGAATTTTATAGAGTGCTTTGACTAACTCTTGTAATATTTTTTTCATGATATGAGTGTAGTGCTTAAGTCTGATTTCCTTGGTGCAATTAAATCAACTAATTGAATGTTCTGTTATTTTTGAGGCAAAGAAATCACTTTGGACAAAGACATGTAGGTACATGATGGAGGAAAATATGGAAATTATTTCTTAAGTTTTGCCTCAGTACTCTTAGATTAGTAGTTTGAAGAAATTAACATTTTCTTTTTTAAATTATAGTTTACAACCAGTATTATTTTGTATTAATTTCAGATGTACAGTATAGTGGTTAGACAATCATAGTGTTAGACTTTACAAAGTGTTCCCCTTGATATTTCCGGTACCCATTTGACACTATGCATAGCTACTATGATATTACTGAATGTATTTCTTATGCTATACTTTACATCCCCATGACTGTTCTGTAAATACCAATCTGTACTTCTCAACCCCTTCACGTTTTCCACCCATGTTTCCTTCCCCTGCTTCTTACTGTCAATACACACCAGCTAGAACCTCTGATCATATGAGACTTTCTGTGTATGGAAGACTCATGTCCAGGTGACATGTTCTCTTGTCAGGACACTAACGAGTAAATCAAAACAGTGTTACACTGATTCCCTGAAGTTCTGCAAGGGGCTCCTTAAGTAGAACCAGAATAAGTTTCAACATATTAGGGTTCTACGGCTGATTTAGTAAGAGATTTTTTAAAAATCTTTTTTATTCATAAAGTGATTTGAAGATTCAGGGCAATCTCTTGGCATGGCTAAAGTTCAGGAAATTTTTAAAGAGTAAGCTGTCTTATACAGAGAAGTGTCCTTCTAATTTCTCTATTTTTCAAGCTCCCATGCCTGACCAATATTTGAGTTAACTAAATTTAATTTAATCATTGAGTTACTAAATTTATTAATTTTTTAGAAGGGGAGTTATTGGTCTTTTATTATGTATATTTTATTCTGTCAGAGGCTAGTAATATAGAGAACCATCAAGGCTAATTCTTCCCTTCAAAAAATTAAGCATTTAATAGCAATGAGAGATAAGTGAGTAAACTGTAAGAAATATAAGCAATTAGTTTGTGTGGAATATAAAGAAAGCTGACAACTCTACTTGGGGATCTGTTTTAGAGTGTTTTAGAGGGAAGTTGGTTGAGTCAAGTCAAATAGACTTTACTGTGAGGAAAGGGTAGTGAGGAGAGAGAGGGCTGTCTGAGGTAGACAGAGCATGACTAGGAGGGCCTTAGACACAAAACACTGGGTGTGTTAGTGAGAGGTGTGGTAAAAGCACAAAGGTGTGAGTGAGGTGGAGGAAGGAGTGCTTCCATGAAGCCTCTTCTGTGGGATGCTCTGAGCACATCATTGTTTCACCAAAATAAAATAAACTGACCTTAGAGGTCAGTATGACAGGTATTCTTTTTCTTCCTCACTCAAAGTATAGCTGTTTGTGTTCAACTCTTTCAAAACAGAGTAAGGCAGGTTTCTGACAAAACAGTTTCTATGTTAAAGTTGACACCTGTCATTGGGTTTATTTTAGATAGCAGTTGTGCAGATCATTTATTCTTTTTGGCAGATGAGGAAGTGAAATGGAAGGTTGCCTTGCTGGGTCTTCTGTGACTGATGTGGTTAAATAACTATTTCTGTTACAAATTGGTATTAGGTGTTTTGTTTTGTCATGAACATTAGTTGATCTTTTACGGCTAATGCAAAAATACCTGATACTTATGAAGTTTTTGCTGTGTGCTAGCTCTGTTTTAAGTACTTTACATATATTAACTCATTTACTCTTTCTAAACCTCCTGTGAAGTAGAAAGTATTATAACCTCAATTTTATACATGCAAAAATGAAGCACAGAGAGTTAGAAGACTTGCCTAAGTTGTACAAAGTGAAAGAGCTGGGATTTGAACCTGGTCGTTTCGCTAAGGTTACACATTATCTAGTAATTAGATATTGCACATTAGCTTAATTGAACTATATAATATAAGTTGTTTTTAGTAATTTCTGTTTTATAGAGATTAGGGACAAGGAAACATCCAATTTGCATGAATTTCTGGGAAAGCAACCAAGAGAGACTCATGGCCAGAGGAAGTGGGCGTGTGGGGACCAACCTCTCCTCTGGTCAATTCAGGAAGGCTCCCTGGATGATGAGTGATTTCTTTGATGACTGAAAGAACAACTTTGCTAAAGAAAGAGCTTTCTATCATCTTCTTAGAAATTAATTTCTATACAGCTGCTAGCAGTAATCCCAACTGAATGTATCAGACTCAAGAGGCATGACAAAATGTACATAGTAAACTATGAATATTACTATTTTATTTCATGTTTGTGGAGTAATGACAGTATCCTTGGGGCTATACAGATTCAAGAAAAACATTGTTCCCACCCCAAGGGCTTACAATACCAACAGTCATATTTGAAATATTTTGCTAGATCCAAGTGTTTGAGTGTTCACACCCAACTTGCTCCACTCTGCTTCTCTCCATTTTCAGTTAGCACATATTCCCAGGGCAATTGACACTCCAATATTAGCCTCAGTGATTTTACCCAATGCTTTCGTCATGGGAAAAGTAAAATGTGCTTAAGTTTTTTTTTTTTTTTAATCTCTTTAGCACACAGGTGGCAAATACAAGGTCTGAGGGCCAAATCCGGCCTTCCACCTTGTTTCTACCCAGTGGCAGCACTGAGCTCTCGATTAACTGTTAACTGTGTAACTTACATTTATACAGTCCTAAAATTACATTCGGCCNCAATGCTTTCGTCATGGGAAAAGTAAAATGTGCTTAAGTTTTTTTTTTTTAATCTCTTTAGCACACAGGTGGCAAATACAAGGTCTGAGGGCCAAATCCGGCCTTCCACCTTGTTTCTACCCAGTGGCAGCACTGAGCTCTCGATTAACTGTTAACTGTGTAACTTACATTTATACAGTCCTAAAATTACATTCGGCCCTTTGAAGGCAACTGTAAGGCTGATGTACCCCACCACGAAAATGAGGGGGCACCTGCAAGCAGTCATATATCAGAAATGATATTCACCAATTTCACATATGTGGCAATAGCTGTTGCATTAGCTTTCCCTAAACTGAAATGTTAAATCAAGAAATGAGGGAATGGTAGGGGGAAAATGCAGACAACTGTAATTGAACAACAATAAAGTAATTTAAAAAAAGAAATGAAGAGTGGAAAAAAATCTAAGAAAATCTATTTACCTGTATATTCACCACGTGTAGTATTGGCCATGTCTGTGTATACAGTAGGTGATTTAGAAGTCCCTAGCTTTTCCTCAAAGTCTGTTAAAAATGGGCAGATACAGGAAGGAGCTTAAGAGTAGTGGGACCCTAGGAGCCCAGACAGGGGAAAGAGGGAACAGGAACCAAGCTCTGCGCATTTTATGTCATTTAATCTTCCTAGCTAATCTAGACGGTAGGTTTTATTTTACAGTCAAGGAATCTGAGGCTCGGGGAGGTTGCATAACTGGCTCAACATCCAAAGGAGGGAAAGGTGGGACTGTGATTAGCAATGTCGTGTGACTCCAAAGCCATGCACTGTCTATTGTGGACAACACAGGATATTCAGAGTCAAATATTCCATTACTGTTACAAAATCTTGTTAGGTACTCTCGTTAGTTATTCCAGTATATTACCTTTTTTTAAAAAGAAACACTTCCTGATTACTCTTATTGCTTTTTCCTATTATTTTGTTAAACACTTGACAACGGCAACATTTCCATTAAGATTTTCATTTAAATCCAATATTGCAACTTGAATCTTCATTTATATCCTCTTTCAAGAGCAGGTGAGAAGATAGAAACATAGGTTGTTCCCAGCTTCGATCCCCTTCAGAAGAAAACTAACTAGTAACTATCCATTTATAGCACACCATTGTCAAAATCCCAGAATACCAGGATGAGGCTGATGTACCCTGTCCCCTGCCCCCACTATGGACCACAGAAATTGAGAAGCACCACATTAGAAGGGGAAAACAACCAATGAAATCAAAATCAAGTTTAACTGCTCCTCCCCCAGGCTTGCACAGTGGACCTCTGTGTGCCTACAGTTTTCCCACCAGGAAAGGAACCAA
The DNA here is from genome assembly GCF_014824575.4 of Sturnira hondurensis. Lineage (NCBI taxonomy): Eukaryota > Metazoa > Chordata > Mammalia > Chiroptera > Phyllostomidae > Sturnira > Sturnira hondurensis. The sequence continues at coordinate 25,598,815 of NW_028079127.1, forward strand.
AGGTAGTAACTATCCAGCTCCCCCAGTGTTATGGGATGCTACCCAGGAGGCCCACTTGGGTTTTACCTCAAGGGGTTTACTGAGGAAATCTGCAGGGTTTGATGTTTGGGGATCAGATAGAGATAGAGGAGAGAGGCAGAGTTTATTTACATCAACTAGTGCACAGGTCTTGGCAGACTGCATTCTTGTTTTCAGTGATGCCTGCAAAGAGATGCCAGCCAGCAGCTCTGAGCATCTACATAGCTTATCTGGTGGCCCTGTTTATATAGGGAGTTTGGTTGGCAGTTATACCTGATTTGGGCCCCCAGCCAATGAGCTACACTGGCTGTGGAGCCCTTTCATAGCCCTGAGTGGGAAGGGAAGCAAATTCATAGCCCTGTCTAACCATTGAACATAGCTGCCAGTCCTGCTCAATTGGAATGTCTGACCTAAAAAACTAAACAGCTGTGGAACACACCGTACAGCCCTATTTAAGAAGAAAGCCAAGCCTGTAGCTCTGTACAACTTGTAAGCCTACCCTGTTATCCCACTCTTCAGGAAGCCTGGAGAGTGACCCTGACAGCTTTGGAAACCAGCCTATCAACCTGCTTAATTATTATCTCAGCCTGCAACCTTGCCCAGGTAGTGAGCCTGTCTGCCCAGCTGGAGAGCATAACTGATATCTTCACTTGACCAGGGAGACTAACAGCAACTCTGCTTGAAAACAGCACAGGCCCCACAGCCCCACTGCAGAGTACAACTGGACACAATTCCTCTTAACTGGAAAAACTGGGAAGTGACCTTGCGAAAGAATGGAGCATAGCCAGTGGGCTATCTGACCACAGAGCAGAACCTGAGGCCTGACTGACCATGAAACCCTGCCTGTGGGTCCACCTGAATGAGTACTCCAGTCAACAGGACCTCCCAAAACCTTACACCCTGGGTAGTGGCATCACCCAACTAGAGACCCCTTTCCCAATAGCAAGCCTTACATGCCCATGGGAATTACCAGATAACCTTCCCAGTGCCTCAAGCAGAGCTGAATGATGAAGTCTTTCCCTAATGATGTGAACCTGTAACGTGTGCTAGATGAAACTGTGTACTCATATACATAGTTACCAATACAAGGATTCAAGTTTCAAAAAGAATCAGATACACAGGACACTATCAAATGAAACTAATAAAGCTCCAATAATTGACCCTAAAGAAATAGAGCTCTGTGAATTGCCTGACAAAGAATTCAGAATAATCCTCTTGAAGAAGTTCAGTGAACTACAAGAAACAATTAAATGAAATTAGGAAAACAATGCATGAACAAAATGAGAAGTTCAATTAAAAAATACCATTAAAAAATCCCAAGAGCCTGGCTGGTGTAGCTCAGTGGATTTAGCGTGGGCCTGCAATCACACGATCATGGTTCGATTCCCAGTCTGGGCACATGCCTGGGTTGCAGGCCAGTTCCCAGCAGGGGACTCCCGAGAGGCAACCATACATTGACATTTCTCTCCTTCTCTCCTTCCCTTCCCCTCTAAAGATAAATAAATAAAAATCTTAAAAAAAACAAGCAAACAAACAAACAAAAAACCCAAGAAATCCAGGAGCTGAAATATACAGTGATTGAATGGGAGAATTCAATAAAGAGCTCAGTAGCAGACTCAACCAAGCAGAAGAAAGAATCAGTGAATTTGATGGTAGGTCATTTAAAATTATAAAGAACAAATAATGAAAAAGAGTAAAGAAAGCTTATAGGGTTTATGTGGTTATACACACACACACACATATGATCACATAAATTTATATATAGTCACATATGTTTATATATACAATCACATAAATTTATATAGATTTATAAATTTATATATACATTTCCATAAATTTAGGCTAAAATGAAAGGATGCTAATAACACTGCAAAACATATGAACTTGTAAAACTCACAAATAAAGGTAATTTATAGTCAAAATAAGGTTTTCTAATATTGTTTTGGTGGTTCATAAGTCACAACTCTAAAGATAAACACAAAATAAATTAAAAATAACTAAGTATCATAGTTTGTTTCACAGTATTAAAAAAGATGCAAATTATAACACTAGTACCTAAAATGTGAGTGGGGAGAGAAGTACAAGTACAGAGCTTCCATATGCTATCAAAGTTGTCTTATTAGCTTAAAGTTATATTTTATATCTATTAGATATTTTATGTAAGCTCATGATAACCATAAATAAAAACCCTGTAGGTGATACACAAAAGATTGTGGCAAAGAAGCCAAAGAATACTACTATAAGAAGTCATCAAATCACAAGGGGAGACAGCAAGAGAGAAAGCAAGAAATAATGATTTTATAAAACAGTCAGAAAATTGTTAATCAAATTGCAATAGTAAATCCTTACTTATCAATAATTACTTTAAATGTAAATGGATTAAAGTGTCTAATCAAAAGACAAAGAATGGGCTAATGGATAAAGAACAAACAAAACAAAAGTGAAACAATATGCTTCCTACTAGAGACTCTCTTTAACCCTAAGGACACGCATAAGCTGAGGTAAAGTGATAAAAAAATATATTTCAAGCAAATGATAACCAAAAGAAACCAGGAGTAGCTACACTTATATGAGACAAAATAGATTTTAAGTGAAAATGGTCATGAGACAAAGAAGGTGATTATATAAAGATAAGGGGTCAATTCATCAAGAAAGTTATAAGTGTTTATGCACCCAATATTACAGGGCTTAAATATATAAAGCAAATACTGATGGATATACAAGGAGTAATAAGTGCCAATATAAAAATAGTTGAGGACTTTACTACCCCAGGAAATTTATATAGAAGGAATGCATCTTACCATAATGAAGGATATATATGAAAATCCTACAGCTAACATCATTATACTCAATAAGGACTGAAAGACTTTCCTTTAAAATAAGAATCTAAACAAGTGTGCCCACTATCACCCTTCTTATTCAACATAGTACGAGATGTCCTAGCCAGAGATTAGGCAAGAAAAAGAAATAAAACCCATTTGAATTAAAAAGAAAGAACTAAACTCACCTGTTTGCAGATGTTATGATGTTATACATAGAAAATCCTAAAGATTCCACCAAAATCTGTTAGAACTAATAAGCAAATTCAGTAAAGTTGAAGGATACGAAACCTAGAAACAAAAATTGTTGCATTTGCATGCTCTAACAATGAAATATCTAAAAAAGAAATAAAGAAAACTATTTCATTTACAATAGAATTAAAGATAAAATAGGAATAAATTTAACCAAGTTGATTAAAATTTTGTGCACTGAAAACTATAAGATAGTTTGATGAGAGAAATTTAAAGAGGCATACATAAATGAAAAGATTTTATGTTCATGGATGAAAAAGTAATATTCTTAAAATGCCCACACTGCCCAAAGTCATTTATAGATTCAATGCAAACCCTATCAAGATTAAATGACATTTTTTACAGAAGTAGAAACAAGTTCTAAAATTAGTATGGAACCACAGAAGACTCTGAATAGCAGAGTATCACACTCCTTGATTTTTAAGCTATCATACAAATCTATAGCAATCAAAGTAATATGGAACTGCCACAAAAATAGACATATAAAGCAATGGATCAATATCAAAAGCACAGAAATAAACCGATGCTCATATGGTCAAGTATTATTTAACAAGAACATTAAGAATACTCAATGGGGAAATAAATGATGTTTGGAAAACTGGATATTCACATGCAAAAAAGAAAAACAAATTAAAACTGGATCTGTATCTTATACTCCTTTCTTACACTGCTCACAAAAATTAGCCTGAAATGAATGAAAGACTTATAAGACATCAAACCATAATACTCCTAGAAGGAAACAGGAAAACAAATTTCCTTGACAATGATTTTGGCAATAATTTTTTGGATATGATACCAGAAGCACAAGCAACAAAAGCAAAAACAAAGTGGGACTACATCAAATTAAAAAGCTTCTATGCAGCAAAGGAAATAATGAACAAAATGAAAAGATAACCTACAGAATGGGAGAAAATGTTTGCAAGCCATATGTCTGAATCCAAACTGTATAAGAAACTCATATACACAACTCAATAGATTAAAAAATAATTCAATTAAAATGGGCAAAAGTTATAAATAGACATTTTCCCAAAGAATATATTCAAATGCCCAAGAGGTACATGATGAGATGCTCAACATCTCATCATCAGGGAAATGCTAATCATTCTGCAATGAGATATCATTTCACATCTTTTAGAATGGCTATTATAAAAAAGACAAGAGATGACAAGTGCTGGCAAAGATGTAGAGAAAAAGGAACACTTGTACAGTGTTGGTAGAAATATAAATTGATATGGCCACTATGGAAAACAGTATGGAGGCTCTTCAAAGAGTTAAAAATAGAGTTACTACATGAACTAGCAATCCTACTTCTGAGTATATATATGCAAAGGAAATGAAACCACTATCTAGAAGAGATAGCTGACCCCGTGCTCATGCAGCATTATCTGCAATAGCTAAGACATGGAAACAACCTGTGTGTCTGTCAAAAGTAAACGGATGAATAAAATATCACATCCACACATCAAGGTACCATTCAGCCTTAAAAAGAAGAAAATCCTGCCATTTGCAACACCATAGATGGACCTTGAGTGTATTTTGCTGAGTGAAACAAATCAGGCAAAGAAAAATACCATATGATCTCACTTATATGTATAATCTAAAAAGAAAGATAGACTCATGGAAACAAAGTACAAAGTTTCAGTTATAAGATAAATAAATTTTGGGGATTGTCAACTTGAAAGATCATAAGACAATGTATCTTAAAAATTCTCACCACAAAAATAAAATAGTAACTATGTGAGTTGATAGATGTAATAATTAACCTTACATTGTAATTGATTCATATAAGGTCTGTCTGGGAAAAGTCCAGCCATTGTTAATATAATGAGGACAGTTTTCATGACATTAATGTAACCTGGCAGCCAAGAAGAGTGGACTGGAATGAGTATGTATGAACAATGACAGCTTCACTGTACTAGTCAGTGGGTTGGGAGACACTTTTGAGTGAGCATGTGTACTATGTGGCAATGACATTCAAAATGACTGCGGAAGTACAACGATGAATCTGTGTCAAATTTTGCATTAAGCTTGAACATTCCTTGGGAAATTATTCGGATGGTTCAGAAGGTCGCAGCTATGGGCAACTGGTGATTGGCTGCTTCATCACGACAACACTCCTGTTCATGAACCATGTCTTGTATAGAGTTTTTTTTTGTGAAACATCAAGTCACCCAGGTGACTCAGCCACCCCCACACCCTGACAGCCCAGATTTGGCACCCTGGAACTTCCATTTTTTCCCCCAAACTAGAATCACCTTTGAAAACAAAGAGATTTCAGACTGTCGATGAGATTCAGGAAAATATGACAGGGCAGCTGATGGTGACTGGGAGAACTGTGTGAGGTCCTAAGGTGCCTACTTTGAAGGAAACTATGTACAGTGTTTCTTGTATCTGGTATCTTCTTCAATAAATGTCTCTATTTTTCATGTCACATGGCTGGCTACTTTCTGGACATACCTTGTATATTTATATCAAATCATCATGTTGTACCCCTTAAACTTATACAATATTATATGTCAATTATATCTCAGTAAAGCTAGAGTAATAAAAAAAGATCAAGTGAGAGCCTGTCTTTTGCCCTGGACATGACCCCATGTTGTATATAAGGGTTGAAGAAATATGCTCCCTAACTCTGGAGCAATGAAGGACTGCCTGCCTAATCAGGGTAAGGCTGGCAGAAAATTCACAACTTTATGATCAATTAGAGCAGTAGCAGGATTGCTGGCATCCATCTGAATTTAAGAATGGCTCAGGAACTTTTTAGTGGGACAGAGTTTGGAAAGTGACCAGGTGACTTCCCTATATAGCCAGTCTCTTCTGTGCTAACCAGATGTCCCTCAGGGGCCATGTGGAGATTGTACATTATAGGCCTCTGGCTCCAGGTCTTTGTGATTTTCTGGATTAACTAAACCTGGGAATAACATGATTATTTTTATGATAACGTAACAGTTAACCTCTGTTCCTAAGGCTGAGTACCAATAATTGGGCCTAAGTAATTTGCAGTTATGTATTTCCCTGTTCATTTTATGAACAATTATATTATTCCATTTTTAGTCTACAAACAAATGTGAAAAAAAAACACCTTTAGGTATTTCACAATGGAAACACTAAAATTAATATCAGGTTTGAAAAATAATTGGCTCAATTTTAGAAGTTTCAAAAATTTGTAATATTAATGGTTCACTGGTTTATTTACTAGTTTTCAACACACATTTGTTGTGAGCAGAGTACTCAGGTCTGCTCACTGGGGGAAATAGACAATAGAAAAATACATATAGAATATGTCAATGGCTATACTTAGGGCATTTTGGCCCCATCGTGAAGAAATAGTAGGTGGATCCAAAGGATTTTTTTCCCTCTTCAATGGTCACTGGAATTTTTAAAATCTCTGTAAGTGGACATTCAGGGCACAATCCAAACTACTTATATTAGTACTTGGCATGTGACCAAGAAGTTCAAGAGGAATTCAGGATCACTAAACAAGAATAACAACAACAACCACTGCAACCATGAATCTAAAAGGGTCAATACAATGAGGTGCAGAAAGAATAATAAACATTTTCTAGTCTTCTGCCTTGAGTCCAAATATACTGGCTTCTGTCCTTGTTTTCCAGATCCTGCTCTCCCCTATCCAAGGGCATTTGTCCAAAGATCATCCCCTCTCTCTTCCACTCTATCACTATTTTTCTCCTGGATTATTCCCATGAGCCTATAGTCTGCTTTAATATCTCTCATCTTAAATAGTACTCTCTTATCTCCAATCTCTTCAGCCTTCACCTCATTTTGCTTCACAGCATTACTCCTCAAAGTGTAGTTAATACTACCTCAGCTCTTGCTTTTTATGAAATAACTCACAGCAGGCTTTTGTCCCTGATGCTGCAGGAAACTGCTCTTGTCAAGGTCACTGACACTCAAACTTTCTCAAATCCAAAGTTCAGTTTTTTGGACTCATCTTTTTAAATCTGTTTTGAAGCATCATTTGAAATAGCCATTCACAACTTCCTTCTTAAAATATTTTCTTCTCATGGCTTCTGGGGCACCTTCTTTCCTGATACTTTTCTGTTCTATTGGCTTTCTCTCATCACTCCCCTTACTGAGGCCTCCTCCCCTTCTTGACCTTTAAAGGTTAGGGGTCCCAGTGCTTAGTCCACCATTTTTTCATCTCTTCCCACATCCTCAGTGGGGCACATCCCACCGAGGATGGACACATCCCATCCCATTTGTGTGTAAAGGACATACAGTGAAGATTCCCCCAAGTCTTGGAGTTATTACTGACTATATCTCTTACTTATTCTTCCACCCCCACACCCAAACTCATCAGGAAAACTTGATGGTTCCTACCTTCTGACACAGGTCTAGAACCTGACCACTTCATATTCCCATTACCTTGACCACTTGGCTGACTCCCTCTTCATACCTCACCCTGTCCCTCTTTACTGGTCTCCCTCTTTCCAGTCTTTGACTTCCTACGGTCTGTTTTCCCTATGGCTGCCCAAGTGATCTTTCAAAAGGTAAATTTGGCAATGTCATTCTTTTGCCTTGAACCCTCTAATAACTTCCCATCACACTTAGTAGCATCTACTTCCTTATCTGCCTCCTGATTTGACCTATGTTCCTGAAAACTTCCAAGGTTCCCAGAACCTGCGTGGGTTTTGCACTGGGTGTTTACTCCTTCTGCTGCACAGTTCCCACTTACATGTGTGTGTCTTGCTCTCTAATTTCATTCTAATCTGTGCTCCAGTGTCACCTAACTGGAAAGGCCTTCTGTGGTCCCCATATGTAACACCTCTCCTATTCCTCTCTTCTTAGCTTGCTTAATTTTCTCCCCCACAGTAATCATCGACAAATTCTGTATTTATGTGTTTTTGTTGTCTATCTCCCGTAACAAGATGTCAGCTGCAGAAGATCAGAACCTTAGTCTCTCTTACTCATCCTTAGATCATCTATACTTGGAACTTTGCTTAGCACATAGGTGATGCTCAGTAAGTCATCACTGGATGAATTCATGATAGAATTAATGAATCAGAGGATTAATGAGCATTTTACTTCAGTAGATCTGGCTGGTAGAAAAAGAGATAACATTTGTTTTATCCTTTTGGATTATAATTTCTAAAACCGAGTAAATAGGCAGATGTGGGTGATTCAGAGACAGCCTTTCAGATTTCACTGATTCACACATAAAAATTATAATAGCTAGCAATTATCTAATGCTTAGTATTTGATGAGCATTCTAAGCATTTACCTATATTAATTTTCACAAAATATCTATGAAGATAGTTCTGTTATTACATTTATTTTACAGATAAAAAAACTGAAGAATAAGGCTCAAGATCACACAGATTCTGAGGTAGAGATTTGAACCCACATAGCCTGACTCCAGAGGTTGTGACCCTAACCAACGTACAATGTTGCATCCTTGATCTGAAAGAATGTGCCCCACACAAGGAAGAATTGTCAAAGGTTCTGGCAATACTAATATTAGAAGCAGAGTGTTTTCATTAAATCTAGTTTTTATAGCCCAAAGTGGAATTGTTACTGGATTCTTTTTATAGAACAGTTACAATTAGGGCCATCTTGGCTGAAACAGGCATCGCAGGTGGGCCTTCCCTTTGTACTCTCTGGTGAGCTCTGACATATAATTTTGAAATAGTGGGACTTTGCAAAGTCAAAGTACCATGAAGTGGAAACAGCATGGATCTGGAGTCAGACACACCTAATCATGTACTTGTCACTCCTGGGCTCTGGGACCTTGGAATCTTTATCCTGAACTGTGGGGGCGACTTTGCCCAAAAGTCCCCCTGTTTGCCATAGATGAAAGTAACACTACCAAGACATGATCTGCTTGGGGAGGAGAGGTGGCCAATTTCTCAGAGGAAAAAGGCAGAAGCCCCTTCCTTCAGGGGCTTTTATTGGGTTGTAATACACAGGAATACAGGGTGGCAAGGATCAAACAGTAGATAACATTTCAAAGAAATATGAGGGCTTAGTCTGAGTCAGTGTCTGTCAGGAAAGGGGTTGCAGAAACTTTGGGAGACATACTCATTTCCTGCTTGAACCCTTAACATATGAATGAAATCACTCTTAGCAAAGCAGGCTTCACAGGACTTTTAGGAATTCTTTCTTATACCCCATCACCCCAGATCCTGCTCTAGCTAGGCAAGGGGCTGCACCACCTCCCCGATCACAGGTTTTCAGGCTTAAGTGGATTAGAGCCAGGAAGTGCTTCTCCCAGAGGACATAGGGACTTGGGCTATGTCAGAATAGCTGGGGGGTGAGGGTCCATCACTCCCTTTTTGTTGCAGCTCCCCCCAAGTCCTTCCATGGTGGCCTCCCAAGTGATCGTGTCTGGCTTAGGTTGCCTCTTTTCTGAGGAGTTGTACCTGTCACAGACTAACCAACCATGCTTTAGGGGCCGGGGGAGGAAGCAGAGGCAGCATTTGCTAGCAGAGATAAGCTTTGTCTTTATGTGGTTCTCATTCCGGAGGTTGCTCACTCAGCCTTAGCTATCGGAGGCAGTTACAATTCCTGAAACCAGGCAGAGTGGTTTCTAACACTGAATCTGTTCTCCTTTTCTGTAAAATGAACTTATAATACTGACCATGCCCAGTTTTCATGAGGTAGTATTTATTTATGAAAAACACAATACTTGATACATAGTAGGTACTCAAACAATTATATTATTATTACTTATAATAATAATCTGTGACAAAACTGTCACTGAGTAAGGGTTAAGAGGGTCTGTCCTTTTTACTTTGTGCCTGCTTCTCTAGAAGGTCCTATTGCCCTCAATGGTCTGGGATCCACACTGCCTGATCCCAGTGGGCCCTTCCTGAATGGGAGTCACTGCTACTGATCGTCTTGTCCTTTTTGCTCCCTGAAAAAGTGTCCCCTTGTTTCCTGGCCTTGCCCTTGCTAGACAGATTTAATAATTTAAGTTGTAGTACAGTTGTACACATACAGGCGGTGGTTGCTGGAATGTGCTCCTCAGGAGTAAGGAGTAAGGGGTAAGGGTCTTCTCAAACTGCTGCAAGAGTCACCAGCAAACAGCCTTTAGGCATCTTTGGGAAATCCCTTGGCTAAAGGGAGTCACCTGGCCCAAGGTCATGCCCCATTTCCCGGGCATTTATTGACTGGTTGACATGAACATACAAAGGCTCGACTCCCTTGTCTCAGTGAGGAACAACTCTGAAAAGCAATTCCAGCATCAGAAGTCCTGTGGGATCATCTGAGGCCTTTTTTGCACCCACATCACAGCCAAGTTTTTCTGCCTGCCTTACCCTGCTTCCTTCATTACCTTCCACGCTGTAGAACCTGAGCAGGTCGCCAACTGAACTGCCTGCAATCTCTATTGCAGTGGCTGCTTCCCAGGGAAGCTGACATATACTAAGACTCACATTTTAATAGAAACTTTCAATGTCTTAACCAAAAGATAGACCTTCAGGAGCTATTACATGCTGGAGAGAGAGAGAGTTTGCTCCAGGGGCCTATAGCCTGTCCAATTGTAGCACGTATAGATCTCGTGCTGTGCTCAGATTTGTGTAATATTTTCTGCTCAATTAATTTAGAATATTGACCCTGGGATCTTGTCTCTAAGATTCCCACCCAAGCATTTTCAACTCACTTCTTGATTTTCATCAGCTGGAATTTGCTGAGCCTTACTTATTGAAGCTGTGTGTGTGTGTGAATAGATGAATGCTGAACTGAATGGCAATGAGTATTTGATGAAGACTCATTCTTAGTCTGTCACCTAAGTGTCCTTTAGGTGACCTCTGAAGTCCTACCTGATGCTAACATCGGCCAGACAACATTTTTCAGTCCTCTCTCAGGGCCACTGCTCTTCCCATTCCATTTACATGGAATGCCAGCCACCTCCAGTTGTCGGCTGTTGAAAGGCTTCTAACATATATTTGAAGTTCACACTACCTTCCTGAAGTTTTCTGTGAGAAGCTAAACTAAACATCCTCTGAACTCTGTAATTATTGTCCTACTATTCTATGATGTTCCCTTTAGATAATGTCTAGTATCATAATTATTTGCATATATGTCTTATCTTCCCAAATAAAATAGATACTCAGCACCTGGCACAGAGAAGGCAGATAAATACTTGTTAGGTAATGAAGATATGATGCTGAACAGTTGAGTAATTGGGTATGTTGCTTCTATTTATTGGCCCATGCTATTTATTTATTTCCATTATTTATCTTAAATTCTGATTAAAAAGGTGGCATCATTTTATCTTCTTTTGGTGGGGAAACTGAGGCTGAGACATCTACTGGTTTTCTAGAAGCACTCAAGTAGTGAGTGGTGAGAGGGTGGACTTAAACCCAGTTCTGACTCCCATATCCATCACGTGTGCCTCAGTCTGACTGGGAGGGAAAGTTCCTGAGGGACTCGGGAAGCCTTACCCTGCAGTGCACCGTCTCGTGCCCATCTCAACTCTGTCTGTAGTGCCCTAGAACTTGAGGGCCAGAAGCAGAGTAAGCCTTCTTTCTTCCCTCCCACACAGAGTTTCTGATTATCCATGATTTTATGTGCCTACATTCAACATAAAAGTGGAAGAATTCTTCTGGTAACAAAGGGGAAATCTGTTTTTATTTTCTTATATTTGCCTCTTATTTCAGAAAGGGTGTAAGGAGGCTGAAAATGCAGAAAAATAATATATATTAGAAATAAGAAAGAAAAAAGGCAAAACAAGGTTGAGGACATAAAATAGATTTAGGAGCAAGACCAATATAAAAAAACCCCTACATAGCACAGTGCACTCAATATAGAGCCACCAAATATTTTGCTCCTAGCCTTCTTATAAGGCATTTAGAAAATAATAACTTTTATGCCCCAAACAGAAATCTAAGCAAATTTGCCTTTCATGAAGTCACATAAAATCCAGTTATTTCCTAGTTTTTTTTTTCCACCTTTGGATTGGCCAAACAGCTGTAGGATGACAAGAACCATCTGGAATCTGTTTGAAAGAAGATTCCAGAACATGATGGTCCCTATTACCACAGATGAAAAAGAGGTCATTATAATGAATGGAGAGAGCAAAACATTCCACCTTCTCTATCTCTGAGGAGCTGTGAGACATCCCAAGGGAAGCAACCAGATGGAGAAAGAGGGCCCTAGCATCTGTGGAACTGTTGGAGAGCAAAGAGGCACAGCCACTTTCTTTTATGTTGTCTACATCATCAGCAAAAGCATTTATTAAAGTCATTAGGTCTGCATATTTTAGAGCAATTTTTGGATAACACTAACAGAAAGTCATTTGAACTAGCTTAGATACAAATTGGAAATCAATTTTAAAGATAATGGAGTATTTCAGGGAATGTGCAAAAGACTCAAAAATGGACTGGAACTGGAGCATGGACAGCTGTAGAGAATACTTTTATTTTGCCCGTTGTCTTTGCTTTTCTCACTATGTAGTTATTTCTTCTTTCTTAGTGGACTGGTGGTCTCAGCTCCTCAGTGCATAAGGTTGGGAAAGTGGCTGCCTTAGTAACCATATTATGAGTTCTAGTTCCCCAAAAAGACTATAAATTGCTCTTCATTCAAATTCTAGTTTCCTCTGGAAAGGGCTCTGGATCCTGTGCCCACTCTGATGCAGTAGATAGAAATAGATGGAAACACTCTGCCCAGTAATCTGTATAAACAACAGAGACCTTGATTCCTGGAGAAGTTCTAGGTCTTGAATTTAAATAATGACAGCATCTCCTATTTGCTCTTGAAGTGTACAGTTAATTTTCTCACACATTTCCTTATATTATTTTTACCATTCTTCCTTAAACCTGGAAGAAGACCAGAGTACTATCTACATTTTATATACAAGGAAATAAAAGCCCCTAAAAGACTCTTAGGGACTTTTCCACAGTTACATAAGTACTTACCAGCAGGGATGGACTAGTGGTCAAAAATTTTTTTAAAGTGTTTATACCCTGGTTTAAAGAATTGCAACTTCATAAAATCTTATTCATCTTCACTTCCTTCATCTACAAAATCAATTAATTATTATACCCAAAGCTATCATACAGAGTGATTGCAACAATCTAGTAAGTTATTCTTGAATATGGTTGAACATTAAAATTGTATAGGGATCTTTAAAAATATATACATTCCAGGACTTCAGCCCTCTGTTTTCTGATTCAGTGGATCTGTGAAAGAACCCAGGTATGTGTTCTTATAAAGTATCCAGGAAACTGTGACATCAGCCTGGATTTGTTAAATCTTCAATAGCCCAAGAAAATTATTCATAATTTGCATGGCCTGGTGTGAAAAACATTGTGACCAAAGAAATGCAGTCAGAGCAATCTCTTCTAAGCTATATCCTGTTCTGGGTGCAAATTGTTTTCCCCTCCAACATTACTTAAGTGGATTACCTAAGGGTTGGGGTGAGAGGCAAAATGGGCACCTGTTCTAGGGAAAGGCTATGCATTTGAAAGTGTGACTATGTGTGTGTGTGTGTGTGTGTCAGTCAGTATGGGAATGTGCATGAGTGTGTGGCTCTGTATGTGTGTGCATGCACATGTTTTTGTATATGTGAATATGTGTATAAATGTGTGAGCCTGTGTGTGCCCATAGCAAGTGTGTGTATGGGGGTGTGCTACAGCAATGTGCGGAGGGTACAGATTGTGTGTTGTGCTTCTACCATAGGTTGAAGAGGCTTGAATATTTCCTGAGTTCAAAGAGACAATGTATCTTAAGGTTGGTAGTGCTCCTACTACAAAACAGGCATTTTAGACATATTGCATGAAGTATAGATATTGTCTCCAACATACCTCTAGTATGGTTATTATATCAAATGAACATGTGGTGTCTGTATTATCTCCATCTTAGAGAACAACAAGCTGAAGCCAGACAGTAAGGAGGTGATGATACTGGGATTTAAATTTATTTCCTGGTTTGATATGATTTCAAGAAATTTTCAAGTGACAAAGCTTAGGAAAGATATCTAAATAACCAGGCAATGTTGACAGCAAAGGCTTGATATCACCCTTGGGATCATTAAACAAACTTTTGAGGGTCACCTCTTTCTCTTTCACACTATTTACCTCTTTCACATTATTTACCTTTGTCTTTCTCTGACGCTGGCTGTCTTGGGTACTAAATATAATGGGGTGTTGTCAAATCAAGCTCCAGTAGTGGTAATAGTAATTAGCAACAGTGGTATCTGCCATTTATTCCTCATACTTCCTGGATCAGGCACTATCTCCAAGATTAGCACTGCTGCTGACAGCAAGTCAACAAGGTAGACACCACAATCCCATTTTATAGGTTAAACTGTAAGGGAAGCTAAGTAGCTTGAGACCACAATGCTCATAAACACCAGCATGAGGAATCATTAGAATCAAGTCTGTGTGGCTGTTGTGTTACACGCAGCTGCTTCTGTATTCCACGCAGCTGCCTCTGTATTCCACAGCTCCTGCTGCTCCCTGGATGATCAGTCCTAGTTTAATGTATTTCCATCTGCTTCTCCCCACCTCAGCAAGACTCTTTCTTTCTTCCCTGGTTGGCATTTTTGTCCTTTAAATTCAGAAAGTGAAAGAGACAGCAGTTGCATTGGCCTGGGCACTTTATAAGCAGAGAGTTTCAAAATTTAGTAAGTGTCTCATGGAGTTAGTGAAAAAAGTAATTAACACCAGGGCACAGAGGGCATGCTTGTCCTCCAAAGTTTGGCATCAGGAAAGTCGACCGTTCATCATTAGCACATGATTAAGTAGTTTATCATGTAAAGGCAGTGCTTGTGGAATGAATTCACTTACTGGCATTCATTTAAAGACTGATTTTGTTCTGTTTTTCTCTGGAGAAGCTGGGTGTGGGGCTAGCCACAGGACAGGCATAGGAGGGAGTTCTCAGGCCTGATTGGGGCCAGGTGGAGGGGTGATAAGGATTAAAAGGATGGAATCATTTCTTGAGAACAATGGCATGGGAAAGTAGTTTCATTCTTTTTTTTTTTTTTTTGGTCCAGATGAGACCTAGAGATCACAAAGATGTTATTTGCCTATGGTTATACAAGTGAGAGGCAGTACTTTGCTTTGGTTTGATCCAAAGTTCAAGCTTTTACACCTTATAGCTATTGGCAGGACACTGAGGCGAAGATCAAGATCAGGAGCAAACAGAATGCCATCAAAATGGAGATGGAGCCAGAAGAGGAGTGGTCAAAAGGTGCATCAAAGGGAAAACATAAGGGTGGTCGGTTGTACAGTATTTTCTAAATATGGTCACACTATGCATCTATTCCATTCTACTTGCCTTCCTTCTTGAACTTCACCATTGAGATGTAGGCTCTATTTTCCTGCCCTTGAACCTGGCTCGTGTGTTCTTAACATGCACCTTGGGAATCTTTAGCCAACAGTTAAGAGGTCTGACAACCCTGAAGCTGCCTTGCTGGAGAGACCTAATCAAGAGAGCACAAGCAGATAGAAAGTCTCAGAAAACTCCAGCTGTTCCAGCCGCCAGCTATTTGAGTGTCCCCAGCCTAGACACCTGACATGTGAATAAGTGAGCTTTCAGGTCATTCTAGCTAGTGCCTCAAAACTGCCCCATCTGTTACAGAATAGAATGGAGCAAATTATTCCTGCTGAGTCCTATCCAATTTGCAGATTTGTGAGCAAAATAAATGTTGTCATTGTTTATGCCACTAAATTTGGGGGTAATTTATTAGATAGTCATAGTAATTGCTGTAGTAATTACTGAAGCAGCTATTTCAGAATCCAAGTCTATGGGATCTGAAATATCTATTTGGGTGTCACCTTTATTCAGGCTCAGGCACAAAGTCTTAAAAATGGGTCAAGGAGGCCAGAAAAATTTTGATACTCTTCTGTGGCACATTCAGAAATGGCTGTCTTCATATGACCCCCTGAGATCATCCAAGCTGTGTGTGGGCTGGGCTTGTGCAAAGGAAGCTATTGCTGTCAACACAAGGCAATGCTTTCCAAAGACATTTTCAGAGGAGTCAGAGTAGCATTACTCTGGGACACTTGGGGAAGTCTGTAAGAGAAGTTTGAGATTCAAACTAAGACCTGATTTTGTGTGGCACAGGATCAAAAGGAATCCCAGTCAAGACACTGATCTGGGCAAAGACATTGGGTGAGCAGTTTATAGTAAGCTTGTCTGAATGAGCAACCTGGCCTGAATGAAGGGTCCAATTCTGGGGAGAAAGACAGGGGAAGGTTTGGAAAATTAATATACTGAAAATAATTCCAAAGAAGGACATTGAGAGCTGGGTTTACAGGAGAAGGAAAGGCCAAGGTATCCTAAAGAGGGACTATGAATTGTTATATTCATTCAACAAACATCCTCTAGGATTATACTCTTCCCTGGGTCAGCTCTGGATTCATGGGGGGCGGTGTATACCACTCTATTTCTAGACATTAGCAGAACAGGCAAAAACAGTAATTGAAAAACAAAGGTCTTAGGCTATTGTAACTTTTACACTTAAACCCTGAAGGTCACCCCTTACAGTGTCTTCCAGATTCTTGTTCTCAAAATGAACACTTTCTCCTCTCACTCATTTAGTCTCTCCTGCTCCTCTGCCTTTAAACACAGGTGTCATTACCACAGCTAGTATCTTTTTTTTTAAACTGGCACTATCCTTGAACAAATGCATCTAGTGATTTAATTTACTCCTCAAAATAGCTTTCCTTAGCTCCTTTTGGTTCAGCACCAGTCATTGAACTTTTCCATGACCTACATGTTTCCCATAGCAATGGTGATCTTCATGGTGTTTGACTCTCTGTAGCATTTGAGGGTGCCAGCCACCTTCTCTGAGGCAGCGCCACTCCAACCAGTCTTTCTACATTGCTGCCAAGTGCAACCTCTTGTTGTGCGTTTGCCTCTGTCCCTTAGGTTGCTTCTGTCTTCTCTTCTTGAATTCAAGAGTTTTCGGAGGTTGTTAAAAGACTTTTGTTCTTCCTCATGTCTTCTCCAACCCATTCACATTTATAGTTTCAACTGTCATTTCTAAGTCAATAGCTCAATAACCATGACGATAGCTAGCTCCCCACATACTGAGCACTAGAGTGTGCTGGATACTATGCTAAGTACTTTATACCTATTTCACAAGTCCCTGTGGATTGGTTTTATTGTCACCTTTTAACAGGTAAACAAGCTGAGGCTTACAGAAGTTAAATATTAACTGTGGCTAATCAGAATCCAGTTTTGCTTGACTTTGAATTCAGTGCTCTTTTTTTCTCATTTATGTTTTTAAATTATTTTTATTTTTAAAATTAAATTTATTGGAGTGACATTGCTTAATAAAATTATATAGGTTTCAGGTGTGCAATTCTATAACACATCATCTGTATATTGTATTGTGTGTTCACCACTCCAAGTCAAGCCTCCTTCCCTCACCATTTATCCCTCCTTTACCTTCTTTTGTATCTCCCACCCTACTTTCCCTCTGGTAATCACCATACTGTTATCTGTGTCTATGAGGATTTTTATTTATTTCTTTTTTAAGATTTTATTTATTTATTTATCTTTAGAGGGGAAGGAGAGAGGGAGAGAAACATCAATGTATGGTTGCCTCTCGTGCGTCCCCTGCTGAGAGTTGGCCTGCAGGGAACTGGACTACAACCCAGGCATGTGCCCTGACTGGAAATTGAAGTGCGATCCTCTGGTTTGCAGGCCTGCGCTCAATCCACTGAGCTATGCCAGCCAGGGCTCGAGGATTTTTATTTTTGCTTAATTCCTTCACATTTTTTACCCAGCCCCACAACTACCTCCTGTCTGGCAAATGTTCTCTATCTATGAGTCTGCTTCTATTTTTTTAGTTTATTTTGTTCATTAGATTCTACATATGAGTAAAATCATATGGTGCAGTAATGGTCTTTCTCAGACTGGCTTATTTCACTTAGCATAATGCTCTCCAGGCCTGTCCATGTTGTCGCAAAGGGTAAAATTTCCTTCTTTTTTATGGCTGAGTTGTATTCCATTGTGTAAATGTACAATAGCTTTTTTTTTTTAATCCACTCATCTGCTGATGGACACTTGGACTATGAAGCCAGTGTTCTTAATCTTTGCGCTAAACTGACTCTTTTCTGTCACGAGCACCTACATACCACCTGTCACTAGCTATTTTCGCCTGATGGCTTTCTGTTGCTTCTGGCTTTTTCTTTTTATATAAAAATTTTTAAAGATTTTATTTATTTATTTTTAGAAAGAGGAGAAGGGCTGGAGAAAGAGAGGAAGAGAAACATCAATGTGTGTGCCCTTGCTCCTTGTGTGCCCCCTACTGGGGACCTGGTCTGCAACTCAGACATGTGCCCTGAATGGGAATCAAACCACAGATCCTTTGGTTCACAGGCCAGCACTCAACCACTTAGCTATGCCAGGCAGGGTACTTCTAGCTTTTTATATTCAGATGAAATATCCTCTTTTCATGCAGCCAAAAGTCTCTCTAAACTTCTTAGACATTTTTGTCAACGATTCTGCTATTTTTCCCAACAGAATGGCTTTACACACCTAGAGGACAAGGACAAACAGGTCGGTATGAAGAACACTGATCATCATGGGGGTAGTCACCACTCTACCTCCTCAGGAAGGGTTGCCATCACACAAAGTTGTGAGTCAGATCACAGCCTGCCTGTGCCAGAGGACCGTTTTTGCCTGAACAACTTTGAAAATGCATGTTTAGTAGTTGAAAAGAGCGCAGAATACTGCAGCATAGCTGTAAACATGAACAGGACCCTTTCTGATGAACACACTCAGCTCTCCCAGGTACCCTCCTCTCCTTTCTCTTACAGGTCAGAGAAGAGTAACCCATCAGTCCTGGACCATTGTATGTGAAATATCGGAACTGTGCAAATGCTTAGCACTAATTGTAGGCAAAGTTTCTTCTTTCACAGGAAAGGAAATGGTGGCTCAGAAAGGTAAGGTGTCATATCCTCCCTGAGGTCTACCCTGACCATGCTATTAAAATTTTCCTGTCACCCCATATTGCAGACTAGATTTCCCCACCACCCCACATTGCAGAACCTCCTCTCTTCCCTCCCTTGAAGTCTATCCAACAATGGGGATGGGACATGGTGGCTGGAAGGTGAAATGCAGTAAATGAAGCGAAGTTCAGTCAAGCAAAAGTCTACACCTGGAAAATTCCAAGGAGTGAAGGGCAAAGATAGGGGGTGCATCTCCCAGAACCACAAAATCCTGTTTTTTCCAACTCTTTGAGAGGTACAGTGGCAAGGAAGCCTGTCAGCTTACAGCCACCATGCCCCACACCCCATTGTTGGGTAGACTTCAAGGGAGGGAAGAGAGGAGGTCAGAAGCTTACATAGTTACATTTACTATGTGGTCCCACAAGTCTAAACATGGGGAACGCAGCAATAAAAAAGGAAAGATCCCTGTCCACATGCATCTTCACTCTAGGATGGAGGAGGATCAGACAGTCAAAGACAAATACTAAACAATTGAGTTATATGGTTTGTTAGAAGGTAGTAAGAAGTCTGGGTTTAACTCTGAAGGAGAAGAGGTGGAGCAATTTGAGCAGAGGAATGACATAATGACTTATATCTTTTAAAAAGGTTATTCTGTTTGCTGTTAGGTAGCCAAAATGGGAGCATATATGCAGGAGAGGATAACTATTTGGATATAGGAACAGAAAGAGCAACCTTCTAAGAGAACTGTTTTTTTTCCCCTCACTTCGCTCTTTTATCCTCTGCCTTCCCACACATCTTCCTAGCCCATCTTTGACCTTGCACTTGCCCTCCAATTTCAAAATCGTACTTAATTCCTGAGTTCAGTTAATTTTAGACACTTAAAAAAGATGCTTTTAAATTATCTTAGGCCCCCACAACATTATGTTTTATTAAAGTGGGTTTTTAGTTTGGTGTTTTTGTTTTGTTTTTTTAAGGAAAAATGAGCCAGAGTGATTGATTCCTTGCTCTTCTTGTGCTCTCCCTTGCACTCACTGACTGTTTCCAGAGGCTGCATTTGTCCCACACAGGACGAGTGGCTGTTTTGGCTAGATACATATTTTCTGGCTTTGTTCCGTCTCTGCAAATCAAATATTGGAGCATCAGTGGATTACCAGTGGTTTCGTTGGCTCAGCATCCCCAATTTCGAGATCACAATTTTTTGCTTAGAGTCAAATCATGGAAAGAGTAAGAGGATTATATTGTCAGAGGCAGCAGAAAGGATGTCAACAAATGTTTTAGTAAACAGCCTTTATGGAGCCTTGTGGTATAGGCTGATTTCCCTCTTAGGGCTGAAAAGAAAATTTCTGGCATTCCCCACAAGACCCTGGAGACTGAGGCTGCTCCCTTATCTGTCTGTACTCTTGTTCAGCATGGTTGTTGAGTTCATGTTAGTGACATATCTGTGATTCATTACTGCCCAGGACTTTCTACGTTTCTAGAGGTCCACAGTGGGGAATGGAGGCAAGGCTGTTGCAAACAGGCCTGTCCCAGGTCCTGAGAGGAATGTCATCAGGTACCATTTTCAGCCAGAGGAACTGGCTGAATTTTAGACAGAGAGGCTTCTGCAAGGTGTAAGGTGGGAGGACATCGGGGGAGAGTCTCTTTCTCAAGTTTGGTAAGTTATAAATTATCACCTAAATACCACGTGTGCTACCAACTCTTTACTTCTTCCAGAATGTCATTTTCTGCCCTTAGCTGGTCTGAAACTTTCATTTATGGTCCAACTCAAAGCCACCTCATCCCAGAACACAGAGGTCTCTTCTTTACTGCTCCTTTGCTTACCCAGCTTTCTTGTCAGTGATGAAAAGTCCCTCTGGATTCTGACCCTGTAAGGGTATGTGGAGACCAGTTTGGGTCAGCCTGTTCTTTTACAGAAATGAGAATAAAAAACCAGACAGATGAAATACCATGTTAAAAAGTTCACAGCTGGAAAGTGGCAGAACAAGAAGTGCCATGTAGGGTTCCCATCTCCCAGGAAATTTTCTTTCATTAGGCCATTCTGAGCAATGCTAAATGTGCAGAAGTTTTTAAATGATGCAGGCTCATTATAAACAGGGAGTACCCTATGTGTCAATCTCTGTGTGTGTGATGTGGACCCTGGCTTGTGGGGTCCACCACATTGTGTATTAGGCATGAGAAATTCACATGGACTACTAAATACTGTGGAGGAAAAGAGGCAGCGTAGATTTTTCTCTCAAGAGGAGAAAAGCCATGGCCCTTGTCATGACAGGCTTTTATGTCTTTTCTGGGCACATTACATGATGGTCCTCATTTACTATGCACAAATTTACTTTAGGTGGCTACCTTTTTACAGAAAACAAAGGAGCCAATGCTGCTAATCACATCACAGAAGAAGGATTTTGCAAATGAAAAGGGAAAAGTGTTTGAACCAGTTACACTCCATACTGGGGAGTTTTAGCATGGATTTTAGGAAGTTACAGTAAGCACTTTCTGTCTCAATTTGGGGTGAGGGAGTTTTAGCAAAAGCAAGTCTCAGAGCAGTCTTGGTACAATGCAGGCCTGATTCCTCATGGGAGAACCTATCCATGGACTTGGGTCCTGTGCATCGGACCTTGCTTTCCACTGGGAGCTGGGCCCATGCCATGCAGAATGGTCTATATTTCCCCCCTTGTTTTTAGTTAGGACCACTATAGATCCCACAAATCTTGCTGCTTGCTGGTCTCTCACACGACCCTAGGAAAATAATTTGCAAATATGTCAAAGTACACAGAGCATTATTATAATCAGTAAGCAACCAGCAGTTCCAAAGACCCACATTCTCAGATAGGCCCATCAATCATTGTCAGGCAGTAATGATCAAATAATAGATAACATTCAAAAAATTCTGAGGGCTATTTTGAGTCAGGGTCAGATAGCTAAAGGGCCACAGAACTTTGGGGAAACAAATTCATTTCAGGTCTGGACCCACATCATTTAAATTGAGGGTATTAGCAAAGCAGGTTTCACAGGATTTTATGCTTTCTGTCTTAGGCCTGATTGCCCTGGGGAACCTGCCCTTTCCAGCACAGGGCTGCACCTACTTCTGGCATCGTTTCAGGCTTAGGTTGAGCAGGGGAAGTAAGGCAGCCAACAGATTAGGAGAATTCTTGCAGACAGAATGAGAACTCAGGCTATGTCAAAGCTGAGGGGTGAGGGTCCATCACCCTCTTCTTCTATAGCCCCCCAAATCCTTCCCTGAGGGCCTCCTTGCGATTGTGCCTGTCTTAGGTCATTCCTCCCTTGAGGAATCTTACCATTCATTGGCTAACTGATCAAGCACTGGGGGCCAGGCAGGGTGAAGTAAAGTGGTCAGAAGCGGTGCTCCTGCCAGGAAGATAGGCTTCATCTCCTCAGTGGCTTAGGGTCCTAAGATCTCTCACTCAGCCTTAGCCAAGGCGGGTTACAGCTTCTGAAACCATGCAGGATGGTTCCCAACATCTAATCTCTCCCTTTTTTGTTTGTGAATGCAATTGTAGCTGTTGAGCTTGTGAAACCTACCATTTGCTGTTCCTGAAGGCAATCTCAAGGCAAACAACCTTTTTATACATCATAAAGCACAAATAAGGATTAAGATAAGGAGGCATCCAAGGGCATGACCCAAACCCATAAATTCAGTCAATTGAACCAGTTTGTAGGGTTCAACCACTGAACATTTTTGAGGCACTGAGGGGTTGTTGACCTCAGCAGGAGGTGCTTGAGCCTCAGCCCCTCTCTTTGGGGCAGGCACCACCCTCCACTGTTGACAGACCCAGGCCCGTGAGTGACAGTGTGGGTGTCAATTTTCCTTCTGGGTGTTCAGGGTCAGCTGGGCCATCTGGTCTGTCAGTCGATTGGTTCTCAGCTTCAGGTAGTAGAGCTCGGTGTCTGTTCCACTCATGATAAGGCTTTACTCTTTTGGCTGGTAGCCAGACAGGACCTGTAGGAATAGAAACACACATATACCCTCTCCCCAAGTTAAGAGATCTACAGGGTCTTGCCAAGAGCCATATCCCAGTGAATCTCTATATAAAACCTGAGGATCAGAAGACTTTGGCTCTTTCTTCTGAAAATGTTTCTCAGTTGGAGTACAAAGTGATTCATCACAATTTAGAAAATTATATGTAAATATGGTTAACATAATCAATTTTGAAGGGGTAAGGACTCATGACTACCTCTTTTTCCATTTTTTTAAGAAGATTTTTAAAAGTATGATGAGCCTTTTGTACACTTGCCTGACTAGTTGGATTTTAAGGTATTCCTGCTTTATGTTGGATATTCCAATGCTGAAGAAAATCCTGAGTAAAATGGGCAAGGTATTCAGGGCCATTATCAGTTTTAATTTGCTGAGATCATCCTAAATGACTGAAGGCCTCAAGCCAACGGGCTTGTATATTTTTAGCAGATTATCCTGTTAAACCAGATGCATGTAGAACACCAGAGTAAGTATCAATAGAAATATGAATATATTTGAATTTTCCAAAGGGAGCCTAATGAGTGCCATCTGTTTGCCAAATTATTTGAGAACTTAGTCCTCAAAGATCAACTCCTATGGATGGCAGTGCCTTGCTAAGGGCTTGGCAATCAGGACATTCTTTAATAATTTGCTTAGCTTGGAAAGACAGGCCCTCTGCTGTTTCAGCAAGCTGCAATGAATTTAAGGAGCAAGTTAGTTGCCCTGTTGTTCTCAGGACCTGGTAACTCCTAGGTTCAGAGTTTTCAAGGAAAGTGGGAAAGATGGGGAGGGGGTGGTATTCTGTTTAAATATGTTTTAGACAAAAATAGTCATGCATCAAGGGTCTTTTGTGATTCGACTGACTAACCATTCCCTCCAGGAGAATAGCCAGTTCTTCCCCAAGAAAACAATCGGTGTTTACAAGTAAAAAATGAGTTAAAAAATGGTACTTTGTCTTTCATGGAGAAGAGCTAGTTTTCCCCAGGAGACAGTATACCTATATTTCATTTTTACAATAAAGGGTCTTGGCTCCAGCATAAACAAGGAGGATTCTTAATATTTTTTAAAAAAATTTTATTCCTTTTTTTTTTAAAGAGAGGGGAAAGGAAGGAGAAAGAGAGGGAGAGAAACATCAATGTGTGGTTGCCTCTCACATGGCCCCCACTGGGGACCAGGCCCGCAACCCAGGCATATGCCCTGGCTGGGAATTGAACTAAAACCCTTTGGTTTGCAGCCCGCACTCAATTCACTGAGCTACACCAGCCAGGGTGGATTCTTAATATTTTTTTTAACATGTCACACCTCCCATCCCACTTATAGCATGCTTTAGATTGACAAATTTATGCACACATTCATAACTTTTAGAAACAGTTTTTTCTCCACTGGCAAATAAATTTACTTTTGTTTTTGTTAATTCTTATCAATAACTGCAGTTTTTGAGTGTGCTTGAAACTGAGCTGTCTCATTATCTAGTGCCCTTGACAACTTTAGGGAGGTTGGAGAAGAGGGAGGGAGGATGCTAAGCTCCACACACCTTGTTCTCAGGACCAAATCAGTGTCTGGTCTTCCATAAGGAAGATTCAGAGTGGTTAAAAGACACATTTTCTCATTATTTTTCTTCCTGTGCTTTTTACTGTCTGAGGGAATTTAGATCTTTTTCCCTTCTTTAAACAATCAATTTAAATTCTTTCTGAGTAGAATCCTTATGATGTAACGACATTAGAGATATTATTCTATTTACCAGAGGTTTAGCAAAATATTTTGAGACGGAGCCATTCCTTTCAAAACAAAAACAAAAAAACAAAAACAAAAACAAAAACAAAATTCAAGCAAACCAGTATTTTCAAATTAAATCTTCTAAAGGAGAGAGTGAGACAGTAACTTAGAATCTCATCTCATACCACCTCGTGTTATTTTAACTTCTGCCCAACTTTTCCCTAAATGACTAAGTCTAAAGATCCCTTATCAGGGAGGCATTCAGCAGTCTCCAAAGGCTGCTGGGCTAGCTTAAAATATTGCTCTTGTTCCTTAGAGAGCCTGTTTCCCATGGTTGAGGAGTCGCAGAAACATTTAAAGAAATTTTTTAACAAATAAAAGAAACTTTTTATGAAATTCCTCCCTCTGCAAGCACAGCGATTACAAAACCAGTCTCAATTTTGCCTTTTTTCCACTTGCACCTTTAAATTCTTATGCAGGTGGATGGAGGGAAAAAGCAAAACTGAAGGGACCACAAGAGGTGGCTTAAAAGAAAGAATTTGCTGAGATGCTTGTAAATTGTCCTATAACTAGTTGATGTTTTTAAAGCTGATTAGAGGAAAAATCTTTGCTCTTTCTCCCAAGCCTCAGCCTAGTTGGGAGTTGTGCCATGGGGATTGGCTTGTGGATGTTTTTACGGTGTTGTGGCCAGTGCCCTTGTGGCTCTTAACTGCTAGACCAGTGCCCATGAGGTTGCAGCAAAAGCTTGGGAGAGAGGGCAAGGCTCCTGCTTACTAAAGAAGGGATAGTTGCAAAACAGTCACAAGAGAGGGTGACCTAGAAAGAAAACCCTTTTCCTCTGAAATCCAACACACTCTATGACCTAACCGAAAAGCACTAGGGGTCGTTGGCCGGTACCTGGGCTGATATGGACGTACCTCAACCAAGTTAGTGCATTGTCTACAATGATGGCTCCTAGCCCTGGGTCCCTGTTCCTGGGCACCAGCTGGTGCAGACCCAGGTCATGGGGTCTGCTACATTGTGGATGAGGCAATAGAAATTCACATGGACTATTGAATCTTGGGGAGAAAAAGGGACAGTGTAGCTTTTCTCTCAAGGGGAAAAAAGCCATGGCTCTTGCCATGATAGGCCTTTATTTCTTTTCTAGGCACATTACATGATGGTCTTCATTTACTATGCACAGGTTCACTTTAGGTGGTGATGTGGAGAGCCAAGAAGGATAATGCGTGCCAAGGGAATTGGAAGCAGGCCTCAGGTCCATCACAGCTGCCCCTGGCCATGGAAGACTGCCTGAGAGATTGTTGTAAGAAAAGAATGACTTGGCTGCTTGCGATATCACTATACCAAGAAGGAGCAGCAAATATTCTTAAAAAATATAATGTACCTAGCCTTGTTGTTTGCCTTTCTCGTGCTCTGTTTCAAAGCTTACTCAGTCTATATAGCCTGACTTCACCAACAAACAGTTCCCTCCTCTGCGTCAGAGAAGACACTCCACCTGGCCTGGCTTTGACTCTGTCTCTTTGTTTCTTTTTTTTAAAACATTTTATTTATTTATTTTTAGAGGGGAAGGGAAGGAGGAAAAGAAACATCAATGTATGGTTGCTTCTTGTGCATCCCTTGCTGGGAATTGGCCCCTGCGGGGAACTGGCCTGCAACCCAGGCATGTGCCCTGACTGGGAATCGAACCACGATCCTCTGGTTCACAGGCCCGCGCTCAATCCACTGAGCTACACCAGCCAGGGCTCTGTCTCTTTATTTCTCAATCCTCCATCACCTTCCCTTGGGACCTGACCGGTCTAGCCTAGTGGCAGGTTACCTTTTACACAAAACAAAGGAATCAATGCTCCTAGTCACATCACAGCAGAAGAATTTCACAAATGAAAAGGGAAAAGTGTTTGAACCAGTTACACTCCATATTGAGGAGTCTTAGCGTGGATTTTAGGAAGTTACATCAAGCACTTTCTGTCTCAATTCAGGGTGAGGGAATTTTAGCAAAAGCAAGTCTCAGAGCAGTCTAGGTACAATGCAGGCCTGATTTCCCACAGAAGAACTTATCCGTGGTCGTGGGTCCTGTGCATCAGACCTCACTTTCTACTGGGAGCTGGGCCCACACCACGCAGAATGGTCTCCTACATGTCTGTCTTGGGGATGCTAAATTATTTTACCCTTTATGTGAATTAAAGTTATGTACTTTTCTGTCTATGTCTTTATTTCATCAATTTTTGTAATTCTTGTGACAACTGCCATCATTAATATAGTTATGCAAATATTTGAAAGCTTATTATATGTGAGGAAGGTGCTAAATGGTAAGGGTGTTGCAATGGAAAAATGCACAAAATTCATGCCCTCTTCAAGTTTAATAAATGTCAATGTAGAGCTACAATAAACACTAGGAAATAGAGGTATGGGTTAGTGAGAACAATTGCATGAAGGGGAATCAATTATTGTGGGATCAGGAAAGGTTTCCTTCAGGAAGAGATACCTGAACTGAGATCTGCAGGATAAAAAGGTGAGGAAGCGGGGCAGAGCATTCTAGGCAGGGGGAGGAGCAGAGAGAAAGCCAGACAGGCTAGAGAATGGGGAAGAAGAGGTGAATTTCTGCAGGGGCAGGCAGTGCTAGACCATGTCAGATATTATAGGTCATTTAGAAAATGTTGGTAGTTGAAGTTTTATCTCTATCACTCCACTGAAACTGCTCTTAGATCTAAGTTACATATGACCTTCTTGTTGGCAATTCCAAATGAATTCTCAGTTCTCATCTTATTTCACTTTTCCTTCTGAAACATTTCCTCTGCTTGGCTCTGCAGCTCACTTCTCTTTTGGTTTTCTCAAAGTAACCAGATGGTTTTTTCTGCCTCTTTCTCATCTTCCTGGCCTCTATATGTGGGACCACTCAAAGGCTCAGTCCTTGAAACTCTTCTTTTCTTTAGCTACATTCACTCTGCAAATCATCTCAGTTAGTCCCATGGTTTAAATACCATTTAAACATTGATAACTCATGTGATTTTATATCCAGTCCAGATTTTTGTAAACTCCAGATTTTAAATCAATTTGATAAATTTGCATACTCAGTAAATTTACTTGTCCAAAGTTGACTTCACCATCTCTCAGCAAATCTGCTTTGCCTGCAACCTTCCTCATCTCAATAAATTGTATTTCTATTTTTTCAGTTTTTAAACCAAAAAACTTAAGTAATAATGGACTCTTTCTTCTCTTTTCCCCATTTCCTGTACCACTATACCAGCATATTTTGCTGTTTCCTCCTTTGAAATATATCACCTAATCTGGTAACTCTTCACTCTATTCCCCTTACCCTGACCCAAAGAGTTATTCTCTCCTTCATGGAATATTTGCTTCAATTTTGGCTCCCCAAGAAGAGAGAGAAAAACCTTTTTAAGCATAAGTCAAAAGTATGTCATTCCTTTCTCAAATCACCCCATTTATTATTTCATGGAGTGTAATCCAGACCTCTTACCATGCCCCACAAGATCATGTGTAAGTCGTCCTTCACTAACTCTCTGACCTAATCTCTACCACTCTCCCCCATGAACACCACACTCCAGCCACACCTGTCTCTTTATTTCTTATTTTATTAGAGTATTTCATGAATGTCCCAGCCTCAGGATCTTTGTAGTTAATGATTCCTCTACCAAGAATATACTTTCCAAAATACCTGTGAGATTGGCTCTCTTAATTCCTTTAGGTCTCTGTTCATACATTTTACATAACTTAACATTACACCCTTCTGATGTGGGCACTGTCTATACCCTTTTTGCTACTTTTACATTTCATACTCATTAACACCTGACATTGTATATTTTTAAATTTTATTTGTTTATGAAGTATACCCCCCACTACACACAATTAAAATACTAGGGGTCAGAGATTTTTGTTTCTTTTGTTCACTACTATATTCCAAGGGCTAGAATAATGGATAGAACCCAGTAAGGGATGGTTAATTATTATTTGAATAATTGAGTGAAATTCTGCAATAGAACAAGTAATTTGATTTATGAAAAATAACTTAAATTTAACTTCATGTATATCACTGGATTCCTTAGTAAGAGCTATTTCCGTTGAAGTCAGTCTGGAATGAGTGCTTGATGAGGAAATAGAGAAAGTAAGAATAGAAAACTTGTTCAAAGAGTTTGGTTTTGAAGAGAAAAGAGACAGGGTGATATTAGAGTGGAATATGGAGCTAAAAGTAGCTTACCTATAAAGATGGATTATACTTGGGGGTGTTTAAATGTTGAGAGAGAAGATTTAGTTTAGAGTAAAGTGTTAATTTTATCTGAAATAAACAAACAACAATGGGATGTTTTAAAGAAGAAGAGTGGGAATGCTAAATATGGGTGGAGGGCTGGTCTCCGAGAAAAGAAGAACAAATGTTAGATTTGGAAATGTTGCCTCAAGGTCCCTTTTTCTTACTAAGTAAATGGTATTGTCATCTTCTCAGGGTGATAAAGCAAATGGGATGAAGCAGTTGGGGTATAGTTTTGAGGTAATTGGGGAAGCCTCATAGTAGCCATGAAGAAGGGTGGAAGTATGAGTTCACCAGGGCAGAGTAGCTGGATTGTCAGAGTGAGAGCCCTTCCCAAATAAGTGATCAAGAGTTGATAAGAACACTAACCTATTATGCTATTTCTGGCATCATTTAACTATTCTGGCAAGGGTGTACAGAAAATGATGATAGAAAAATGATAGGGGAAATGATCATTGGTGATCAGGAGGTCAATAGTTGAGACATTTGAGTGGTATGCCATCTGCACACACAGATAAGTCATCCAGGGCAATGCCAGGACTAGTATAGAGAGAGACACTGAGTTTCTAGACTTACTAGGCTAGACCACAGTGGATAATCTGTATCCAGAGTTGGCTAAAAGGATGTCTTAAATATGGCTAGTGTCATTTTTATTTTGACTTCTCTTGACTCAGGAAGATCTATATGTGAAACTGAGGGTGTTAATGAGAGGCTGAAAATAAATTATGTCATCCTATTTACTGATGGGGTAAAGGCAACTTCAGGTACAAGTTAACTCATAGGTAGAAGCACGACAACCTCCACAGGCTGATCAGAATGAGGCTCTGCCTGGTCAGAACTCAGATTTTTCTGCTTCTTATATTGGCTTAGTGTCATTTCAGTAAATCTTACTGCCATACTTACATCATTTGCTTTCTGTTTCTCATCAGGCCTCAGCAAGCTGTAGATAATGGTGGTAAGAAGTAGAAATAGATCATATAAGTGAATGTCTTACACTTTAAAGGAGAGGAAGTAATTGTTTAGAAAGGCAGTGGAAAGAAAAGAGGACTGCCCTGGCTGGTGTAGCTCAGTGGATTGAGTGTGGGCCTGTAAACCAGAGCACCGAGGTTCGATTCCCAGTCAGGGCACATGCCTGGGTTGCAGGCCAGTTCCCAGCAGGGAACTCACAAGAGGCAACCATACATTGATATTTCTCTCCTTCCCTTTCTCTCTAAAGATAAATAAATAAAATATTTTAAAAAAAAGAAAGAAAAGAGGTCTCACAGGTGGGATGTGAGAAAAACAGTAGTGTCTAGACAAGAAAAGTTTCTCCCTTCAGCACATGACAGGTTACAGGGAAGATGAGTGGGTGGAGAATTTCCCTGGAAGCTCTCGAGGAGCTGGGAAATGTGCTGCATGTGCAGCTCATAATGAGTTACGTGTTAGAGTCCAGTGGTTCTAGAATCAGATTGCTTGATTCAAATTTTTATTCTGTCATTTGGTACGTGTGTGACTTTGGACACTTAATTTAACTTAAGTGGAGAGCTGGATGAGGTCAAGAAAGTAACAAGCATTACTGGAGAAATTGGTACAGTAGAAAGATGAGCAGGTGGGCTTTTACTGTGGCTACTGACAGAGAAAACAATGGTAAGTCGCTTTGTGCACATGGTCACAACAGTCTTTTGAAGAAGGGTGGTTGCTAGGTCTGCTGGCTAGAGGACTTAGTGCGTAAGTCCTCCGATGTAGCTATTCTTGCAGCTATGGTCTAAATATATGGAGGAGTCAGGGAAAGAAGAAGACATTTTATTGTTACATATGTCTCCCTTGTGTGGATCAAGGAAGACAGATGTAAAAAAATTATGATGATTGAGAGGAAGGAAATCAGAGATTGACTTTATGCATTTATTACATAACACCGTGCTCAAGATAGATTGAAAACAAAGAGGGCCCTTTTACAACCGAGACTATAAAGTTACTTTTGCTAGAATTTGTCACAAAGTGTCACATATCCAACTCAAAATTTAAAAGTACAATTAATCTCAGACTCTCCTATTTTCCTCATTACCAATGGGAGAAAAAAAGTCAATTTGTTGCTTTGCAACATGAAGAATGTGATATTTAACTTCAAAGAAAATGGATTTTTTATTTTCAGATAAATTTGTTTTTTTTGAGATTTTCCTACTAGAGACTTTATGAAATCATGTTGCAACACTTTTTTCATTAAATCATAAAACATACTTCTTAATCATTGTCTGCAGATGGGATGGAGTTATTGAATATGTTGAGGAATGATGTCTCTCCGCTTCACACAGTAGGGATTGAGATTGCCACTCAATATACAGCTTTTCTGGTTCAACAACCTTCTATTTATTATACTAGACATTAGTCACAACTATGGCATTCATAAAGGGGAAATACTTATGTACATTAAAGATGGGTTTGTTGGAATATTATTTCCCAGAATCATTAGCATCTTTGCACATCTACAGACTACATGTAGTAACTGTAATAATAAAAATAATTGGAATTTTGACTGACCTTTATCTGGAGTTTCCAAATGCTATTATGTGGTTATTCTATTTCATCCTCAGAAAACTGTGAGAGTTAGGTAGGATTGACTTCTGAGTTAGAGAGCAGCTCTGAGTCATCCATGTGCTAATTCACATTGCTGATGAGGAGTGGAGCTGTAGTTCTAACTCACCTTTTTGTTTTCTTAAACAAGAATTTTTAAAAATGATTTTATTTATTTTTAGAGAGAGGGGAAGGGAGGAAAAAAGAGAGGGAGAGAAACATCAATGTGTAGTTGCCTCTCACACACCCCCTACTGGGGACCTGGGCCACAATCCAAGAATGTGCCCTGACTGGGAATTGAACCAGTGACCCCTTGATTTGTAGGTTGGCACTCAAGCACTGAGCCACACCAGCCAGGGCTTAGCTGACTTTTTAAATTTCATCTTTTCCCTCCGCCCATTACATAGTTTCTTTTGAAACATCAGAGGTTAATTGGATAGGATTTTAGCATTAAAGTGTAATATTTTTGAAGTTGCTCTGATAAGATATGGATAGTGCATGCTAAAGTAAAATATTCAATGACCATTTCTCTGCTGTGGAAAGAACATTATTTACATATGTGTTATGTAAATAGAGCATTATTTACATATGCTCTATTATTACATATGTGTTCAAGTCAGTTTGGTGATTTAAAAAAGTCACTAAAGTGCTAGGCTGTCTTGAGCAAGCAACTGGCCTTTGGGTATTTCCTTTTGCCTAAGTGCTGGGGAAAACAACAATAACACAAGAGGATTTTGTTGCCTGTGGAAAGTATCTGAATCAGGGCAGTTATCCAGCATATTAAGTGAATCAATGTTCTCATTAACATTTGGGGACAGGTTCAACATGCCTATTGGTCCAACAAGGACCTTTACCTCTTCCATATTTGGTTGACTAAAAACAATAACATCTGGCTGCCTTCAGCAACACTCTTGATAAAACAATTTGGTCACCTACAAAGATAGATTAGTGAACAAACAAAATATTCCAACACTCAACACACACATAAAAGTGCATACACACTCTTAGCACCTTCCCATGCAAATGAACTCCAATACTTCACCCTTTACAACACACACAATCCACCCAACCAATATATTATTGTCATATGATAGAGTGTTAACATAATGTTCTGTCTTATGTATAAACTGACATACCTGGACACAGACACACAGTTGCCCATACCTCCACAATATACCCAAATTCAACAAACTTGTTAACATACATAATCCCCAATGCTCACTTTTATCTTTTAATGTTGGGTTGCAATCCTTGGGATATGTATCCCAGCAATTCCCACACACATATTAAAAGCACCTTCATACACAACATATTTGAGTGATACAAACAGCTGAAACCCTGCCTCCCTCCCCCGACACGGATACAGCACGATTTTAAATTCCCGTGTCTGTGAAATTGTCCTCTGTCTAGAAGCTGCTGATGCTTGTCAGTGCATTTCATGTAACTAATTTTCTATTTTGCAAATACAAATCTCACTTGATCACTGCTAATCTAGAGGATGCTGTTATCAGGCAGGAAGAAAAAGTGTATAACTAAGTGAGTCTCTCCCATTTTTTGTTCATGAGGTTAGTCCATGTTCCTAGGTAAATAGATTAAGTGGAGGTCTTTAGAAGAGTCTTGAAGGAGAATGGGGACACCAAAGGGCTTGTTCCTTCTTTGTGGCATGCACCAGGAAGCAAGATACTTCTTTTGCAAAACTTTTTTTAAAAAAAGTTTTTGATGACTTCTAAAGGAGTTATGCAGCACATGTAAATTATGAACACAGTAATAACTCACCATCCAACTTAAGTTCCATAACAGAACCAATACTAATTCTGTTTTCTCAATCCATCTTTTAAAAATTATTTGTTGATTCTAGAGAGAGTGGAAGAGAGGGAGGTGAAGGAGGAGAAAAACATCCATATGAGAGAGAAACATCGATGAGTTGCTTCTGGCATATGCCCGGACTAGGGACTAACCTGAAACCTAGGCATGTGCTCTGAATGGGAATTTAACCAGTGACTTCATCCAACAATGCACAACCAACTGAGCCACACCAACCAGGGCAATTCATCTCTTTTTAAATTCCTTTGACTCTTGGGAACATATCAACTCTGATCATGCACTCACTCCCAACTTGTTATTTTTTAAAAGATTTTATTTATTTATCTTTAGACAGAGAAGAAGGGAGGAAAAAAGAGAGAGAGAGAAACATCAATCTGTGGTTGCCTTACATGCACCCCCTACTGGGCATCTGGTCTGCAACCCAGGCATGCGCCCTGACTGGGAATCAAACTGGCGATGCTTTGGTTTGCAGGATGGCACTCAGTTCACTGAGTCACACCAGCCAGGGCTCTACTTATTATTTTTGCCCAGTATTTTATATTTGTTCTTCTAAGCCAACAAAGTTTATATTATTGTTATAGTTAATATTTCATGAAATCATGCTTTATTTGATTTATATGCTTGTTAACCATTTTATTTTCTCATCTTTTTTTCATATCCGTCTGATCTTTCTTTCTTTAGGATTTTTTTATTGGAAGTTTGGGCATGCAATTCTAGGTTTAGTGATTTTTCATTCATTCCTTTAAAAATATTATTCCACTGTTTTCTGGCTTCTATTATTAAGTCTGCTGCCAGTTTTACATGATCTTTCTTTTTTTCTCTGTCTACTAAAGTGTTTTCTCTTTGGTCTTGATGTTCTGTTTTCATTACAATATACTTAGGCATATATTTCCCCCTTCATCCTGTTTGGGATATATTATATTTCATGTTAATCAACAGTTATTATCTCTTCAACTATGGTCTCTTACCCATCTTTTCTATGTTCTCCATTTTGGCAATCTGATTAGTTGGTTGTAAGATCATGTCATTTTGTTTTCCACTTATCTTGACCTCTCATTCTTATTACCCATCTCCCTTTTCTATGTTTTTTTTTTGGCCAGTTCTTCTACTGTACTATTTTACTCTCTATTATGTATAATCTGAAATTTAACCAAAAGCTTGATTTTTTTAGACAATAATTTTTTCATTTCTAGAAGACATTACGAACATACCTGGTTATTCCAAATATTTTCTTAAATCTTCTTCATTTTTAAGATTCCAATTTGTATTTTTGTTCATAATTGTATAATGATCTATATTTACAGTAGTAATTTCAGAATTCAAAGTCCTTAGGAATCTAAGCCTGTTGTTCATTGTTTGTATTGAGCTTCAGTCATGAAGGGTTTTTTGTTCATTTTTTGATCTTGAATTGTATTGAATTTGTTTGATTTTAATTTCTAGAAATCCTGATGGTAGATGATTTTCTTCAGAGAAGATTTGTGTTGGCTTCTGTTGGAGGACTTTTAAAATATAGAGTTATACTGGCTTCCTTTGATGGTCTCTGACTTTGAGGGTATCTGGCTCAGTACCTTGACTTTGCTGCGATCACAATACAGTCTCTAGATTTCAATGTTGTTATTCCCATTTGCTCTCAGGGCGATCCCACCTTTAAATGTGCTAACTATTTCAGAACCATTTTCAGCTTTGGTGGGAAGATAAGGGACTTAGAGATTTCTATTTCTTCTTGGAGGCCTAGCAATGTATTAAAAAGAGTATTTTACTTGGGATGCAGTTGCTTCACTTTAATAGTTCTCTGGATTATGTAGTCTGTGACTCTGCTAAAAATGGTTTTGCAAACTCTGATTTTAATTAATAATCTGCTCACTCTACTGATATTGAAAATGTCCCAGCAGGATTTATGCTTATAAAAGACTTTGATAATATTTTAGGGGTTATGGCCATGGGAGCTTAGAGACTGAGGCAAGAAATAGGCCAAGCATACTTAAGAATATGTAGTCAGCAAGTATATAGTCATCACTGCTAAAGACTGAAGACTGACTTACACCTGCAGCAAGGAGTTGAAAATATCCATTTGGTAATGGAGGTTGTTTCACACTTTCATTGCTGCATCGTTATTATAACCTCTTTAATGAAGGCTTCTTTGACCTCTACCTGAGATCTAATCTCCCACCAGTCCCAACTCAGTATACCAGCACTGTGTCTCTCTAAGAATGGATTAGGAGTTCCTAGGCTAGTCAGTAGACTTCCTGAGTTCAGTGATGTTTATATATTTGTCACAACATACTTGGCACAGTGCCTGTCAAGTCATGGATCCTGAAACCATAGTTATCGAATGAGTTTGTTCTATAGTGTATTGTAACCATTTACATTGCAAGTCCCTAGACTGGGTCTTATTTATCCCTGTATTGTTTTTTTAAAATTATTTTATTGTTGTTCAATTACAGTTGTAAACATTTCTCCCCCACTACTACCCCCCACCCCAAACAAACCCACCTCCCTTCCTTGCTTCCACCCTCCCCCTTGGTTTTGTTCATGTGCCCTTTATAGTAGTTCCTGAAAACCCTCCCCCTGCCCACTGTCCCATCCCCACTCCCCTCTGGTTATTGTTAGATTGTTCTTAATTTCAATGTCTCTGGTTATATTTTGTTTGCTTTTTTATTTTGTTGATTATGTTCCACTTAAAGGTGAGATCATGTGGTATTTGTCCTTCATCTCCTGGCTTATTTCATTTACCATAATGCTCTCCAGATCCATCCATGCTGTCTCAAAGGGTAGGAGATCCTTCTTTCTCTTTGCTGCATAGTATTCCATTGTGTAAACATACCGCTGTTTTTTGATTCACTCATTTACTGGTGGGCAATGCCCAATAGCATCATGATTTACAATAGCCAAACGCTGGAAGTATCCTTGTATTCTTTTAACACAGAGTCTCAAATAAGACAGGTATTGAAAAATATATGCAAGTGAACTAGGTATACATTAACTAAACATTCCTCTGAGTGTTGAATAGCTATTTCAAACCCTTAAGTTTTTTTTAAAGTACTAATGACTACAACAAAATGAAAACAAGTTTGTATTTCCACAACTAGAGTCATCCCTTTGTATCCATGAGGAATTGGTTCCAGAGTACCCCACAGACACCCAGACATGCAGATGCTCAATTCCCTTATATAAAATAGCATAGTATTTGTGTATAACCTATGCAAAACCTCCTGTATGCTCTAAATAATCTCTAGATTACTTATAATGCCTCTACAAGTATAAATGCTATATAAACAGTTGTTATACTGTATTATTTAGGAGATAATAACAAGAAAAATGTCTGTACATGTTTAGTACAGATACAATTAATGTAGGCCCAACTGCACAGTTTATGTCAGCAACAATATAACTTTTTCTGGAGGGGATATTTTCTTTTTTTTAATTTAATTCTAGTTCAAGTACAGTTTTCTGTCTTATATTCCCAGCCCTGCCTGCCCCCCACGCTTAGTTATTGTCCATGTGTCCTTTATACTTGTTCATGTGAGTCCATCCCCTTTTCCCATGTGATTCTCTCCCCTCTCCCCTCTGGACCCTGTCAGCACGTTCTGTTTTTCAGTATCATTGGTCATATTTGCTTGCTTGTTTGTTTTGTTGTTTAGATTCCTGTAAAGGTGATATCATATGGTATTTGTCTTTCACTGCCTGGCTTATTTCGCTCAGCATAATGCTTTCCAGTTCCATCCATGATGTTGCAAGGGGTTGCATGATGTTACTCCTTCTTCCTTTCTGCAGCATAGAATTCCATTGTGTGAATGTACCATAGTTTTTTGATCCAGTCATTGACTGAGTCAATGGGCATCTAGTTGTTTGCAACTCTTGGCTATCGTGAATTGTGCTGCTATGAACATTGGGGTGCAAAGGTTCTTTTGGATTGGTGTTTCAGGGTTCTTAGGATATACTCCTAATAGTGGAATTGCTGGGTCAAAAGGCACATCCAATTTTAGTTTTCTTAGAAAATTCCATACTGCTTTCCATAGTGGTTGTACCTGTCTGTAATCCCACCAACAGTGAACTAGGGTCCCCTTTTTGGAGGGGATATTTTCAATTCAAGTTTAGTTGAATCTACAGATGAAGAACCCATGGGTGTGGAGGGCCATTTGCACACATGACCATCTACCTCGCCCTGCATGTCATGGTGAAGACTCACATTGAGCCACTCTTTCATGTACTGATCCTTGTACTTTGCACCAGAAATGATTATCTTCCAAAATATAAGTGTAAATAGGATTTAAGATTATAAATTTTCTGTTGTTCTTGCTTTTAATTCTTATAGACAATGTCAAATGTCATAACAAATTATTTTTTTATTTTTTAAGTATCTGAGGGATTAGAGGGCCTGTAGAGCAAAACAAAGGAAATAATGTGGGATACTTCTTGAGGAATCTCTACTTGCACCAGGTTTTAAAGGAGGGTAACAATATATTTTATCTGAGGGGAACATTTTAGGTTAGAAAGAAATACAAAACCGAGGCTTTAGCCATTAATTTAATTATAGAAGGAATATTATAAACTTCCTTCTGGTGTTGGGCATGGAGGTCCTGTAAGTCCAGAGCTTAGGTGAAACAAACTACAGAAAATAGTTGTAGTCTGAGATCATGAAAGATCTGTTTTTCCCACTCAAGGAAATACATTTACCTTTCTGGTTATGTGTTAGGGCTCTTATTAATCTTCCTGACTACTTTGTATTGAGGAAGGTGCATGAGAGGAAGCCATCTTACAAATTATTTTTATTATTATACTATATATTTTATTCCCTTACTTGTGGTCACATGCTCAAGACTTGCAGTTATCTTGTAATTTTTCTTATCACTTCATTTCATGGTCATTTCCGCTGTTATGGATGGGAACCTGCACCTCAACCTTGGACAGCTGGATACATTTTATGTCAGGCTATCTCTTGCAAAAATAAATTGCTTTCTTCTCTAAACTGAAGTATAATGCTTTCTCTAACAGATGAAGCCCACCAACTCCCACCTATCTAAAATTGAAAAAGAAGGGACATCAGATTGCCTTGGACATTTTTTGAGATGAATTATAGAGATAGACCTTTTATGTGTGTGAAACTTAATGACTACCCCTAATAGCTTCAGCATATTCCATCAAATGGTTTGCAATGCAAGGCCATCATTGATTTTCACTAGTTATAGTCCACAAAAGGATGGAGTTGGACCATGTAATATTCATGTGTTCTATATTATCGCTCTCTTTCTGATTTGAAAAAAAATCAAGGCTGCTGGCTTTTGGAGACTTAAATAATGCAAAATATTTTATCTGCATCTATTAGGGGAAAAGCCATGCTATTCTGCATTTAGTGTCTGGGTCCAGATTTGAAGCAGTGGCATTTGTAACTGGCTCAATACCAGCATTGCTTGCCTGAGTGACTCAGCACCTATTTCAGAAAGAGTTAGAGAACATTCTCTCTCTGTTAAATTTTGCTAGGCACTCTGAGAAAATTTTGACTAAAATGTATCTTTCATTGTTTATTTTGTTTTATCATATTCTATTATCTTTACAGGAAGCACTAATTATCTGAATTTTGTGCCTCTCTTTGTAATTTTTTCTTATATATCATTGATACTCTCTTTGTCATTTATTTTCATATTGCATGTGGTACACTATTGCTTCTAATTCAGTTTAAATTATGGTGTTATTTTTTCCTCAATTTTTCTATTTAGGTTTTCACACTTCTTTTAAACCTATTCTGTTGTTTCTCATAGTTGTTGTTTTTTTTTAAATATGAAGTCTCAATTCTCTTTAATTTGTTCGAAAGTTCAAAGTAGTCATTTGCGAGGATCCGGGGTTAAGATGGTGACAGAGTAGCACCGAGGGAACCCAGCTCTTGTGCATCTGGTGGAAAATCCGGGTGGATCTACCAAAGAACAGCATAATCAACCAACAGTTCCCCAACATTTATGAAAATAGGAGACCAGAGAGTGTGACAGAGGAACCAGACAGCTGCAGGTCGGTGAGGACTCCGGAAGGCAAGTGAGGACAAAGGCAGCTGCACGCCCACGGACTCCTAGGCTGTGGGCTGCACCCCGGGGAGCCCAGGGCAGGCGACCTCTGGCGGAGTGTGAGTACCCACGAGAATTCGTGCGCAATGGGGGCCGGCACCATCAGTGGGAAACAGAAGTCCCATCTGAATCCAGGGCCGGGGCGCCTGTGACGGAGTGAAGGCTGGAGGCCCAGCACCTGGTGGGCCGGCAACACACTCCGTGGGAGAGAACTGACTCCCCCTCCCCGTCTAGGCAGGCAGGTTAATACGGGGCGGAGACCTGTGGGCTTAAGTTAACATAAAGGGTGGCAATTTCAGACTCTGCGGTCGGCAGCCTGCCAGCCCACCAGCCCAAGGGATTTAAAAAGGACACTGTCATTACTGATCTTTTGGGATTGGGCTGGGCTGAGAGACAGGCTTTGTGGAGAGTCTCTATTGGAAAGTGAACTGAGTGGCTCTAAGACCCAAGCTTGCCTCACAGCCCACCCACCCAGCAGACATCCAGGGGAGGGGTGGAAACGCCTGGGTCGTGCCACGGGACTGAGGACGGTGCCAGATACCTCGGGACACAGGCAGCCTCCCTGGGCAGTGTGAGACCACAGACCAATCGGCAGCCTGCTCTCGCGCGCCTGCATACCTGCCCTCAGAGACTCCGCAACCAGAAAAACCGGTTTGGACAGTTTGAAATTGACAAAGGAAGGGTCCTTCCTTTTTTTTTCTTTCTTCTCTAGTGTGTGTGTGTGTGTGTGTGTGTGTGTGTGTTTTCCCTTCCCCCCTTTTTTCTCTCAACCTCTTTTGTAATTAATGTTATATCTTGTAAAGTGCATTGTTGCTCTATCTTTCAATACTCTGTCCTTCATTTCTTTTCCTTTTTGTCCAGTTTTAGTCCTTCTGTTCTTCCCAAATTTTCTGCTTATTTCCCTTTTCTCCTGACTTTTGAGTGTGTGTGTGTGTGTGTGTGTATGTGTTGGATTGTTTGTTAGTGTGTTGCTTAGTTTTCTTTTAGGTGTATTATTCTTTTTTTGCATTATGCTTACTTCTTTTTTATTTTAAAAATATCTTTGTATCCCACCTCTTTCTGTACAGGTTTTTTATTCCTGGCTGGGTATACTGTACTACCTGACAGGTTCCCACTGCTCTTTCCTCCACAGTGTTTTGCTGATTTTCTATACTAGATGTGCTTTCCTTTGCTATACTACCCAAGCTCTATAACCCCCTTTAGACAGATCACATAGAATCTATCATGTGAGTGTTGCTCTAATATTATTGTAAATAAGAGCTGTTCTGTACAACAGTAATACTTCATAACACATCTCTCGGACCTTAGACCACCTTACAGGTGCCTGAATTCTATCACTTTATTTACTCACATGCTACACCCAGTTACTAACCTGTACACTCACCTTACCTCAAATCTGACCACCCACAACTACACTGCTTTCTAGATACAACTCACAAGCCCCCCCTACTTAACAAGACACTTAACTTATGCCCACCCTTTCCTAAAAGTGGTAAGCTGGGTCGAAGAGCAAGGTTAACTCTATACATAGCCTAAAGATTGTCTATTTCTTCTCTGCCCACTGTGCCTGTAAATAACATAAAATAATCTTCTGCTATCATGAACCATTTTGCCTCCCCATCCAACTGATCACACACGCACAATAAAGAAAGGAGTAGGTGGATGTGGAGAACACCAAGATACCTGCAGGAGATTACAGGTATCCTACCACAGAAGTTCACAACATAAACCCAGGAAACCAGAACAGATCAATTTAAGAAGCGGAGGACAACAAGAAGAGTATCACAAACAATGGGAAGACAAAGAAACAATCCCCAAATGAAAGAAAAGGAGGAAGCCTCAGAAAGAATGTTAGATGAAAAAGAGGCAAGTCAACTATCAGATGTGGAATTCAAAGCACTGGTTATCAGGAATTTCAAAGAGCTTACAATGAGCTACCAGAAACTACAGGGGAGCTACAATGAACTCTCTGCAAACTATACCAACATGAAAAATGAAATAGAAACCATCAGTAAAGGCCAAGAGGAAATGAAGAATACAATTTCTGAACTGAAGAACACAGTAGAGGTATGAAGAATAGAATCGATATAGCAGAAGATCGCATAAGTGAGATTGAAGACAGGTTAGAAAAAATCTCCCAGACTGAACAAGTAAGGGAAAAGAGAATCAGAAAAAAATGGGGAGAATTTCAGAGAAATGCAAGACAACATAAAATGTAATAATATCCGAATAATAGGAATACCAGAAGGAGAGGAAGAGGAACAAGGGATAGAAAACCTACTTGAAAGAGTAATAACAAAAAATTTTCCTCAGTTGAGGAGAGATAAAGTCGCACGGATCCAGGAATCACAGAGAGTCCCCAGCAGGTGGAACCCAAAGAGCCCTACTGCAAGACACATCATCATTAAAATGGCAAAACTCCAAGACAAAGAGAGAATCCTAAAGGCAGCAAGGGAGAAAAAGGAAGTTACATACAAGGGGGTCCAAATAAGGCTGGCTACTGACTTCTTAATGGAAACATTCCAAGCAAGAAGAGAATGCCAGGAAATATTCTAAGTAATGAGAAACAGAGGCCTAAAACCAAGGCTACTTTACCCAGCAAGGCTCTCAATCAAGATAGAAGGCCAAATAAAGAGCTTCCAAGACAAAAGAAGTCTAAAAGAATACACTTCCACCAAACCAGCTCTACAAGAATTACTAAAAGGGCTGCTTTAAGGAAAGGAAGGAAAAGAGAGAGATGGAGAGGAACACAGGTACATAAATGGCAATGAATGAGTACCTTTCCATAATAACCTTAAATGTAAAGGGATTAAATGCACCAATTAAAAGACACAGAATAGCTGAATAGATAAGAAAGCATGACCCACACATATGCTGCCTACAAGAGACCCACCTCAGATCAAAAGACCATCACAGACTAAAAGTGAAAGGCTGGAAACA
The DNA here is from genome assembly GCF_014824575.4 of Sturnira hondurensis. Taxonomy (NCBI): domain Eukaryota; kingdom Metazoa; phylum Chordata; class Mammalia; order Chiroptera; family Phyllostomidae; genus Sturnira; species Sturnira hondurensis. The sequence continues at coordinate 25,641,087 of NW_028079127.1, forward strand.
AATTTTCCAAGCAAATGGACAAGAAAAAAAAGCCAGGGTAGCAATTTTCAAATCAGACAAAATAGACTTCAAAAACAGGACCATAAAGAGAGACCCAGAAGGCACTTCTTAATGCTCAAGGGAAGAATCCACCAAGAAGACATTAACATCGTAAATATATATGCACCCAACATAGGAGAACCCAAATATATAAAGAAAATCCTAGAGGACTTCAAAAAAGATATTGACATCAACACAATTATAGTAGGGGATTTTAACACCCAACTGTCAAAAATGGACAGATCTTCCAAACAAAATATCAACAAAGATATAGCTGCACTAAACAACACCCTAGATGAAATGGACTTGACTGATATATATAGAGCNCAGCAAGGGAGAAAAAGGAAGTTACATACAAGGGGGTCCAAATAAGGCTGGCTACTGACTTCTTAATGGAAACATTCCAAGCAAGAAGAGAATGCCAGGAAATATTCTAAGTAATGAGAAACAGAGGCCTAAAACCAAGGCTACTTTACCCAGCAAGGCTCTCAATCAAGATAGAAGGCCAAATAAAGAGCTTCCAAGACAAAAGAAGTCTAAAAGAATACACTTCCACCAAACCAGCTCTACAAGAATTACTAAAAGGGCTGCTTTAAGGAAAGGAAGGAAAAGAGAGAGATGGAGAGGAACACAGGTACATAAATGGCAATGAATGAGTACCTTTCCATAATAACCTTAAATGTAAAGGGATTAAATGCACCAATTAAAAGACACAGAATAGCTGAATAGATAAGAAAGCATGACCCACACATATGCTGCCTACAAGAGACCCACCTCAGATCAAAAGACCATCACAGACTAAAAGTGAAAGGCTGGAAACAAATTTTCCAAGCAAATGGACAAGAAAAAAAAGCCAGGGTAGCAATTTTCAAATCAGACAAAATAGACTTCAAAAACAGGACCATAAAGAGAGACCCAGAAGGCACTTCTTAATGCTCAAGGGAAGAATCCACCAAGAAGACATTAACATCGTAAATATATATGCACCCAACATAGGAGAACCCAAATATATAAAGAAAATCCTAGAGGACTTCAAAAAAGATATTGACATCAACACAATTATAGTAGGGGATTTTAACACCCAACTGTCAAAAATGGACAGATCTTCCAAACAAAATATCAACAAAGATATAGCTGCACTAAACAACACCCTAGATGAAATGGACTTGACTGATATATATAGAGCGGTTCATCCCAAAGAAGCTAAATACACATTCTTTTCAAATGCACACAGAACATTTTCCAAGATAGATCACATGATAGGACACAAAACAAGATTCAACAAATTTAGGAAAATAGAAATTATACCAAGCATTTTCTCTGATCACAATGGACTGAAATTGGAAACTACCCCCACAGGAAAAAAAACCAAAACACACAAAATCATGGAGACTGAATGGTATGCTATTAAACAATGAATGATTCAAGACAGAAATCAGGGAAGGAATAAAAAAGTTTCTGGAAACAAATGAAAATGAACTCACAACAATCCAAAACTTATGGGACACAGTGAAGGCAGTCCTGACAGGGAAGTTCATAGCAATAAAGGCTTACCTAAAGAAAATAGAAACATTTCAAACAAACAACCTAACCTGACGCCTGCAAGAACTCAAGGAACAACAACAGAGACAGCCCAGAGCAAGTACAAGGAAGGAAATAACCAAAATCAGCGCAGAATTAAATAACATAGAGACTAAAAGCACAATTCTAAGGATCAATGAATCCAGGAGTTGGTTTTTTGAAAAGATAAACAAAATAGATAAACCTTTAAGTAGGCTCATCAAGAAGAAAAGAGAGAGGACCCAAATAAACACAATCAGAAATGAAAGAGGAGAGATTACAACTGATACCACAGAAATAGAAAGGATTGTAAGAAATTACTATGCAGAGAATTGTATGCCAAGAAATTGGAAAACCTAGATGAATTGGACAAATTTCTAGAAAAATATAATCTTCCAAAACTCAATGAAAAAGAAGCAGAAAACCTGAACAGGCCAATAACAGCAGAGGAAATTGAAGAAGTAGTAAAAAAACTCCCATCACACAAAAGTCCTGGACCAGATGGTTTCACAGGAGAATTCTACAAAGCTTTTAAGCAAGAGCTAACCCCTATCCTTAAAAGACTATTCCAAAAAATCCAAAGTGATGGGAAACTCCCCAACTCTTTTTATGAAGCCAGCATCATCCTAATTCCAAAGCCAGATAGAGACACAAGAAAGAAAGAAAACTTCAGGCCAATATTGCTGATGAAAATAGATGCTAAAATCCTCAATAAAATATTGGCAAATCGCAACCAACAATGCATCAAGAAGATCATACACCATGACCAAGTGGGATTCATCCCAGGGATACAAGGATGGTTCAATATCCACAAACCAGTAAATGTAATACACCACATAAACAAAAGCAAGCACAAAAACCACAAGATCATATCAATATACACGGAAAATGCTCTTGATAAGTACAACACCCATTTATGATAAAGGTACTCAGCAAAGTGGTAATAGGGGGAGCAGTCCTCAATATAACAAAGGCCATATATGAAAGACCTACAGCCAACATCATACTCAATGGACAAAAACTAAAAGCTTTTCCACTAAGATCAGGAACAAGACAAGGTTGTCCACTTTCACCACTTCTATTCAATATAGTATTGGAAGTTCTAGCCACAGCAATCAGACAAGAAAAGGAAATAAAAGGCATCTAAACAGAAAGGAGGACACAAAACTGTCATTGTTTGCAGATGACATGATGGTGTACACAGAAAAGCCTATAGCCTCTACCAAAAAACTGCTGGAACTAATAAATGAATTTGGCAAAACAGCAGGTTACAAAGTCAATATCCAGAAATCAAAAGCGTTTTTGTATACTAACTATGAAACAGGAGAGGCAGAAATCAAGAAAAAATCCCATTCGATATAGCAAAAACAAAAATAAAATATGTGGGAATAAACCTAACCAAGGAGGTTAAAGACCTGTATGCAGAAAACTACACAACACTGAAGACAGAAATCAAGGAAGACACACACAAATGGAAATATATACCGTGTTCATGGATTGGAAGAATTAACATCATCAAAATGTCCATACTACCCAGAGCAATTTACAGATTCAATGCAATACCCATTAAAGCGCCAATGGTATATTTCACAGACATAGAACAAACACTTCAAAAATTTATATGGAACCACAAAAGACCACGAATAGCAGTTGCAATTTTGAGAAAGAAGAACAAAGTAGGAGGGATTACAATACCTGATAGCAAACTGTATTACAAGGCCACTGTAATCAAAACAGCCTGGTACTGTCATAAAAACAGGCACATAGACCAATGGAATAGAACAGAGAGCCCAGAAATAAACCCAACTCTCTACAGTCAATTAATATTCGACAAAGGGGGCAGTAACATAAAATGGAGTAAAGATAGCCTCTTCAACAAATGGTGTTGGGAGAACTGGACAGCCACATGCAAAAAAAATGAAACTCCAGCACCAAGTTACACCATACACCAAAATAAATTCAAGATGGATAAAAGACTTAAATATAAGCCACAAGCCATTAAAGCCCTAGAGGAGAGCATTGGCAGGAAAATCTCAGATATTCCACACAGCAATATTTTTATTATGTCCCCTAGAACAAGGGACATAATGGAAAAAATAAACGAATGGGATCTCATCAAAATTAAGAGCTTCTGCATGGCCAAGGAAAACAGTATCAAGATAAAAAGAGAAGCAACAGTTTGGGAAAACACATTTGCCAATGACACCTCAGACAAAGTTTTAATCTCCACAATATACAAAGAACTCACATGACTCTACTCAAAAAGACGAGCGACCCAATTAAAAAATGGTCAAAGGACTTGAACAGACACTTTGCCAAGGAGGACATACAGAGGATCCCGAGATACATGGAAAGATGCTCGATATCACTAGCTATCAGAGAGATGCAAATCAAAACCACAATGAGATACCACTTAACGCCAGTCAGAATGGCTATCATGAACAAAGAAACAAACAAGTGTTGGAGAGGTTGTGGGGAAGAGGGGACCCTAGTTCACTGTTGGTGGGATTGCAGACTGGTACAACCACTATGGAAAGCAGTATGAAATTTTGTAAGAAAACTAAAAATGGATGTGCCTTTTGACCCAGCAATTCCACTGTTAGGAGTATATCATAAGAACCCTGAAACACCAATGCAAAAGAACCTATGCACCCCGATGTTCATAGCAGCACAATTTACGATAGACAAGAGTTGGAAGCAACCTAAATGCCCATTGGTCAATGACTGGATCAAAAAACTATGGTACATTTACACAATGGAATTCTATGCTGCAGAAAGGAAGAAGGAGCTCCTACCCCTTACAACATCATGGATGGAACTGGAAAGCATTATGCTGAGCGAAATAAGCCAGGCAGTGAAAGACAAATACCATATGATATCACTGGTAACAGGAATCTAAACAACAAAACAAACAAGCAAGCCAAATGTAACCAAAGACACTGAAATACAGAATGTGCTGACAGGGTCCAGAGGGGAGAGGGGAGAGAATCACATGGGAAAAGGGGAAGGACTCACATGAACAAGTATAAAGGACACATGGAGAATAACTAAGGTGGGGGGCAGAGATGGGAGGGAGTTGGGGAGCACTGGGGGGGCAGGGCTGGGAATACAAGAAAGAAAACTGTACTTGAACAAGAGTTAAATAAAAAAATAAAAAGTAAATAAAAAATAAAAAAAATTAAAAACAACAACAACAACAACAAAAAACAAAGTAGTCATTTGCCTAAGATATTCTTCATCTTCTGGAGAAAGATTTTTGTTTACCTTTTATGTTCTTTTTTTCTTTATTTGTTTCATAATTTTTGCTAGGTTCTATTTGATTTGTTTTTAAAGGTGTTTTTGCTTCACCTGCAGGTAATTTTTTCTGCCCAGTGAAACTTTTGTTTGCTGTTGTTTTATCCCATTCAAGACAATTATCATTTAATTACACTCTTTGTTCTGATAGTCCCGGCAAGTTTGGATGGCTCTTCTTTCCTGGCTACAGAGTGCTCTTTATACTCAGTTGGAGAGAAGATTCAAGTTCATTATGCACATCTCTCTCCTTGTTAACCCATCTATCTCCCTCCTCCTTATATTACTGATGAAGTAACTGAGGCATAGAGAAGTCAGGTGGTGAGTCATAGAGTCAGTGACAGCATAAGGAATTGATGACTTTTCCTAATGGACTCTGATTTCAGAGTTTATGCTACAAAATATACTGTGTCAGAAAATTAATAAGGACCTTGACTTTCTTGTTAAACTAAGAGAGATGACAGTTTTATGCAGATACCTGGTTCTAGAACTGATGCTACTTATGTGAAATGTCTCTGTGATTGGGGTATTTTCAAATGTAATGGTTTAGTGAACAGTATGAGCTTACCAAATGTTTCACCAGAAGATAATATGATCACCATTTTTCTAGCTTCTTACATTAGATTTCCTGCCACTTTTTCTAGCTTTGTCTTATAATTTCTCATGATTTTTCCAGCATTCTAAAATGGTTTCCTCAGTATTTTCTAGCAGCCTGTCTAGTTTGACATGGCTGCCTTATTGACAACAGAAATTTCTCACACTTGTGGAGACTGGAAGCCCAAGATGAAGATTTGATTTATGATGAGGACTTACTCTTTGGTTGATATTCCTCTTCTCTGTGTGTCCCCATACGGTGAAGGAATGAGAAAACTCTTTGGATAATCTTTTATCAAAGCACTAATCCCTTTTAGGAGGGTTCCACCCTCATGATCTGATTACTTTACAGGCTCCAGCTACTAACACCATCACCTTGGGGATTTCAACATATAAATTTGGAGGGGAGGGGGAAACACAAATATCCAGTCCATAATACCTCCTATAACATTTTTCTTGCTACCTGCTCTCTGTTCCCCAAACCAATTCCATATACTTTAGGTCATTGTTATAACAGAACTCATTTTCAGTATCAATTTGCACATCAGTTATCTATTGCCATTATATAGAAGTGCATAACAATCAAGTCACATATACCGGATGATCAGTGCTAGAAACTTTAGCCCCAGTTGATTAATTTAACAGTTGACATATATTGAGCACTTCCTAGTTTTAAGTATTGTTCTAGATGCTGGGGTTGAGTTTTGAACAAAATTGATGATGACAGTTGTCATGGAAGGGAGAGGAAAGTGCTATGCAGGGGGAGGTGAAAAACCCAGGCAATCACGACTGTGCGAGAAAAGCATGGAAATAAAACTTAGTTCCTCTGGGACATTCTCTCACTATTGTAGGCATCATCAATCTTTCCTCCACAGAGTCACATGACAAATGCAGTTCATATGGGAGACTTTCCAAAGATGTCTTTTCTTATGACCATTTTTTGGCATGCTTCATGTATTGTCTTCTCCTTTTCTCCAACTCAAGAAAACATATCAAAAACTGAGTAACTAAGGGTTATGAATATAATTATAGAACTAACTTTGAATTTGCACTTTATAAAAATAGTTGATTATATAAAAAACTTAGTTATTTAAACTTTTATTAGTAATATCTCACTTATGAATTATCTGATCCCTGGTTGTGAAATGCCAATTTGGCAGACAGTACAATGATGTCAAAATGTTGTGTGAAGACAAAAAGTTCAAATTCATTAACATTCATTGATGTAAGACCCTCTGTGGTATCTTCTCTGTTTAACTCTCCCCCAATATAATTTGTTGGCCCTAGTTTATTAAACTGGTTGTAGGAGCAACATGGTATACAACATCCTTTTTTTTATAGCTTATGTGCATATTTTAATGCTCCGCTCCCTCTGTGGACTGATCTACTTTTTGTTCCTTCTCCTTAGTTTGGTTAACTTTTATGATCTTTAAATAAGTGGTTCAACCACTTCCTCCAGGAAGTCTTCCTTGTCTCCTGAAGTATGCTTCCCTGCAATTCTCCTCTGAGCTCTCATTGCGTCCTATGCATACCTTTACCCACAACAAATAGTATACTTTAAGGACAGACTCACTACCTTTCTCATCTCCTAAGAAGACAAAAGATAGCTCTCTTTAGAAGCCTTGATTCTCTCGTTCTCCAGTCAAGGGTGCTGCTGATATGGTTATCTCCCAATTTTCTCACCACCCTTTTCTTTTCACCTAATTAAAAAAGCTTAACACATAAGTATTCAATTATTAATAAACAGGAATAAATGTCATTAATTTTCGAATACTTTATTTAGAGGATGTACTAACTGCAAGATTTTAGTGGTGGCTGCACCATAATTAATTAATTTAATTTCCAGTCCAAAGTGCCTCACAATTTGAGGCTAAGTTTATGTGCTAATTAATTGCAATTAAGTCCAGAAGAGAATATATTTTCTTCGACTGCTGTCATCTGTTTATTTATTTTTGGTTTTCCTTTTGAAAAGCACATTTCCTAAAATTGAATTTTCTAATATAATGAGTTAGTGGGAACACTGGCCTACTGGGCCTCAGAATGCTCATGAGTTTGTATTTGCTGAGGATTACAATGATTGGCTCGGACACCAAGGAGCACATACGGCACCCCTGGGTCTATAAGTGCCCACGCGACTCAGAGCAAACTATTTCACCCTCCTTTCTTTATCCTAAAATACTTAAGTCACAACTAAATGAGGAATGTTTAAAGATTTGTCACATAGTAGATGTTCAATATGCTTGGTGCTAACTTTATAACTTTAGTACAACAGAGTTTAGGAACTCTGCACCAGTGGGAGGCTAAGTGTAGAGTACATTGAGATTCAGCTCTACCTCTCTGACTCCCCCATGACCCACAGCCTGTCTTCAAAGCTCCAGCTTTGAACTATTTGTCTTCCAGCAACTTGTCACTCACTACCCTTTCGATCCATTACCTCTTGCGGCTGGGGTGTGAAATGAGAAGAGCTGTCATCTGTAAAGGCTGAATCACCAATGGAGGGGTGACCCCTTCGGGGCCAGAGGTTCCGGCCTTCACTTGCTTGACCTCCCTGAGGCTTTCTGATGCCTTGGCTTCCTATTAGGAGGGACATTTTTCAAAACCCCAGAATAAAGACAGGCAGACACACACTTCCCATCTTCCATTATGTATTTTTTCTTGTGTTGACAGGAATTGTGTTCAGTGAAACAAACTAAGAAGAGAGAATCCAGGACTGGGGGTGGAGTTCTGTGGTATTTGATTTTCATAGCCACATGCTGCAGAATGAACTACTTAGCAATGCACTGGCTAATAATGTACTATATCCACCAGAATAGCATGGCACATCCCCAACCAAAGGTAGCAGGCAGTCTCACCTTCTAACTAATCGAAAGGCAGCTGAGGGAATGGGCTGCTCGTGTTACCAGCCACACATGGCTTTTGGGGTTGTGTTTGCAGTTCTTACTGAGGGAACCGTGTCTTAGTTCAGGAGACTGTGCTTGGATTTAATTAATTCAGTGATCCTCATCAAGTCGAAGTCAGGAGGGTTTTTAGGTCAACTGGCATGGGAGACTCTTTCTGGTTTGTTAAGTAATGAGTTTTATAAATAAGTAGATGGAGATCCCTTCAGCTGTGGATCACAGGACAGGCCCAAACTAAAGAAAATACCATTTAACTGGATTCCCCAGTGGTCTAAATTGTTTTGTTTTCAATTTTAGGAGAACAGGTCAGATGAGACTGTTATTTCCTTCAAAGAGGAACTTCTGGGCTATTGTCTAAAATTAGTATACAGTTTCATTTCCCCTTATAATAATCTCGAATGTTCTGAGTGGTAATTTTGAGACTATGAATGAGTCTGATTAATTAAAGGAAGGTTTAATTATTTTCTGTATGTTGAGTTGGCAGCATTAGCAGTAGGCAGAATAGTCTTTGGAGACTGAGAAACTGGCCCTATGATATACCTCCTTCTTGTTTCTTCGGTGTTTACTGACTCTTTAACAGGGTAGAGAGACTTTTATTCCTAATCTGAGTCTGATGTAAAAGAAGTAACTCTAGACGTTCACATTCTAGATTGTAAATGACCTTTACGTAGTCTTTTTCCAGTTCTGCTGCGTTGGAAGACATTGGATGTCTGGAGGTGGATGGGCACCACCCAGAGGGAGGCTGGAGGAGGTAGCAGAAAGGAGATAGGTTCAGCCCTGGTCACTTTCTAATCCACTCTCAGCATTTCTTTAAATATCCAGGTGGTTGACTTTCATTCCTTTTGCCATAATTAGTCAAATGGTGGTGTAGCTGGGTGTACTTTCAGAAGCAGTAGTTTCAGAAATAGTTATTGTTTTTTGTTTGTTTTGCAGGGGGAATATATAGGGTGGAGGACTAATACTATAAATAATTTGGCAACAAAATCAGGTATCAAATACCTTGAATACCTTTGGGGAGGTAGACTAATATTACATGAGTTAGGTGCTATTAAATCCCATAACTGAGATTTAGAAAGGTTAAATTATTCCCTAAGATCACACAGATAAAGACCAGAGACTGTGGGGTTATTTACTTTGCTAAGCACCCCCAGAGTCTATTACATGGTCCTCAGTTCCTCTGTAGCATATTCCTGGATACCAAGGACACTTCAAATTTCTTAGGTGTCAGGGGATTCTTGGTTCTCCTCAAGTCCATTGATGTAGGGGGTTGAATCTTGCTTTATTAGTCCAGTCAGGCTAATGAAGTCTGCTTCTATTTTATTCCTGTTCACTCTGCATTCTCCTGTGGGTCCTGCTACTTTTTGCTTTTGCCTTGAAGAATAGAATTCTTTGGGTGACCTAACTTGGTATTTAACACTCCTACTCTTTTTGCTTTTCTTCTCTAAAGCCATTGTCTCGACTGGCTGTTTTGTGATTTCTGTAATTCTAGATCCCGGTTTTGACATTGAGGAAAGATTATGCATTCCCTGTTGACTCTCCTGTAAGTTTCTGAAGTTTTCCTTTTTTCTGTGCTGTATCTTACTATAACCTTCTCTTCCTTACAACTGTGCCAGCCACATCCTGGGCTTAGAAGACTCACTGTGACCAAAGTGGCCAAGTATGAGAAAAATAGATTTCCAAAAGCACTGGGTGAAATAAAATTTTCAATTAATTTGCAAACTGTTTTATCCAAAGTTTCTTTTTATTCTTTGCACCATACAATCAATTATAACCTTGCTCTAACATGACAAATATATTGAACAAAAGAAATGTAACATTGCTGTGATGATTGAGTGTTGTTGTTTTTGACCTGTGAAGTTTGAGTAGTCACTGTGTGGAGTGGGAAAGTTGGGCTAAGTTTGGGTATTATGAAATATCACAAGACAGTGTTAACTTTTTGGAGAAGACAAATAATGTCTCACTAATAGTACCAGGCACTTGGAACCCTGCTGAGAAGGGCATGAAATATTTACCATCTGCTTTTAAGTAAGAAGGAAGAGCCCTCATTAAAATTTTATATTTACATTTCCATCCATCTGCCAACTTTCAAGTTTGTGCCATGTTCTCAGATTGTTCAAAGAACTTATGCCTTCAGGGAATAAATTGTGAGGAAGCCTCTATAATGTCTGTTGAATTTTCCCTAGACTGTGATGGCTGGGGGAAGCTTGAATTATTTTTGAACATGGGAGGCAGCTTTCATTTGTGCTTATGTAGAGTCACAGTCTTGCAGAGAGGCCAACACACACCATGGTCACTTGCATGACTGAATGTATAGGTAGCCGCCTCTTTCTTCCCAACTCAGAGTATGTAATTGGAAAGAATAACAAATTCTAACTACATCTATCTTACTACCTGAGTGTACTGTAGTTTGCTAAATACTTCTTGAATAATTTGACATATTTCTATGTGGGAACTACACTTCATATGTAAGGAAGCAGACTATATTAACTGTCTCCCACACAAACAGGGAGCTTCCCAGATTACACATGTTTGTTGTGATGTGATTTGTGGTACACTGATTTGTAGTTTATACCTCCTATAATCACTCTCACAGCTTTGTAATTAATTTTTCTCTTGTTTTAGGAATGCCTGACTCATATTTTTCATTAGTTTAGAATTTTCTTAATTTATTTAATGTTTATTAAACATTCATTCAACCAATATTGGTTAAGTACCTCCTAGGTATCAGGCCCTAGGCTGACTGCTAGGAAAATTAAAAGAATCAAACAGTTCTTATCCTTAAGCCTCTCTTTGAAGAGCTAAATAAGTAAATAGAAGGTCAAAATATGTGTGTATGAACTTGTGTGCCTGCCTGGAGAGCCGAAGGACAGTCTAACTTGGAATGTACAAATGTGCTTGTCCTCAGGGGAGAGATAAGAATGCAGAGAAGTCATTTCTGTCAGGATGCTTTTTAAATGCCTTCTAGGAGAGCTAGTGAAATACTGCAGGAGGGATTGAGTGAAGATTTTGAATGCTCATGTAGAAAGTCAGAAATTGAAGCAGAAAATAAGAGGTAGAGAGACAGTGACAGAGAGGAACTGAGAAACAGAGGAGTGAAAGGGAGGCAGAAAGAGATAATTCAGATTCAGTTCCTTACTGGGAAGGAATTCACAATCTCAGAGTGAAAAAGGAACCAGCGATCAGAAAAAGACAAGATTAGCTATGTGAGCACAATTGCAAGGGGGCCCCTCTTATGGAGGAAAAAGAAAATCCGGCTCTAAGTGTCATCACTTCTAAATTATCCTGAGGAGTTTGGTTTTTATTTTTTTTATTTAATTCTTGTTCAAGTACAGTTTTCTGTCTTATATTCCCAGCCCTGCCCCCGCCCAGTGCTCCCCACCTCCCTCCTATTTCCGTCCCCCACTTTAGTTATTGTCCATGTGTCTTTTATAATTGTTCATGTGAGTCCCTCCCCTTTTCCCCTGTGATTCTCTCCCCTCTCCCCTCTGGACCCTGTCAGCACATTCTGTATTTCAGTGTCATTGGTCATATTTGCTTGCTTGTTTGTTTTGTTGTTTAGATTCCTGTTAAAGATGATATCATATGGTATTTGTCTTTCACCACCTGGCTTATTTGCTCAGCATAATGCTTTCCAGTTCCATCCATGATGTCGCAAGGGGTAGGAGCTCCTTCTTCCTTTCTGCAGCATAGAATTCCATTGTGTAAATGTACCATAGTTTTTTGATCCAGTCATTGACCAATGGGCATCTAGTTGCTTGCAACTCTTGGCTATTGTGAATTGTGCTGCTATGAACATTGGGGTGCATAGGTTCTTTTGGATTGGTGTTTCAGGGTTCTTAGGATATACTCCTAAGAGTGGAATTGCTGGGTCAAAAGGCATGTTCATTTTTAGTTTTCTTAGAAAATTCCATGCTATTTTCCATAGTGGTTGTACCAGTCTGCAATCCCACCAACAGTGAACTAGGGTCCCCTTTTCCCCACAACCTCTCCAGCACTTGTTGTTTGTTTCTTTGTTTATGATAGCCATTCTGACTGGTGTTAAGTGGTATCTCATTGTGGTTTTAATTTGCATCTCTCTGATAGCCAGTGATATTGAGCATCTTTCCATGTGTCTCTGGATCCTCTGAATGTCCTCCTTCAAGTAGTGTCTGTTCAAGTTCTTTGCCCATTTTTGAATTAGGTTGCTCGTCTCCTTTGAGTGGACTTGAGTGAGTTCTTTGTATATTTTGGAGATTAAACCTTTGTCTGAGTTATCATTAGCAAATATGTTTTCCCAAACAGTTGCTTCTCTTTTTATCTTGACACTGTTTTCCTTAGCCATGCAGAAGCTTTTAATTTTGATGAGATCCCATTTGTTTATTCTTTCCTTTATGTCCCTTGCTCTAGGGAATGTATCAGTAAAAATATTGCTGTGTGGAATATCTGAGATTTTCCTGCTCATGCTCTCCTCTAGGACTTTAATGGTTTCATGGCTTATATTTAAGTCTTTTATCCACCTTGAATTTATTTTGGTGTATGGTGTAACTTGGTGCTTAAGTATCATTTTTTTTGCATGTAGCTGTCCAGTTTTCCCAACACCATTTGTTGAAGAGGCTATCTTTACTCCATTTTATGTTATTGCCCCCTTTGTCAAATATTAATTGACTGTAGAGATTTGGATTTATTTCTGGGCTCTCTGTTCTATTCCTTTGGTCTATGTGCCTGTTTTTATGCCAGTACCAAGCTGTTTTGATTACAGTGGCCCTGTAATACCGTTTGATATCAGGTATTAATCCCTCCTACTTTGTTCTTCTTTTGCAAAATTGCAGCTGCTATTCAGGGTCTTTTATGGTTCCATATAAATATTTGAAGTGTTTGTTCTATGTCTGCGAAATATGCCATTGGCGCTTTAATGGGTATTGCATTAAATCTGTAAATTGCTTTGGGTAGTATGGACATTTTGATGATGTTAATTCTTCCAATCCATGAACATGGTATATATTTCCATTTGTTTGTGTCTTCCTTGATTTCTGTCTTCAGTGTTGTGTAGCTTTCTGCGTACAGGTCTTTAACTTCCTTGGTTAGGTTTATTCCAAGATATTTTATTTTTGTTTTTGCTATATTGAATGGGGTATTTTTTCTGATTTCTGCTTCTGCTGCTTCATTGTTGGTATACACAAATGTCTTTGATTTCTGGATATTGACTTTGTATCCCGCTGTTTTGCCAAATTTATTTATTAGTTTTAGCAGTTTTTTGGTAGAGGCTATAGGCTTTTCCATGTACACTATCATGGCATCTGCAAACAATGTCACTTTTGTTTCCTCCTTTCTGTTTGGATGCCTTTCATTTCCTTTTCTTGTCTGATCACTGTGGGTAGAACTTTCCATACTATATTGAATAGAGAAGTGGTGAAAGTGAACAACCTTGTCTTGTTCCCGATCTTAGTGGAAAAGCTTTTAGTTTTTGCCTATTGAGTATGATGTTGGCTGTAGGTCTTTCATATATGGCCTTTATTATATTGAGGAATGCTCCCTCTATTCCCATTTTTCTGAGTACCTTTATCATAAATGGGTTTTCTACCTTACCAAAAGCTTTTTCTGCATCTATTGATATGATCATGTGGTTTTTGTCTTTGCTTTTGTTTATAAGGTGTATTACATTTACTGATTTACGAATATTGAACCATCCTTGCATTCTTGGGATGAATCCCACTTGGTCGTGGTGTATGAGCTTTTTGCTGTATTGTTGGATGGGACTTGCCAATATTTTATTGAGGATTTTAGAGTCTATGTTCATCAGGGATATTGACCTGAAGTTTTCTTTCTTTGTTGTGTCTCTATTTGCCTTTGGAATTAGGATGATGCTGACTTCATAAAAAGAGTTGGGGAGTTTTCTCTCCTTTTGGATTTTTTTGAATAGTTTGTGAAGAATAGGTGTTAGCTCTTCCTTAAATGCTTTGTAGAATTCTCCTGTGAAACCATGTGGTCCAGGGCTTTTGTGTGATGGGAGTTTTTTGATTACTGCTTCAATTTCATCTGCTGTTATTGGCCTGTTCAGGTTTTCTACTTCTTTTTCATTGAGTTTTGGAAGAGTATATTTTTCTAGAAATTTGTCCATTTCATCTAGATTTTCCAATTTCTTGGCATACAGTTCTTCATAGTAATTCCTTACAATCCCTTCTATTTCTGTGGTATCAGTTGTAATCTCTCCTTTTTCATTTCTGATTGTGTTTATTTGGGTCCTCTCTCTTTTTTCTTCATGAGCCTACTTAAAGGTTTGTCTCTTGTTATCTTTTCAAAAAACCAACTCCTGGATTCATTGATCCTTAGAATTGTGCTTTTAGTCTCTATGTTATTTAACTCTGCGCTGATGTTGGTTATTTCCTTCCTTCTACTTGCTCTGGGCTGTCTTTGTTGTTGTTCTTCGAGTTCTTGCAGGTGTCGGGTTAGGTTGTTTGTTTGAAATGTTTCTATATTTCTTAGGTAGGCCTGTATTGCTATGAACTTCCCTCTCAGGACTGCCTTGGCCATGTCCCATAAGTTTTGGGTTGTTGTGAGTTCATTTTCATTTGTTTCCAGAAACTTTTTTATTTCTTCCCTGATTTCTGTCTTGACCCATTTGTTGTTTAATAGCATATCATTCAGTCTCCATGATTTTGTGTGTTTTGTTTTTTTTCCTGTGGGGTTAGTTTCCATTTTCAGCCCCTTGTCATCAGAGAAGATGCTTGGTATAATTTCTATTTTCCTAAATTTGTTGAATCTTTTTTTGTGTCCTATCATGTGATCTATCTTGGAAAATGTTCTGTGTGCATTTGAAAAGAATGTGTATTTAGCTTCTTTAGGATGAAGGGCTCTATATATATCAAATAGGTCCATTTCATCTAGAGTGTCATTTAATGCTGCAATATCTTTGTTGATATTTTGTTTGGAAGATCTGTCCATTTTTGACAGTGGGGTGTTAAAATCCCCTACTATAATTGTGTTACTGTCAATATCTTTCTTGAGGTCCTCTAGGATTTTCTTTATATATTTGGGTGCTCCTATGTTGGGTGCAGATATATTTACGATGTTAATGTCTTCTTGGTGGATTCTTCCCTTGAGTAATATGAAGTGACCTTCTGGGTCTCTCTTCATGGCCCTGTTTTTGAAGTCTATTTTGTCTGACATGAGAATTGCTACCCTGGCTTTTTTTTTCTTGTCCATTTGCTTGGAAAATTTGTTTCCAGCCTTTCACCTTTCATCTGTGATGGTCTTTTGATCTGAGGTGGGTCTCCTGTAGGCAGCATATGTGTGGGTCATGCTTTCTTATCCATTCAGCTATTCTATGTCTTTTAATTGGTGCATTTAATCCCTTTATGTTTAAGGTTATTATGGAAAGCTACTCATTCATTGCCATTTATGTACCTGTGTTCCTCTCCATCTCTCTCTTTTCCTTCCTTTCCTTGAAGCAGCCCTTTTAGTAATTCTTGTAGAGCTGGTTTGGTGGAGGCATATTCTTTTAGACTTCTTTTGTCTTGGAAGCTCTTTATTTGGCCTTCTATCTTGATTGAGAGCCTTGCTGGGTACAGTAGCCTTGGTTGTAGGCCTCTGTTTCTCATGACTTGGAATATTTCTTGCCATCCTCTTCTTGCTTGGAATGTTTCCATTGAGAAGTCAGTAGCCAACCTTATTGGGACACCCTTATATGTTACTTCCCTTTTTCTCCCTTACCACCTTTAGGATTTTCTCTTTGTCTTGGAGTTTTGCCATTTTAATGATGATGTGTCTTGCAGTAGGGCTCTTTGGGTTCCACCTGATTGGGACTCTCTGTGATTCCTGGATCTGTGTGACTTTATCTCTCCTCAACTGAGGAAAATTTTTTGTTATTACTCTTTCAAGTAGGTTTTCTATCCCTTGTTCTTCTTCCTCTCCTTCTGGTGTTCTTACTATTCGGATATTATTACGTTTCATAATGTCTTGCATTTCTCTTAAATTCTCATTTTTTCTGATTCTCTTTTCCCTTACTTAGTCTGTCTGGGATATTCTTTCAATCCTGTCTTCAATTTCACTTATGCGATCTTCCGCCTGATCGATTCTATTCTTCATACCTTCTACTGTGTTCTTCAGTCCAGAAATTGTATTCTTCATTTCCTCTTGGCCTTTACTGATGGTTTCTACTTTTTCATGCTGGTATAGTTTGCAGAGAGTTCATTGTAGCTCCCCTGTAGTTTTTGGTAGCTCGTTGGAAGCTCTTTGAATTTCCTGATAACCAGTGCTTTGAATTCAATATCTGATAGTTGACTTGCCTCTATTTCATCTAACATTCTTTCTGAGGCTTCCTCCTTTTTTTTTCATTTGGGGATTGTTTCTTTGTCTTCCCATTGTTTGTGATACTCTTCTTGTTGTCCTCCGCTTCTTAAATTGATCTGTTCTTGTTCCCTGGGTTTATGTTGTGAACTTCTGAGGTAGGATACCTGTGAAATTCAGTGGTGCAGTCTCCTGCAGGTATCTTGGTGTTCTCGGCTTCCACCTAGTCCTTTCTTTATTGTGCGTGTGTGATCAGTTGGAGGGGGAGGCAAAATGGTTTATGATAGCAGAAGATTATTTTATGTTATTTACAGACACAGTTGGTAGAGAAGAAATAGACAATCTTTAGGCTATGTATACAGTTAACCATGCTCTTCGACCCAGCTTGACACTTTTAAGAAAGGATGGACATAAATGAAGTCTCTTGTTGTGAAGGGGAGGCTTGTGAGTTGTATCTAGAAAGCAGTGTGTTTGCGGGTGGTCAGATTTTGAGGTAAGGTGAGAGTGCAGGTTAGTAACTACGTGTAGCGTGTGAGTAAATAGAGTAATAGAATTCAGGCACCTGTAAGGTGGTCTAAGGTCTGAGAGATGTGTTATTAAGTATTACCGTTGTATAGAACAGCTTTTATTTAGAATAATATTAGAGCAACACTCACGTGATAGACTCTATGTGATATGTCTAAATGGGGGTTGTGGAGCTTGGGTAGTATGCCAAAGAAAGCAAGTGAAGTATAGAAAATTAACAATACACTGTGGAAGAAAGAGCAGTGGGAACTTGTCAGGTAATACAATACAACCAGCCAGGACTAAGAAATCTGTACAGGAAGAAGAGGAATGCAAAGATATTCTTAAAATAAAAAAAGAAGTAGGAATAATACAAAAAATAATAATACACCTAAAAGTAAACTAAGCAACTCACAAACAAACAATCCAACACACACACACACACACACATACACACTCACACAAGTCAGGAGAAAGGAGGAATAAGCCAAAAATTTGGGAAGAATGGAAGGACTAAAACCGGACAAAAAGAAAAAGAAATGAGGGACAGAGTATTGAAAGATAGAGCAACAATACAGTTTAAAAGATATAAGATTACTTACAAAAGAAGTTGAGAATGGAAAAAAAAAGGGAACGGGACAAAAACTACACACACACACACAAACCCCAAACAAACAAACAAACAAACAAACAATGAGAAAACACCCTTCCTTTGTCAATTTCAAACTGTCCAAACCTGTTTTTCTGGTTGCGGCTGGCCGGGACTCTCTGAGGGCAGGTATGCAGGTGCGCATGAGCGTGAGCCAGGCTACCAGATTGGGATGTGGGCGCCCACACCCCTGGGAGGCTGCCTGGTTCCCCCAGTAACTGGCACTGTCCTTCTCAGTCCCGTGGTGGGACCCAGGTGTTCCCACCCTTCCCCTGGATGGCTGCTGGGTGGTTGGGTTGTGAAGCAAGCTGCTGTCGTAGAGCACCTCAGTTCACTTTCCAATAGATACTTCTCCACAAAGCCTGCCTCTTAGCCCAGCCCAATCTCAAAAGATCGGCAAAGACAGTATCCTTCTTAAATCTCCCCGGGGAAGGCATGCTGGCGGGCTGGTGGGCTGGTGGGGTGGTGACCATAGAATCTGCAGTTGAATAGGGCCCTCTGCCCTAGCCACCCTTTATGTTAAGCCCACAGGTCTCTGCCCGGTATTACCCAGTCTGCCTAGACGGGGAGAGGGGGAGTCAGTTCTCTCCCAATGACCCTGTAGCAGGCCCACGGCTCCCACGGAGTCTGTTGCCAGCCCACTGGGTGCCAGGCCTCTGGAGTTCCCTCTGCCACCGGGCCCCAGCCCTGGATTCAGATGGGGCCTTTTCCCACTGATGGTGCCTGTCCAGATTGCCCACCGCTTCTGGTCTGTACTCACGGACTGCCGGAGGTCACCTGCCTTGGGCACGCCGAGGGTGCAGCCTGCCGCCAAGGAGGCCGCAGGTGCAGCCGCTTTTGTCTTCACTCGCCTTCTGGAGTCCTTGCTGACCTGCAGGTGTCTGGTTCCTCTGTCACACTCTCTGGTCTCTTATTTTCATAAATGTTGGGGAATTGTTGGTTGATTATGCTGTTCTTCAGTAGATCTGCCTGGATTTTCTACCAGATGCACAGGAGCTGGGTTCCCTCCGTGCTACTCTGTCGCCATCTTCCCTGAGAAGTTAATAACATGTGCCAGGTCACAAATTCTTCAGGGTAATCTTTCCTCCTGTAGCATATCCCTGGTTGTGTGGTTTGGACATCTTGACCTTTCCTCCCTAGAGAGTGTATCTGGTTTTCCATTGTGTTTCAGGTCCAACCCAGAAAAGAAGCAAAGACAGACAAGCAACTCCATGGATGACATCAGGGCCAGCTGCACTGACTAATGACCCCCTGCTCTGGTGTCCACTAATCAGTGGACATCATGACCCTGAAAGGAAATAACTGGAAAGCTGATGAATATTCTATCAGATTCCACCCACCCCCCCGCAACCTCCCCTAAAATCCCTACCCTTAAAATACCGTACGACAGGGGCCCTAGCTGCATTTCCTCTAGTGAGTACACTTTCACCTTTCCCCTCCCTCTCCCACCTGCCTTAGCCCTCTCCTTCTTCTTCCCCCAGGAACTTTCCCTTCTCTCTCACTTTCTCCTAAGCTCCAAGGACCCCTTCTTTTACTTCTGAAACTTGTTTCCAGAGCCTATTTCTTCTATGGCTCACTTCTACCTCTGTGACTTACTAAATAAACTTTCTCTTATATTTTGAGCCTTGACACTGAATTCTTTCCTAGTCAGAATTCAAATACCAAGGTTGCTGAACAAGATCTGGCCTGAGTCCACTAGTCTACCATCTGGTGCCTGTCCTTGTTTCCTTGAAGAACCCTCTGCACCAGGAAGCTCCTGTCTTGTCTGGGGCAATGGATGCATCCCAGGCTGCCTGACCTGACAGCTCCCTCTTCATGTAGGTCCTAAGAATAGGAAAGCACTGTTGAAAAATTGCTCTAATGTTGAAAGGTCTGCTTAAAATATCTTGTGGGTTTATTTTGTACACATTTAGTTGGTGGTATTTTTGCTTTTTGAAAGTGGTTTATAATCTTTCTCCCAATTATTGTTTTAAAAAGTTTAATTTGATTATTTATGAACAGGCATGTTCTGGTCCACATTCATTCAGAAAACATTAACCTTCTCATCTGGAAATCAGAAACTTGGTTTAATTCTTCCTCCTTTGTGCCCATTGAGTTCATCTGTATCTTTTAATCCCTATTGTCATGCCATGGTTAAGAGCCCTTCCCTCTCTCCCTACTTCTTTCTCTTCCTCCCTCTCTTCCTCCCTCCCTTTCTCCTTTTCTCCCTTCCTCACCTGGAATAGAGCATCAGTATCATCATTTGTCTTCTTGTCTTCAGTCTAACAACTCCCTTACCCTCAATTTAATGTCTATACTGTGGCATCTTTAATGTAAAAGAAAAAGCTAAATTTGAGACCGAAGTAGCATAAGCTTTTATTCATAAACTTGAGGAGTGGAACCCAATTGCTGTCACATCTGTTTCAACAGAGTTTCAAAGGTTTCAAAGGAGTTTGAAGGAGTTTGAACAGAGTTTCAAAGGAAGGAGAGTCAGTTTTCTAGAGTAAAAACAGAAACACTGAGACAAACTCTGACTGGCATGTTTTCTATTAAGTTTGGAATTTTGGGGAAGATTTTTCTAATTGATCTTCAGTACATTTGGTTGTCTTTGGCTGCAAGGGGATAAGCAAGTGGTCTGGGGACATTTCAATAGTATCAGAGGCAGGTTTTCTGTTACCTGCAATATTCTGGAACAAAAGGAAATGATGGGGAACTTTTTAGGGTGGTAGTTCTTATGAGAAGCCCACTGCCATGGCAGGCAATTTCTCATTGGTAATGCCATTTCTTCACTTACTTGTCTTGAATGGGTTCCCTTAGACTTGAGTAAAAGACCAATTACCTTTGTCTAATATACAGGGACTTTTTTAATTATTGAGTCTCATAAAGTAATTTATTTGCAGTTGTCCAAACACTTGTAGGCTCTCTTTCCTCTGGGACTTCACATATGTTGTTCTTTCAATATGGAAGTTCTTTCAACTTTCTAGCTCCTCACCCCTAATTCTGATCCCACATACATGTGTGAGTGCACACCCACACATGCACTGTCTTTACTTAGCTAGCTTTTACTTTTGTAGAAACAAGCTATGGTATCTTTTCCTATGGGATGCTTAGTTGACTGAAAATCTCTTCTGTCCCGATATCACCCTATGTACTCTTAGTATTATCACATTGCATTATTATACTCATCATTATTATTATCTGTTTACTGTGGGTCTTTTTCATTCTGTACTGGCACCCCCCAGAGATATTGTAAGTTTGGTTCTAGACCACCACAATAAAGCATGCCATGTGACTTTTTTGCATATAAAAGTTATGTTTCCACCATACTATAGTCTATTAAGTGTGCACTAGTTTTATGTAAAAAACCCCAATGTACATGTATATATATTTTAGATTTTTTATTTATTTTCATAGAGGGAGAAAGGAGGAAGAGAGACATCAGTTGCCTCTTGCATGTCCTCAACCAGGGACCTGGCCTGCAACCCATGCATGTGCCCTGACTGGGTAACAAATCGGTGACCTTTCAGTTCACAGGCTGGTGCTCAATCCATTGAGTAACACCAGTCAGGGCCATATCTTAATTTAATTGCTAAACGATGCTAATCAACATCTGAGCCTGAGGGAAAAATGGCACCAATAGACTTTGTTGATGCAGATTGCCACGACCTTTAATTTGTAAAAAGTGCAATATCTGTAAAATGCACTAAAACAAGGTATGCCTGTGCATTCTTAAAAGGAGGGACTTAGACACAGTACGTGTTTCTATAAGTCCATCTTTGCATTCTGCTGTCTCAGTGATCAGCACTTAGCTAGAGCTCAAAAGACATGGGTGAGTTGATTAAACCATTAAGTAATTCTTGTTTGGAGTTTTCCTTTCTGTCTGATCTTCATCTTGGTATTTTACAGAAAGCTTTCTCAAAGGAAGAGAGGATTCAGGGCTCAGGCCCTGGAATCTTGCTTTCTGTTCAGACACCACCCATAATTTCAATAGCAGTCCATATTGAAATTCCTCACTAGATATCTTTTTTTATAGCATAAGCATCCTCAGCATGCCAGTATCCCCCACACAGTGGTCACTGAATGCACCTGTGTTTAGTTTTGTTTCCCAGTGACTTATGACGTTGCTTTTATTTGTGAACGCAGACTTCAACAGAAATAATTCAAGTCACTTGCAGGGGAGGCTGGGGGTAGGGTGAGGCAGGATATTAAGAAACTAGGAAAATTTCTTGGGTAGTAGAATGGGGAAACTGAGACAGATAGTTAAATGGCCTAGCAATTTACAGGTCAAGCAATTTACAGCCAGATAACAAATTGCAAGTTATTTTTTTCTAAGCAAGGACACTTAGGAGCAAATAGTTTACACATTTCAGAACAAGCCAGGGGAGGACCTACCTCAGTCACAGTCCCTCTTTGATGATGTTCTTTGAAGGTGAAACTGACCAGAGAATGACCATGACCCCTCTATACACTAATTTTGGTGAATCAGCATATTAAAGAACACACCTGAAAAGCTGATGAATATTCTATTAAGATCCTCCACTGAGACATCCTCTAAAACTCCCATCTTTATAAAACAGGTAGCAACCCTTAAGAAAAAGGGCCCAGTGCGTGCTTTCCTTAGCGAAAGCCCACACCTTCCCACCCTTCTTTCCTCATATGTGTATCTTTGCTCTCTTTCTCCTAAGGTCTCCTCAGGACTTGCAATCAGGGGAACATTGGGCAATGGCAGCTTGTCCCAAGCTAACCCCCCCAAACCTGTCTCTAAGGGCCCTCCTTTTGCCTCTATAACTTGTTTCCTGAACCCATGTAGCCCAGATGGCTCACTTCTTGTCCTTTCTTTCTAAAGGACCAAGGTGACTTGCCTAGGCTCAACTCTTTCTCAGGTTTTCAAAGGACCAAGGGTCCACTTAGATTAACTCCTGTTGCTATCTTGCCTCTTCTATGTTAAGCCCTGATTTTGTTTCAATATCAGCAGTGTTAATAAATGTGCTCTTAAAATCAGCTGGGTGTGTATCATGAAATTTTTCCTGCATTAAATCAAGAACCCACACATAGCAGACCATGCTATGGAAGACCACCTTTTGTCCTAGTCCCTTTCTCATGACAACTGCAGAGGTGACAGGGCTCCTAACAGATTACTTTTCAAATTATTTTGCATATTATGTCCCATCAATACCCTAATTTTGTAGCTAATAGAGCATTAAGAATAGAAGCAGTTCAACAACCAGGTTTCTGATAGGATTGCTTATAAACATTATAGCATTAGATCAAATGAACTCTTAGTTTTCGTTTTTTTTTTTTAACTTGTGGAGTTATAAATTAATGCTTAGAATAATTTACTTATTTCCTAGTAGATGCTAATGTGATTTTTAACAGTTCTACTTAAATATTCAAGAACAATTTTAAGGTGCAGAGTAGGTGGCAGAACCTACCATGCAAGCAAAGTGAAACATACAAGAAAGGATATTAGTTGAATTCTCAAGCTTCTTTTTTGTGACTACTGACTGGTCAGTCTAAAACACAGGCTTGCATATTTTAAATACAATATAAATTTTGTATTTATTTTTGCCTTCAGTATATCCAAAAAACTATTAATATACCAAGTCCAAAATGAAACATCAGTTCACCAAATTCAACATGTTAATAAACATATCAGCCCTACCTGGTGTGGCTCTGTGGATTGAATACCAGCCTGTGAACCAAAGGATTGCCAGTTCAATTTCCAGCCAGGGCACATGCTTACATTGAGGGCCAGGTCTCTGGTAGGGGGTGCATGAGAGGCAACCACACATTAATGTTTCTCTCCTTCTCTTTCTTCCTCTTTTACCCTTTCTCTAAAAGTAAATAAATAAAAAATTTAAAAAATATATCAGCCTTGTTTTAGAAATGTAAGAAAACTATAACCTGAGAAGAATCTCTCAATATAGCTCATTGACTAAAGAAAAAAACATATGATTATCTCCAGAGATGTGAAACAAAATAGCATTTGATGAAGTAATGACATTTATTTGTGATAAAAACCACTTAAAAAACTATGACCAGTAAGCAGTTTCCCTAACTTGATGAAGTCTATACACAAACATCTTACATATGGGAAAACATAATATATTGCATATAAATTTTTTTATTGTACTTTTTCCATTACCACTTATCTCCCTTTACCCTCCTCTCACCTGTAATCACCACACTGTTTTCCATGTCTGTAAGTCCTTTTTTCTTTTAGCTTTATCCCTCCACCCCTAACCTCCGCTCCATAGCTGTCAACCTGTGCTCTATGAGTCTGTCTCTATTTTGCTTATTAGTTCATTAGATTCCACATATGAGAGAAATCATATATTTGTCTTTCTCTGACAGGTTTCTTTCATGTAGCATAATGTCCTCTAGGCCCATCCATGCTGTCGCAAAGGGTAAATTTTCTTTTTTATGGCTGAGTAGTATTCCATTTTGTAAATGCCCCATAGATGCTTTATCTACTCATCTACTGAGGGACACTTGGGCTGCTTCCATATCTTGGTAATTGTAAATAATGGCACAATGAACATAGGGGTGCTTATGTCCTTTTGAACGTTAGTGTTTTTGATTTCTCAGGCATATTCCAGAAGTAAGATTGATGAGGTAAAAGGAAGTTCCTTTTTTAATTTTTTGAAGTATTTTCATCCTGCTTTTCATAGTTGCTGCACCAATTGACATGCCCACCAACAGTGCAAAAGAGATCTCCTTTCTCCACTTCCTTGACAGCACTTGTTTGTTGGTTTACTGATGATAGTCATTTTGACTGGTGTGAGGTGGAATCTCAATATGTTTTAATTTGTATTTTCTGGTGATCTCTGATGTTGAGCATCTTCATATATATCTATTATCCTCTTTGAAGAATGTCCATTCAGGTCCTTTGCCCATTTTTTAATTGTATTGTTTTGTTGTGTGTGTTATTTTATAAGTTCTTTATAAATTCTGGATATTACCCCTTATCAGGTGTATTGGCAAATATGTTCTTCCATGAAGTGCATTGTCTTTTCATTTTGTTAATGGTTCCTTTGCTGTGCAAAAACTTTTTAGTTTGATGTAGTCCCATGTGTTTATTATTTTTTCTTCCCTTGCATGAAGAGATATATCAGATAAAATATTGCTACAAGCTTCCCTGGCTGGTGTGGCTCAGTTGACTGAGTGCCAGCCTGTGAACCAAAGGGTCCCCATCAGAGCATATGCATGGATTGAAGGCCAGCTCCTCAGTAGAGGGCATGTGAGAGGCAAGCACACACTGATGTTTCTCTCTCCCTTCCCCTCTCTCTAATAGTAAATAAATAAAATCTTTAAAAAATATTGCTATGAGCCATGGCTGAGATTTTACAGCCCATGTTTTCTTCTAGGATTTTTATGGTTTCAGGTCTAATTAAGTCTTTAATTCACTTTGAATTCTCTGTATGTGGTGTAAAACCAATCTAGTTTCATTTTTCTGTATATCTGTCCAATTTTTTCAACACTATTCATTGAATAAACTATAGTCCATTGTATATGCTTGCTTCCTCTGTCAAATATTAACTGAAGATAAAGGTGTTGGTTTATTTCTGAGCTCTTTATTCTGTTCCATTGATCTACATGTCTGTCTTTATGACAGTATCATGCTGTTTTGATTACTATGGCCTTATAGTATAGTTTGATATTAGGTAGCATGATTCCTTTAACTTTGTTCTTCCTTCTCAGGATTGCTGTTGCTATGCAGGGCCTTTGTAGTTCCATATAAATTTTTGAAATATATGTTCTAGTTATATGAAATACATCTTTGGTATTTGATAAGAATTACATTGAATTTATAGTTTACTTTGGGTAGCATGGACATTTCAATGATGTTAATTCTTCCCATTCATGAACATGGTATGTGCTTCTGCTTAATTGTACCTTCTTCAGTGTCTTATAATTTTCTGAGTACAGGTCTTTTACATACTAGGTTAGATTTACTCCTAGGTATTTTATTTTTTTTGAAGCAATTATAAATGAGATTATTTTAATTTCTCTTTCTGATAGTTTATTGTTGGAATATAAAATTTAATCGATTTCAGGATATTAATTTTGTATACTGAATTCATTTATCAGTTGTGGTAGTTTATTGGTGGAATTTTTAGGGTCTCTATGCACAGTATTGTGTCATCTGCAAATAAAGGCAATTTTACATCTTCCTTTCCAGTTTTGGATGCCATTTATTTCTTCTTCTTGCCTGATCACTATGGCTAGCATTTCTAGTACTATGCTGAATAAGAGAGGTGAAAGGGGACATCCTTGTCTTGTTCCAAATCTTAAGTGGAACATTTGTAGATTTTGCCCATTGACTATGATGCTGGCAGTGGGTTTGCCACATATAACTTTTATTACATTGAGGTACATTCCCTCTATTCCCACTTTGCTGAATTTTTATCATAAATGGGTGCTGGATTTTATCAAATCCCTTTTCTGTATTTATTGATATGATCATGTGATTTTTATACTTCATTGTGTTTATGTAGTCTATCACATTTATTGATATGTGAATGTTGTACCAACCTTGCATTTGTGGAATAAATACAACTTGATCATAGTGTTTGATCTTTTTATGCATTGCTGTATTCAGTTTACTAATATTTTAACATCTATGATAATCAGGGATATTGGTGTATAATTTTCTTATTTTGTAGTGTTTTTATCTGGATTTGGAATTAGGATAATGCTGGCCTGGTAAAATGAGCTTGGCAGTCTTCCTTCCTCTTAAATTTTATGAAATAGTTTGAAAAAGAGAGGTGTCAGTTGTCCTTGGGATGTTTGCCAAAATTCACCTGTGAAGCTATCTGGTCCAGGGCTTTTGCTTTTTGAGAGTTTTTTTTATTACTGCTTCAATTTCACCAGGTATAATCTGTCTATTTAGATTATCTGCTTCTTCCTGATTTAGTGTTGGAAGACTGTATGTTTCTAGGAATTTATTCATTTTATCTAGGTTTTGCAATTTGTTGGCACATAGTTGTTCATAACATTTTCTTATAATCCCTTGCATTTCTTTGGTGTCAGTTCTTATTTCTCCTCTTTCATTTCTGATTTTATTTATTTGGGTCCTCTCTTGCTTTTTCTTGATGATTCTGGTTAAATGTTTGCCGATCTTATTTATCTTTTCAAAGAACCAGATCTTGAATTCATTGATCTATTTATTATTATTATTGATCAATTCATTGATCTTTTTATTTTTAGACTCCATTTTATTTATTTCTTCTTTGATCTATATTATTTTCTTCTTTCTACTCACATTGGGCTTGGTTTGTTGTTGTTTTTAAAATACCTGTAAATTTAAAGTTAGATTGTTTATTTGAGCTTTTTCTTGTTTCTTGAGATAAGCCTGCAATGCTATGAATTTCCCTTTTAGGATTGCTTTCCCTGTGTCCCACTCACTGATTTTGGGTGGGTTTGTTCTTATTTTCATTTATTGCAAGGTATCTTTTGATTTCTTCCTTGGTCTTTTTGTTGACCCACTTATTGTTTAATAGCATGGTATTTAGCTTCCACAACTTTGGGTATTTTTTAGTTTTCTTCTTGTGATTGATTTCTAGTTTCATAGCATTGTGGTCAGAGAAGAGGCTCGATATGATTTCAATCTTCTTGAATTCATTGAGACTTGTTTTGTGTCCTAACATGTTGTCTATCCTAGGTAACATTCTATGTGCACTTGAAAAATACATATATTCTGCTGCCTTGGGAAGAACTGCTCTATAGATAACAATTAAGTCTATTTAATGTAACATATGATTTAAAGCCACTTCACCTTGTTTTCTCTGGAAGATATATCCATTGACATCAGTGAGGTGTTAAAATCCCCTAGTATGTCTGCAATTCTGTTGATCTTTTCGTTTATATCCATCAATATCTGCTTTACATATTTAGATGCTCCTGTGTTGGGTGCATAAATGTTTACTGGAGTTATATTTCCTTGTTGGACTATTCCCTTTATCACTATGTAGTGTCCTTCTTTGTCTCTTACTATAGCCTTGTTTTTAAAGTCTATTTTGTCAGATATAAGTATTGTTATCCCAGCTTTTTTCCCTTTTTCATTTGCATGAAATATCTTTTTCCATCCCTTTACTTTTAGTCTGTGTATCTTTCAATCTGAGGTGGGTCTCTTAGAGACAGCATTTTAGGGGTCTTGCTTTCTTGCTGATACAGCTAACCTATATATCTTTTGATTGGAGCATTTAAGCCATTTACATTTAAAGTGATTACTGATAGATATGTATTTATTGTCATTTTATTTTTTAACCTCTTCTTCCTCTTCCTCTTCTCCTCCTTCTTCTCTTCCTCTTCCTCTTCCTCCTCCTTATTCTCCTCCTCTTTCTTGCAAGCCCTTTAACATTTGTTGCAGTACTGGTTTGGTGTTAACAATTTTTTTTAGCTTTTTCTTGCCTAGGAAGCTTTTTATTTCTTCTTCAATTCTGAATGATAGCCTTGCTGGGTAAAGAAGCCTTGGTGGTAGGTCCTTGAATTTCATCACCTTGAATCTTTCATGACAAACCCTTCTGCCCCAAAATGTTTCTGTTGAGAAACATTTGATAGTTTAATTATAGCTCCCTTGTTGGTAACTAACTGCTTTTCTCTTGTGGCTTTTAAGGCTCTCTCTTTTTATTTAAGCTTTGCCATTTTAATTATGATGTGTCTCGGTGTAGGCCTATTTGGGTACATTTTGTTTGGGACTCTCTATGGTTGCTGGAGTTGTGTGTTTTTGCCCTTAATTAGGTTAGGAAATTTTTCAGTCATTATTTGTTCGAATAAGTTCTGAATCCCTTGCTCACTCTCTTCTGCTATTTCCATGACGTTGNATGCAAGCCCTTTAACATTTGTTGCAGTACTGGTTTGGTGTTAACAATTTTTTTTAGCTTTTTCTTGCCTAGGAAGCTTTTTACTTCTTCTTCAATTCTGAATGATAGCCTTGGTGGTAGGTCCTTGAATTTCATCACCTTGAATCTTTCATGACAAACCCTTCTGCCCCAAAATGTTTCTGTTGAGAAACATTTGATAGTTAAATTATAGCTCCCTTGTTGGTAACTAACTGCTTTTCTCTTGTGGCTTTTAAGGCTCTCTCTTTTTATTTAAGCTTTGCCATTTTAATTATGATGTGTCTCGGTGTAGGCCTATTTGGGTACATTTTGTTTGGGACTCTCTATGGTTGCTGGAGTTGTGTGTTTTTGCCCTTAATTAGGTTAGGAAATTTTTCAGTCATTATTTGTTCGAATAAGTTCTGAATCCCTTGCTCACTCTCTTCTGCTATTTCCATGACGTTGATGTTGTTATACTTAATGTTGTCTCAAAGGTTTTTAAAACTTTTTAAAATACATTTTTTAAGTTTTTTTCTTTTTGTTTCTCTGCTTGGGTGTTATTTTCTATTTTACCTTCCAAATTGCTGAGTTGAACCTACTGTTTGTTTCTTCCCATGTATTACTTATTTCAGGTATTGCATTCTTTATTTCTCAGTGGACCTTTTTAATGGTTTCTGCGTCTTTTTTTCATGCTGTTGAAGATCCTTATAATCATTATTCTAAACTCAGTCTATGTCTGATAAATTGTTTGCATCCATTTCATCTAATTCTTCTTCTGGGAAACTCTCTTTTTTTTCCTTTCATTTGGGGCCTATTTCTCTGTTCTCACATTTTGGCTGCCTCTTTTTGTATGTTTCTATGTATTAGATAGATCTGCAAACACTCATGCCAGACAATGTCTATGATGGACCCCGGACAACTTGTTTGGAGATAAAAGTGACCCACAGCTTTGGCTCCCTCTGTTTGGTCTAGGTGTGTGCTGAAGTACCCACGCTGCAAACTAAGGCCAGCTTTTACCAGCACCTCACCTGGGGATGGGTCAAATAAGTCTCAGAACTCCTAGAGATCTCCCCACATCTGCAGGGTTTCTATTCTGGTTGATCTCTGTGACAGCCTCCAGCTATACTCTTCTGCAGCCCAGCTTAGACTCCACAGGGTAGAGTGAGATGGATTCCTGCAGGTGGGGCTATTGCTTCCTCCCAGGCTGATGTCACATGGAGGGGAGTGCTCTGCATGAGAAAGATGGCTTCTGCAATATGGGGAGGATTCAGCACATGGATCATAGCAGGTGACTCCTCAGCTCTCTCCCCAGAGCCACCAACTCCAGCTCTCCTTTCATGGCTCTCATGTTCTCTGTCCTCCCTCTTCCAGAGTTAGGGTAAGTGGCTGCAAATGAAGCCCTTTAAGAGACACTCTGTATCTGTAGCCATCTCCCCCTGGTGGACAGAAACTGCTGCTTTTCACAGCCAGATGTTATTTGGGTTCCATTCCCAGTTCTGGTGTTCTTGGCCTTTGGGTTTAGACCCCATACTTTAAAGGGGAAACCCCCTTTGGCTGCTACAATATCCTTCCAGAATTTCAGCTGCCTCTCATGGGAGCCTAGCCAGTCCTCTCACTACTCTACACCTTCTACTATCCTCATTGTGGTGGTGTGATTTCTTCTGTAAGTCCTTGGTTATAAGGCTTCTCTAAGCTGGTGTTCATCTGGTTATTCAAGATGATTTTTCTATAATTTAGTGGTAGTTTCAGTTTGGTCCTCAGAGGAGGTCAGTGTACTTTCCACCTGCTCTGCTACCAGCTTGGATCCCTTAATATATTGCTCTTCAGTAGAAAAAATATAAGGCCAGAATGCTGTTATCACACTGATTATTTAACATAGCAAAAATATGCTTAATAAATAAATAATGGATGGAAAAATAAAAAATTGAAAGAGAAGAGATTAAATTTATTCCTTAAAAGATTATATATTTATCTGCATTGATAACTTGATATTTTCTACTGACATTATTAAAACAAAACAAAGAATTCTTAAATGTTGCCAGATTGAAGGCGTATTATCAATAATCAAGGGCACCCCTCTACCCCAGCAAATATTATCTTCACAAAGTAGCTCACAAGATAACATCTCAATAGAGAACAAAACAGCAAGTATAGATTCATCACCTCTCTTTGAAGGGAAAAATAATGGAGTGTTTAGTAAGGAATGAACAAATGGAGAAATATACTGGATTTATGAGGGAGAGGCCTAAACTTGTATAGAGGTTGTGTCTCCAACTTAACTTATAAATTCTATGCAATTCTACTAACAAACATTCTAAACTTCTATGCAAAAATAGGGTTCACATATGCTTAGGTCAATTTTGAAAGAGAAGAGCAAAGAATGAGTACTGCTGTACCAGGTGTGAAGGCATATTGTAAATTATTTTGATAAAAACAATGTGTATTAGTGCAGAGGCAGAAAATGCATCAAATAGAGATAAAAATAATAGAGATAAAAATAGAGATGATAACAATGGAATCTCATGTACTTGGAAGCTTCACGTGTGATAAAAGTGGCACCAAAGATCAGCAGTATATTGGTGTGGTAATTGTAATTTATATATTTCTCATACACGAGGTCTGTCCAGAAAAAGTCTTGTTAATATAATGAGAACAGTTTGCATGACACTGATGTAACCCAGCAGCCAAGGAGAGTGGACTAGAATGTGCATGTATGAACAATGATGACTTCACTGTATTAGTCAGTGGGGGCAAAAGACATCATTGAGTGAGCATATGTACTCTGTGGCTGTTGTATTAAAAAATGACTGAGTGAGTAGAGCAATGAATATGCATTAGATTTTGCCATAAGCTTGAACATTCCTCCCCCAAAAAGTGTTTAGATGATTCAGAAGGCTGAAGCTACGGGCAACTGGTGATTGGCAGCTTCATCAGGACAATGCACCTGCTCATGCAGCACATCTTGAGCAGAGTTTTTTGGTGAAACGTTAAATGAACCAGGTGGTTCAGCCCTCCAGATTTGGCATCTCATGAATTCTGGCTTTTCCAAAAACTACAGTCACCTCTGAAAGGGAAGAGATTTCAGACCATCTACAAAATTCAGGAAAATACGACAGGGCAGCTGATGGTAACTGGGAGAACTGTGTCAAGTGCCAAGGTGCCTACTTTGAAGGGGACTGAGGGGTCATTGTCCTATGTACAATGTTTCTTGTATCTTGTATCTTCTTCAATAAATGTCTCTATTTTTCATATTGCATGACGGATACCTTCTGGACAGACCTCATATGCCTAAGGGAAATAAAATCTCAGTCTTGAAAGATAGTTGGATTTCCATGTTCATTGCAGTATTATTCACAATAGCCATGAAATATGGAGAAAAAAACCTGTGTTTACCTGTGAATAAATGAATAAAGAAGAAGACGCACACACACACACAGGATATTCAGCCATGAGAATAAAATTTTGACATTTTGCAAAGTTTCTCCTAATTACCATTAGCTGGATGCCTTCTGGACAGACTTTTTATATTGGGTTCCTGGCTCAGAGCTATCAAGACCCTTGGAATTTCCTAAGTGTTGAGAGTGATAAAGGTATCTTCTGCTATGTTAATGTGGTGACTTTTGGAAAGCACCAAGGAAGACAGCAGGTTGCCAGGAGAACCGATTCTATGTGATTAGAGTGTTAGGACTTCTAGTCCTACCCCCTGGTCTCTAGGAGGAAAGATGGGCTGGAGGTTGAATCAATGGGTAATGAACTAAGCAATCATGCATTTGCAATGAAGTTGTTGTAAAAACCCAAATAACTGAGTTTGGACAGCTTCTTGGTTGGTGAACACAGGGAGAGTGGTGTCCTTGGAGGGAGTAGGGAAGCTCCATACCCTTAACACATATCTTGCCCTAGGCATCTCTTCTATCTGGCTGTTTCTGAGTTATATGCTTTTAAAATGTACTTTTTACCACAACAAATTGTAGTATTATTATTATACCACAAAACAATAATTTCATCTTCAAGTATGAACATTTTAACTTGGATTCCCATAGCATTTTCAGTAACTCTCAATGTTACTTCTTCAATAGAATAAACTTCTAAAAACTATATTCCGTTCTCAAAAATTAAATAATAATTGAAGTAGTTGGAAGTTAATTGACTAATTATAGCAGCTGATGATGTGGCTATGGTACAGGCATCAATAAACTGGATGTTATTTTTTTTTGCAAATGGAGCCATTTCTTTACATATACATGAAAAGATTTAAAACTGAAAGTGAGTAAAATTAATTTAGAATAGCAATTATTTGATCCAAATAAAAAGCAATGCTTCACAGAGTAATATGTAAATGCCTGTCTGATTCTGCATATGTTAAATAGTTGTCTTTGGGTAGTCTTATTTAAGTAACTATAAGCTTTTGAGATAGATGCTGCTGTTTTGCACTGATTTGTGTTTCTGATTCCTTGTGGTCAGTGATATTGCTACATGCCACTCCCTGTACTGTGGCTATATATATGAAAACATGTTCTGTGCATGCTATATGTTCACTGTCAACTGTTAAAATAGTGTGAAATATAGGACAAATTCTTTGATTCATTTTAGGAATGAAAAGCATGCATTTTCAGTTCACTGCTGCCAACCGTGTTAAGTGTAAAATAAAAACAAAAACAAAAAGTATAAAATAAGTAAACATTGTGGAATGATACCTTGTAACCAATGGAAAACCATGGCAACAAAGGTATGGTAGCTCTTCTGTATGTGTTTCAGAAATGGAGTGCTCAGCTTCCATGTCCTACAAGTATTTTACATCTTATAACTAATAAATTTACAACATATAATTTACTGTGTTTCTCAGTGACTCAGCTGACTGGGGGCATTTTGTAGGTTGTGCCCTAGGTCATAAATAACTGGCTGGAGGACCAACTGAATGGTAGAGACAGAAGTTTTGAATACTTCTCTCACCAGCACTGTGGGGACAACTTTTCTCACAAGTCCCCCCATCTGCCATGAATGAAAGTAAACACTTCCAAGACATGATCTGCTTGGGGAGGAGAGGTGGCCAGTTCCTCAAAGGGGAAGGGCCGTGAGCAGTGGCCAGTTTCTCAGGGAAAAAAGGCCTTGAGCCCCTTCCTCCAAGGGCTTTTATTCCTGTGTATTCCTGAAATACACAGGAATACAGGGTGGCAAGGATCAAACAGTAGATAACATTTCAAAGAAATCTGAGGGCTTAGTCTGAGTCAGAGTCTGTCAGGAAGAGAGTTTTACAGAAATTTTGGGGGTTTCCTGCTCCAACCCTTAAACATGTGAATGAAAGCACTCTTAGCAGAGCAAATTTCACAGGTTTTTCAGGAATTCTTTGTGATGCCAGATTATTCCCCCGGGATCCCCTCTGGCAATGCAAGGCACTGTACCCCTCCCCATCAGGTATTCAAGCTTAAGTGGATTAGAGCCAGGAAGCACTTCTCCCACAGGACATGGCTATGTCACATAGCAGGGGGGCACGAGTCCATTGCTCACTCTTTGTTACAGCCCCTGAGTCGTTCCATGATGGCCTCCCAAGTGATCATGTCTGGCTTAGGTTGCTCCCTGCTATAAGGAGACTTACCCATCAACAACATAGACCATGTTTTGGGACAGAGGGAGGAAGCTAAGGAAGCATTTGCTACCAGAGACAAGCTTTGTCTCCTGTGGCTCACATTCCAGAGGTTGCTCACTCATCCTTAGCCATGGAAGGTAGTTACAAATCCTGAAACCAAGCAGAGTAGTCCACAACACACCACTTTAGCTATCCCCTGTTGCTAGTGTTTGAGCACTTTGTTTCAACCACTGAACGCCTTTAACAGTGTACTTAAAAGGGAGGTATTAATTACACCGTGCCTGGCAAGGGCCAGACATAATTGGGGTTATGGCTAGTTACCTCCAATTTTGTCATGTCTAAATCAGATATTTGTTCCCATCCTACCAGGTGATACCATGGTAGAGGCTGAAATGAAGAGTGGAGGTTTATCAAACTCAACCTGCCTTATTTCAACACAATCATCAATAATAGTATCTCATAAATAAATGAAAAATTCAGGTGGGTAGACAGTGAGGCAATGGGAGCAATTAGGGCTGTCCTGGGCAAGCTGGGAGGTACGGGCACTGTATGTATCAATTATCTTTGGGTAAAATAATTATTTTCTGGAAAGAAGTGTGTGCCAATACACATATTTAGCAAACTGTGCATTGCCTGAGCTAATGGAGATGGATCTTAATATGAGTAAGACTAAACTGCTGGCAATTTCCCAATCTTCACCATTATGAACACATAGATTCTAATCTTTAAGAGATTTAAATGCCCAGGAGTTTATTTATTTGTGCATTTAGTAAGCTTCTACTGAGCACCCGTAGTACAAATGGCCCTCTCAATGGCAGTTTTCTAGTTCTAGGAGAGGGATACAGACATTGTTTTTCTCTCTGACTGAAATTCTGGCTATACATGCATACATTCCCTACCTTGCACTTGTGGATAAGTACAAAACATTTTGGAAAACAATTACAAATATGAGTTATGTAATAAAAATAATGGTGATTAAGAGGCAGCATTTGAAAGAAGTCAAGTCTTGGAATCTGACAATATGAAAAAAGGCAATGGGAGAAACTCTTTCAACAGAAACTGGAGGCTAGTGAAATCAACAATGACTGACTGATCCACAAATGTGTGGAAAGTGCAGCTCATGTGACTGTTGCATAATTGAGATGTCTCCAGTGTACAAGAGGTCTGTACATTGTTAAAAAGTCCAGCCATTGTTAATATAATGAAAGTGGTTTGAATGACATTGATGTAACCTGGCAGCCAAAGAGGGTGGACCGGAACATGCATGCATGAACAATGATAACTTCACTATACTAGACAGTGGGGGCAGTAGACACCATTGAGTTAGTATGTGTACTGGGTGGCCATTGCATTGAAAATGACTGAGCAAATAGAGCCATCAATCTGCATCAAATTTTGCATTAAGTTTGAACATTCCTCCTTAGAAATTATTTGGATGATTTAGAAGGCTTTTGGGGATGATGCAAGAGCATAGCACAAATAAAAGCATGGCATCAGTGCTTCAGAGATGATCAAGAATCTGTTGAAAGTGATCTGTGTTCTGGAAGGCCTGTAACAATCAGAACACCTGAGACTGTTGAACTTGTATGGGCTGCAGTCAACAAAGATCAGTGACTGACTGTGCAAACTAGAAGCTGATCTGAGGATTCCAGAAACTGCTGTGTCTGAGATTTTGAGGCAAGATCTCGTCATGAAACCTGTCATGGCAAAATTCGTTCCATGGCTTTGCTACCAAAGCCCAGTCATCTCAGTGGAAGTCACCTGGTTCTCCATGCCTGAAGAAGGCACAGCAAAGTTGCAATAAGATCAAGACTATGTTAATTGTGTTTTTTGATTGGGAAGTTGTTGTCCATCACCAGTACACCCCTCCAGGCCAAACAATTAACAAGGAGTACTACCTCAGTGTTCTTTGTTGGTTGAAAGATGCAATGCAATGAAAATGGCCACAGCTCTGGGTAACTGGTGATTGGCAGCTTCATCACAACAGTGCTCCTCTTCGTGCATTGTGACTCGTGAAGAGTTTTTTGTGAAACATCAATCACCCATGTGACTCAGCCCCCTGCAGCCCAGATTTGGCAGCCTGGGACTTTTGGCTCTTCCTAAAATTAAAATCACTTTTGAAAGGAAAGAGACTTCAGACCATTGATGAGATTCAGGAAAATATGATGGGGTGGCTAGTAGAAATTCCAACAAACAATTTTGCAGAGTGTTTTGAACAGTGAAACAGATGCTATGAGAACTGTGTGAGGTCCCCAAATGCCTAATTTAAAGGGGGCTGAGGTGTCATTGTCCTATGTACAATGTTTCTTGTATTTCGTATCTTCTTCAATAAATGTCTCTATTTCTCAGAGTACATAAATGGATACTTTCTGGATAGACCTTGTACATGGAACTGATCCCTCAATACCTTCTCAAGCTCTTGCCATTGGGAAATAATACTGGTAGAGGTGAGTCTGCCCAGTGGATTGGCCACAATGTGCTCATATGATGATATTGCCAAGCAAAATGATATCTGGCCAGACTATCAGGGTCAAATGCCAGAACCTCAGGTGAGAAATCCTCCTTTCTTGTTATTCTTGTGAAGCAGGAAGGATCATATATCAGATATCTGCCAGAACACAGAATGTATTCTATAATATGTACCTTTTTCTCCTTAGAGTTCCATCATTGTTGTTATTCGATCCCTGTAGTTCTCAGCTCCAGGTGGACATAGTAAACCTCCAAGCTCACAACTTTTGTGATGAAACACCCAGTGGATCAGGTTGCCTTGGAATCTATGTACCATTCATCGGATGAGTAAAAAACGATATGTTTGTGTGCTTCCAGGAACTATCTGTTTACTCTTTGACAGTAAGAATTACATTAACGCTGCAACTTAGCTGTGGAGATCAATAGCAAATGGATTTATCTTTCACGTGTAAGAGAAAATGAAAGTGTCTGGTTAACCTGATGACATTTTGTTCTGTTATTGAAAGTTCATTATTTAACTGATGTCCCTGCACTAGGAGGTCGAAATCTGAGATATTGTTAGATATCCTGACTAAAGCAGAGGTTGCACAGGGATCTGAACATTAGTGGGTTTTTTCTTTCAGTACAGCATGTCCTCAAGCATCAATGCTGTGCTTTAGCATTTAAGCAACAAAGATTTCCCCCTGCCCTCTCTTTTTTACCATGGAGTCTTTGCATATGCTATCTTAATTTCTTAGAATGACTTTATTCATCTGTTCAGCAAACCCCGTCTTCCCTCTAAGTCACATGCCAAGGCCACTTTCTCCAGGTGGGTCTGGTCTGATTTCTTTTCATGCAAGTCAGAACCAAGAGACCGTGTTTGCTAAGTTACAAAGACCTGGGCCCTGTGCAGTCCAGTGTAGGGCTAATGCAGGATAAGCCACTGTAGACTTTATACTAGTAGGTATTATAGTCTGAGAGGCCAGGGCAAACAGAACATATATACAGCAGGATTATGCAACAGATTCAATAGATGAGAGAAAAATGACAGAGTGTGACTGAGAAAAGCAGAATAAGAAGTAACTGCAGTGTAAGAAGATACCAAGTGATGTCTAGATACAGGCTGTGGGGACTGGCCACATACTTTGCTTGCATTGGGGTGGTTGATCAAATAATCTAACTGGTTTCACTAAAATACACTAACTTATCACATATTCTAATTAAACTTGCTGTGGTCTATTTCAACACTTAAATGGAATAACAGGACCTAAATTAAATATTTTGAAATAATTCAGTTGTTTGTAGCCACATGATTTTCCTTGAATCAAATGGAACCCAACAATAACAAAAACAAAGAAACAAAAAAAGACCTAAAAAGTTTTGAAAGTATTTCTTCTTCTAAGAGATAGTGGAAGGCTATTTTCATGGATAATTGGAGAATATCTGAACAACTTTATTCTTTCAGTATTTTTAAAATTTATTTTAAAATTACAGCTGATGTACAATATTATATTAGTTTCAGGTGCACAACATAGTGATTAGTCACTGATATGTGTTCCAACATGATCACCCCAATAAGTCTATACATATCTAATATCTCATTCCATACATAGTTATTATTATGATGTTATGGGCCAAATCCCCAAGACTAATTTTTTAATTTTTTTTATTGTTTATATATTACAATTGTCCCTACTTTTTACTCCTTTGCTCACCTCCACCAAGCCCCTCACCCTACCCAGGACATTACCACAATGTTTTCTGTGTCTGCTGGTCATGCATATATATTATTTAGTTAATCCCTTCACTTTGAAAATACCAAGACTATTTTATAGCCTACAAGTTGTACTTCTTAGTCCTTTTCATTTTTTTCACCCATCCTCCCAAATCCCTCCCATCAGAATAGAAAGCTTAGAAATAAACTCACACCTTTGTAGCCAAGTAATATTCAACAGAGGAAGCAAGCACATACAATGGACTAAAGATAATTTATTCAATAAATGGTGATGGGAAAATTGGACAGATACATTCAGAAAAATGAAACTGGACCACCTTCTTATACCACACACAAGAATAAATTCAAAATGGATCAAAGACCTAAATGAAATACCTGAAACCATAAAAATCATAGAAGAAAACATAGGCAGCAAAATCTCAGACATTTCTTATAGCAATTTTTTTATCAGATATATCTTCCCAAGCAAGGGAAACAAAAGAAAAAAATAAACAAATGGGGCTACCTCAAACTAAAAGGTTTTTGCACAGCAAAGGAAATTATCAACAAAATAAAAAGACAACTCACAGAATGGGAGAACATATTCATCAATGCAATCTGGTAAGAGGTTAATATCCAAAATTTACAAAGTACTTACAAAACTCAACACCAAAAAAACCCCCCAAATGACCCAATTAAAAATGGACAAAGGACATGAATAGATACTTCTACAAAGAGACATACAGATGGCCAACAGACATATGAAAAGATGCTCAACTTCATTAATCTTCAGAGAAATGAAAATTAAAATCACAATTGGATACAATCTCACACCTGTGAGAATTGCTATCATGAATAAATCAACAAGTGCTGGCGAGGATGTGGAGAAAGGGGAACCCTTTTGAACTCTTGGTGGGAATGCAGACTGGTGCAGCCACTGTGGAAAGCAGTATGGATATACCCCCCAAAATTAAAAGTGGATCTGTCTTTTTACCCAGCGGCCCCACTTCTGGGAATATATCTGAAGGAACCTAAAATACTAATTCAAAAGAACATTAGTACCACTATGTTTATTATAGTGTTATTTACAATGACCAAGATATGGAAGCAGTCCAAGTGTCCATCAGTAGATGAGTGGATAAAACAACTATGGGACATTTACACAGTGGAATACTACTTGGCCATGAAAAAGAAGAAAATTTTGCAAAGGATGGACCTAGAGAACATTAACTACATGAAATAAGCCATCTGGCAACAACTGTTTTGCTCCACTTATCTATCTGTGAGTTTATTTCTGTTTCAGAACAAGTTCATTTTAACATGTACTTAGAGTCTCTGCTAACCAGTCTCTCCTAATCATAACAACCATTTATATCAATGGGGAATTAGGTCTAGAGTATTCTGTTGTGTGAATGTTTGTTTATCCATTCCTCAATTAAAATACATTTGGATGAAAAATATTAACAGTGAAAGGACAGCAAACACACAGTTATTAACGACCACACCTAAAACAAAAGCAAATCAAGAGGACAGCTAGATCAGGAGTGGAACCATAGAAATGAAGAACACATGGAGGGTTAGAAATATGGGGGTGGGAGGAGGAGAAGGGGGGAGAAGGCACAGAAAATAGCATAGATGGTAGGTAGAAAATAGATAGGGGGGAGGGCGAGAATAGTGGGGGAAATATAGAATCTAAAGAACTTGAGACACGTGGTTATAAACTAAGGGGGGAGAATAGTGGGGGAAGGAGTGTGCGGGTGGAGGGGAATGAAGGGGGGAATAGAACAACTGTAATGCTATAATCAATAAAATATATTTTAAAAAATAAATAAAAATAAAATACATTTGGATTATTTTAAGTTTTTGGAAACTTTGAATAATGCTGCTGCTTACAGTTGTGTTTAGGTTTTTGAATGAACATAAGTTTCATTTCTCTAGAATAAATGCCAAGAAATAGGATTACTGGGTCAAAGAAAGTATGTGTTTAACTCTATAAAAAATGGCCAATTTGTTTTTTGTAGTTCCCTTTGCATTCTTACCATCAGTGTATGAGAATTCCTGTTGGTCTACATTGTTGCCAGTACTTGATATTATCAGTGTTTTTAAAATTTAGCTTTCCAGTAGATATGCAATGATATTTCATTGTGGATCCAAATTCAACTTTTGTAATGACTAATCATGCTAAGGATCTCAATGTGTTTATTTGACATCTGCAATGGAATCTCTTCGATTCTTTTGCCTATTAAAATGAGTTGATTGTTTTAGGGCTTGTTTTGAGAGTTCTTTATATATTCTGGATACAAGTCCTTTGCTTGATATGTAATTTGGCAATATTTTCTCCTATTCTGTGCCTTGTTTTATTATTCTCTTAACAGTGTTCTTAACAGATCAAAGTTACTAACTTTGATGAGATTTTATTTATCACTTTTTTCTCATATTTATCATCTATTATCTATTTTATTGTTGTTCAGTTACAATTGTACCACCTTTTCCCCTTTGCTCACCCCTACACCATCTCCCCACACTTCCACTGTCACTCCCTTCCCCCCTGTTTGCACATGACCATCAATCCTCTCTATTCATGTTTCTTGACTTGTCCCTTGCCCTTTTTCTCCTGTTACATCCCTCCTACTTCCCCTCTGGTCACTGTCAGTTTGTCCTTTATTTTCAAGTCTCCCATTCTATTTTACTCATTTGTTTTGTTGATTAGGTTCCACTTAAAGGTAAAATCATATATTTGTCTTTCACCACTGGTCTTATTTCACTTAGCATAATGCTCTCCTGTTCCATCCATGCTACCATGAAAGGTAGAAGCTCCTTCTTTAGGAGCTTAGGCTGTTTCCACCAGTCAGCTACTGTAAAGTGTGCTGCTATGAACATCGGGGTGCATATGTTCTTTTAAATTAGTCTTTCAGGATTCTTGGGGTATAGTCCCAGCAGTGGGATCTGTGGTTCAAAAGGCAATTCCATCTTTAGTTTTTTGAGGAAATTGCATACCGTTTTTCATAGTGGCTGCACCAGTCTGCATTCCCACCAAAAGTACACTAGGGTTCTCTTTTCTCTGCATCCTCTTCAGGACTTGTTTGTTGATTTGTTTATAATGGCCATTCTGATTAGTGTGAAATGCTATCTCATTGTAGTTTTAATTTGCATCTCTCTGATGGCTAGTGATGTTGAGCATTTTTTCATGTGTCTCTGGGCCCTCTGTATGTCCTCCTTGGAGAAGTATCTATTCAGGTCTTTTGTTCATTTTTTAATTGGATTGCTTATCTTCCTGGGGTGGAGTCATGTGAACTCTTCATATATTTTGAGATCAAACCCTTGTCTGAAATATCATTGGCAAATATGTTTTCCCATACAGTTGGTTTCTTTTCCATTTTGTCAATGTTTTAGTCATGCAGAAGCTTTTTGGTTTTATATAGTCCTATTTATTTATTCTTTCCTTTATGTCCCTTGCCCTAGGGGACATATCAGTGAAAATATTGCTGTGTGGGATGTTTGAGATTTTTCTGCCTGTGTTTTTCTCTAGGACTTTTATGGTGTCATGACTTATATTTAAGTCTTTTATCTATCTTGAATTTATTTTGGTGTATGATGTAATTTTCATTTTTTGCATATAGCTGTCCAGATCTCCCAATACCAATTGTTGAAGAGGTTATTTTTACTCCATTTTATGTTCCTGTCTCTTCTGTGAAATATTAACTAACCATATTAACATGGGTTTATTTTTTGCTCTGTATTCTGTTCTATTGATCTATGTGTCTATTCTTATGCCAGTACCAGACTCTTGATTACAGTTGCCTTCTAATACAGTTTGATACCAGGTATTTAGATCCCTCCTACTTTGTTCTTCTTTCTCAAAATTGCTGAGGCTATTTGGGGTTGTTTATGCTTCCATATAAAATTTTGAAATATTTGTTCTAGATCTGTGAAATATGCCATTAGTATTTTGATAGGGATTACATTGAATCTGTAGATTGCTGTGGGCAGTATGGATATTTTGATGATGTTATTCTTCCAATCCATGGACATGGTATTTGCTTCCATTTAATTGTATATTCTTTAAGTATTGTGTATTTTTCAACACTTCTTCAGTGCTGTGTATTTTTTAGTACAGGTCTTATACCTCCTTGGTTAAGTTTATTCTTAAGTATTTTATTTTGTTTGTTGCTATAGTAATTTTTTTCCTAATATCTGTGTCTGATATTTCATGTTTGATGTACATAAATGCCTTTGATTTCTGAATGTTGACTTAGTATCCCACCATTCTGCAAAATTCATTTATTAAGTCAAGTAGTTTTTCAGTGAAGTCTATAAGGTTTTCTATGTACACTAGCACGTCATCAACAAACAGTGACGGCTTTACTTCCTCCATTCTAATTTGGATGTTTTTTTCCTTTTTCTTGTATGATTACTATGACTAGAACTTCTAGCACCATGTTGAATAGAAGTGGTGAAAGTTGGCACCCTTGTCTTGTTCCTGATCTTAGTGGAAAAGTTTTTTGGTTTTGCCTATTGAGTATGATGTTGGCTGTAGGTTTCTTGTATAAGGCCTTTATTATGTTGAGGTATGCTCTGTCTACTCCAACTTTGCTGAGTGTTTTTTTATCATAAGTAAATGCTGTATTTTATCAAATGCTTTTTCTGCATCTATTGGTATGATCATGTGGTTTTCATTTTTTTAATTTTTTTATGTGGTATATTGCATTTATTGATTTGCATATATTGTACCATCCTTGAATCTCTGGGATGAATCCCACTTGATCATGGTGTAGGATTTTTAAAATGTATTTCTGGATTGACTTTGCCAATATTTTGTTGAGGATTTTAGCATCTATGTTCATCAGCAATATTGGCCTGTAGTTTTCTTTTTCGTTGTGTCTTTATCTGGTTTTGGAATTAGGATAATACTGGCCTCAGAAAAAGTTTGGGAGTCTTTCCACTTCTTGGATTATTTGGAATAGTTTGAGAAGAATTAGGGTTAACTCAACTCTAAATGTTTGGTAAAATTCCCCTGTATCACTTTTTTCTTTTATTGATTGTATTTTTGGTGTTATATTTAAGACCATTTTGCCTTAATGAAATCATTAAACTTTTCCCCACGTTTTCCTGTAAGATGTTTATAGTTTTACATTTACATTTATAATTTGTTGGGTTATTTTTGCTTGTCATGTAGAGTGCCAGTCAAGAATCATTTTATTGAATATAGAGATCCCTTTTCTACACTCTCATTTGCATGTTCACCATTGAATTATTTTGCACCTTTGTAAAAAAAATAAATCAACCATATTTGTGTGGATCTATTTGTAGATTTAAAAACTATCCCCCCTGGTCTATATATCTATCCTTTTAACCATTACAACATTGTTTTACCTACAGTAACTGTAAGTATGCCTTAAAATCAGGTAGTGTGTCTTCTGATTTGTCTTTTCAAAATTCCTTAATCTATTCTTGATTCTCTACTTTTCAATTTAATTTTGGAGCCAGATTTTCTGTATACACAAGGCATCTTGCTACAATTTTGAATGGGACTGCATTAAATATAAAGATTAATTTGGCTAGAATTGATGTCTTAATTATATGAGACTTCTAATATATTTATACATGCCTCTTTATTTATGAGATCTTCTTTACTTCTTTCATCAATATTTTATGGTTTTTAGTATACATATTCTTTATACATTTTAAAAATGTATTCCTAATTCTTTCATATTTTATAGCTATTATAATTATTTATTTATTTATTTATTTATTTTTTCCCCAATTTTTTAATTTAATTATTTTTCAAGTACAGTTTTCTGTCTATTACTCCCATCCCATCCCACCCCCCATCCTCCCCCCTCCCTCCCATTTCCACCCTTCTCAGTTGTTGTCCATGTATCCTTTATATAGGTTCCTCAAATCCCTCCCTTATTTCCCCTGAAATTTCCTCCCCTCTCCCCTCTGGTCACTGTCAGCCTGTTCTCTATTTCAGTGTCTTTGGTTTTAAGTTGCTTGATTGGTTGTTTCGTTGTTTAGCTTCCTGTTAGAGGTGAGATCATATGGTATTTGTCCTTCAACACCTGGCTTATTTCACTCAGCATAATGCTTTCCAGTTCCATCCATGTTGTTGCAAAAGGTAGGAGCTCCTGCTTTCTTTCTGCAGCATAAAATTCCATTGTGTATATGTACCATAGTTTTTTGATCCATTCATTTACTGACGGGCACCTAGGTTGCTTCCAACTCTTGGCTATTGTAAATTGTGCTGCTATGAACATTGGGGTGCATAGGTTCTTTGGGATTGGTGTTTTAGGGTTCTTAGGATACAATCCCAGCAGTGGAATTGCTGGGTCAAAAGGCAAGTCCAATTTTAGTTTTCTGAGAAAATTCCATACTGTTTTCCATAATGGTTGTACCAGTCTGCAATCCCACCAACAGTGGACCAGAGTCCCCTTTTCCCCACACCCTCTCCAACATTTGTTGTTTATTGCTTTGTTTATGATAGCCATTCTCACCGGTGTAAAGTGGTATCTCATTGTAGTTTTAATTTGCATCTCTCTGATAGCTAGTGATATTGAGCATCTTTTCATGTGTCTCTGGATCCTCTGTATGTCCTCCTTGCAGAAGTGTCTG
The DNA here is from genome assembly GCF_014824575.4 of Sturnira hondurensis. NCBI lineage: Eukaryota > Metazoa > Chordata > Mammalia > Chiroptera > Phyllostomidae > Sturnira > Sturnira hondurensis. Next base: position 25,686,046 of record NW_028079127.1, read on the forward strand.
TTCAAGTCCTTTCCCCATTTTTTAATTGGGTTAGTTGTCTTCTTAGAGTGAAGTCGTGTGAGTTCTTTGTATATTTTGGAGATTAAACCTTTGTCTGAGGTATCATTGGCAAATATGTTTTCCCATACAGTTGGTTGTCTTTTTATTTTAATGCTGTTTTCTTTAGCTGCGCAGAAGCTTTTTATTTTGATGAGATCCCATTTGTTTATTCTTTCCTTTATAGTCCTTGCTCTAGGGGACATATCAGTAAAAATGTTGCTGCGTGAAATATCTGAGATTTTCCTGCCAATGTTCTCCTCTAGGACTTTAATGGTGTCATGGCTTATATTTAAGTCTTTTATCCACCTTGAATTTATTTTGGTGTATGATGTAAGTTGGTGCTCGAGTTTCATTTTTTTGCATGTAGCTGTCCAGTTCTCCCAACACCATTTGTTGAAGAGGCTATCTTTACCCCATTTTATGATACTGCCCCCTTTGTCGAATATTAATTGACTGTAGAGATTTGGGTTTATTTCTGGGCTCTCTATTCTGTTCCATTGGTCTATGTGCCTGTTTTTATGCCAGTACCAGGCTGTTTTGATTACAGTGGCCTTGTAATACAGTTTGATATCAGGTATTGTGATCCCTCCTACTTTGTTCTTCTTTCTTAACATTGCAGCTGCTATTCGGGGTCTTTTATGGTTCCAGATAAATTTTTGAAGTGTTTGTTCTATGTCTGTGAAATATGCCATTGGTACTTTAATAGGTATTGCATTGAATCTGTAAATTGCTTTGGGTAGTATGGACATTTTGATGATGTTAATTCTTCCAATCCATGAACACGGTATACGTCTCCATTTGTTTGTGTCTTCCTTGATTTCTGTCTTCAGTGTTGTGTAATTTTCTGCATACAGGTCTTTAACCTCCTTGGTTAGATTTATTCCCAGATATTTTATTTTTCTTTTTGCTATATCGAATGGGATTTTTTTCTTGATTTCTGCTTCTGCTGATTCATTGTTAGTATACAGAAATGCCTTTGATTTCTGGATATTGACTTTGTATCCCGCTGTTTTGCCAAATTCATTTATTAGTTCCAGCAATTTTTTGGTAGAGTCTATAGGATTTTCCATGTACACTATCATGTCATCTGCAAACAGTGACAGTTTTGTTTCCTCCTTTCCGATTTGGATGCCTTTTATTTCCTTTTCTTGTCTGATCGCTGTGGCTAGAACTTCCAATACTATATTAAATAGAAGTGGTGAAAGTGGACAACCTTGTCTTGTTCCTGATCTTAGTGGAAAAGCTTTCAGTTTTTGCCCATTCAGTATGATGTTGGCTGTAGGTCTTTCATATATGGCCTTTATTATATTGAGGAATGCTCCCTCTATTCCCACTTTGCTGAGTACCTTTATCATAAATGGGTGTTGTACCTTATCAAAAGCTTTTTCCGCGTCTATTGATATGACCATGTGGTTTTTGTCCTTGCTTTTGTTTATGTGGTGTATTACATTTACTGATTTGCGGATATTGAACCATCCTTGCATCCCTGGGATGAATCCCACTTGGTCATGGTGTATGATCTTTTTGATGTATTGTTGGATGCGATTTGCCAATATTTTGTTGAGGATTTTAGCATCTATGTTCATCAGTGATATTGGCCTGTAATTTTCTTTCTTTGTTGTGTCTCTCTCTGGTTTTGGAATTAGGATAATGCTCGCTTCATAAAAAGAGTTTGGGAGTTTCCCATCATTTTGGATTTTTTGGAATAGTCTGTGAAGAATAGGGGTTAGCTCTTCCTTAAACGCTTTGTAGAATTCTCCTGTGAAACCATCTGGTCCGGGGCTTTTGTGTGATGGGAGTTTTTTGATTACTGCTTCAATTTCATTTGCTGTTATTGGTCTGTTCAGGCTTTCTACTTCTTCTTCATTGAGTTTTGGAAGATTATATTTTTCTAGAAATTTGTCCATTTCACCTAGGTTTTCAAATTTCTTGGCATACAGTTCTTCATAGTAATTCCTTACAATCCCTTCTATTTCTGTGGTATCAGTTGTAATCTCTCCTCTTTCATTTCTGATTGTGTTTATTTGTGTCCTCTCTCTTCTTTTCTTAATGAGCCTACTTAAAGGCTTGTCTATTTTGTTTATCTTTTCAAAAAACCAACTCTTGGATTCATTGATCCTTATAATTGTGCTTTTGGTCTCTATGTCATTTAATTCTGCTCTGATCTTGGTTATTTCCTTCCTTGTACTTGCTCTGGGCTGTCTTTGTTGTTGTTCTTCGAGTTCTTGCAGGCGTCGGGTTAGGTTGTTTGTTTGAAATGTTTCTATTTTCTTTAGGTAAGCCTGTATTGCTATGAACTTCCCTCTCAGGACTGCCTTGGCCGTGTCCCATAAGTTTTGGGTTGTTGTGAGTTCATTTTCATTTGTTTCCAGAAACTTTTTGATTTCTTCCCTAATTTCAATCTTGACCCATTCGTTGTTTAATAGCATACCATTCAGTCTCCATGATTTTGGGTGTTTTGGGTTTTTTCCTTTGGGGTTGGTTTCTAATTTCAGTCCCTTGTGGTCAGAGAAAATGCTTGGTATGATTTCAATTTTCTTGAATTTGTTGAGGCTCATTTTGTGTCCTATCATGTGGTCTATCTTTGAAAATGTTCCATGTGCATTTGAAAAGAATGTGTATTTAGCTTCTTTGGGATGAAGCGCTCTATATATATCAGTCAAGTCCATTTCTTCTAGAGTTTCATTTAATGCTGCTATATCTTTGTTGATATTTTGTTTGGAAGATCTGTCCATTTTTGACAGTGGGGTGTTAAAATCCCCTACTATAATTGTGTTGCTGTCAATATCTTTCTTGAAGTCTTCTAGGATTTTTCTTATATATTTGGGTGCTCCTATGTTGGGTGCATATATATTTATGATGTTAATGTCTTCGTGCTGGATTCTTCCCTTGAGCAATATGAAGTGACCTTCTGGGTCTCTCTTTATGGCCCTTTTTTTGAAGTCTATTTTGTCTGATATTAGAATTGCTACCCCGGCTTTTTTTTCTTGTCCATTTGCTTGGAAAATTTGTTTCCAGCCTTTCACTTTTAGTCTGTGATGGTCTTTTGTCCTGAGGTGGGTCTCCTGTAGGCAGCATATGTGTGGGTCATGCTTTCTTATCCATTCAGCTATTCTATGTCTTTTGATTGGAGCATTTAATCCATTTACATTCAAGGTTATTATTGATAGGGACTTATTCATTGCCATTTTTGTACCACAGTTCCTCTCTGTCTCTCTCTTTTCCTTCCTTTCCTTAAAGCAGCCCTTTTAGTATTTCTTGTAGAGCTGGTTTGGTGGAGGCATATTCTTTTAGACTTCTTTTGTCTTGGAAGCTCTTTATTTGGCCTTCTATCTTGATTGAGAGCCTTGCTGGGTAAAGTAGCCTTGGTTGTAGGCCTCTGGTTCTCATTACTTGAAATATTTCTTGCCATTCTCTTCTTGCTTGGAGTGTTTCCATTGAGAAGTCAGTAGCTAACCTTATTGGGGCTCCCTTGTATGTTACTTCCTTTTTCTCCCTTGCTGCCTTTAGGATTCTCTCTTTGTCTTGAAATTTTGCCATTTTAATGATGATGTGTCTTGAAGTGGGCCTCTTTGGGTTCCTCTTGAATGGGACTCTCTGTGATTCCTGGATTCGTGTAACTTTTTCTCTCATCAAATTAGGAAAATTTTCCATCATTACTCTTTCAAATAGGTTTTCTATCCCTTGTTCTTCTTCTTCTCCTTCTGGTATTCCTATTATTCGGATATTATTACGTTTCATATTATCTTGCATTTCTCTTAGTCCATCTTCATTCTTTTTGAGCCTCTTTTCCCTTTCTTGCTCTTTCTGGGAGATTCTTTCTACTGTGTCCTCCAACTCACTGATCCGATCTTCTGCCTCATCGATCCTGCTTTTCATTCCTTCTACTGTGTTCTTCAGTTCCGAAATTGTATTCTTCATTTCCTCTTGTCCTTTGGTGATAGTTTCTATTTCCTTTTTCATGTTGATATAGTTTGCGGAGAGCTCATGGTAGCTCCCCTCTAGTTTCTGGTAGCTCATTGTGAGCTCTTTGAATTTCCTGATAACTAGTGCTTTGAATTCAATATCTGATAGCTGACTTGCCTCTCTTTCATCTAACATTATTTCTGAGACTTCCACCTTTTCTTTCATTTGGGCATTGTTTCTTTGTCTTCCCATTGCTTATGAGACTCTTCTTGTTAGCTTCAGCTTCTTAAATTGATCTGTTCTGACTCCCTAGGTTTATGGTGTGAACTTCTGTGGTAGAATTCCTGTGAAATTCAGTGGTACAGTCTCCTGCAGGTATCTTGATGTTCTCTGCTTCCACCTACTCCTTTCTTTGTGTGTGTGTGATCAGCTGGAGGGGGAGGCAAAATGGTTTATGACAGCAGGAGAGTACTTTATGATATTTACAGTCACAGCTGGCAGAGAAGAGATAGAAGATCTTTAGGCTCTATATAGTGTTAACTGTAATCTTCAACCCAATTTGCCACCTCTAGGAAAGGATAGACCAAAGATAAGCCTCTTGTTGGGGAGGGAAGGCTTGTGAGTTGTATCTAGAAAGCAGTGAGGTTGCGGGTGGTCAGATTTTGAGGTAAGGTGAGAGTAAAGAATAGTAAATAGACGTAGCGTGTGAGCAAGTAGAGTTAATCACTACAGTAATAGAATTCAGGAACCTGTAAAGTGGGCTAAGACTGGAGAGATGTGTTGTGAAGTATTTACAGTGCTATAGAAAGCAACAAACAAACAAACAAACACACAAAAAAAGGGCAAGAGAAGTGAGGAAAAAGCAATAAGTTTGGGGTGAAATGAAGAGGGACTAAAACAGGAAAAAAGAAAGGAGAGGAACAGAGTACTGAAAGATACAGCAACAATAAAATTAAAAAATATATACGATTACTGAAAAAAGTTTAAAAATAAAAGTAAAAAACAAAAACAAAAAAACAAAAAAAACCCAACAACAAAAACTCCTTCCTTGTTGGTTTCAAACTGTCCAATCCGGTTTTTCTGGTTTCGGTGGGACCCCTCTGTGGGCTGGGTTGTAGGCCCAGGCGCACACCCGCCCACCAGCCAGGCTACCAGACTGGGGTGCAGGCGCCCGCCCACCTGACAGGCTGCCTTGGTCCCACGGGATCTGGTACTGTCCTGTGGCTGGGTGAGAAGCAAGTCAAGCTGCCTTCACAGAACACCTCAGTCCACTTTCCAGTAAAAACTTCTCCAGAAAGCGTGCCTCTCAGCCCAGCCCAATCCCCAACCTGACTGGTTAGGACAATGCTCCTCTCAAATTTCCTGGGCTGGCAGGCTGGTGGGCTGGCGACCACAGAGATCGCAACTGAACACGGCCCCCTGTCCTTGCCACCCTCCCTGCACACCTAGGCAGACAGGTCTCTGCCACCCAGCCCCTCCTAGATGGTGAGGGAGGGAGCCAGCTCTTCCAGGGACCCCGCAGCCGGCCCAATCCTCCACTGGGTGCTGGGCTCCCTATGAGTCCTCCGTGGCACTGGCCACAGACGGAAGCCTCTACACCCCTAACACAGCGGCAGTGGCGGCTCTGAGGCGTTTTGGGCTGGCCCAGGGCAGCCGGTCCTGCCACTGCCGCTTTTGTCTTTACTCACAGTTGCTGGGCTCCCGCTGAGTCCTCTGTGGCAGACGCCCCGACGCTGGCCGTAGACAGAAGCCTCTGGGCCCTGGAAGCTGCGGCAGCAGCAGCTCCGAGGTCTTTACGCGCCGGCCAATGGCTGCTGGTCCCGCCGCTGCTGCTTTTGACTTTACTCTGGGGTGCCTGGCTCCCGAGGGCAGCCGGCCCTGCCGCTGCCGCTTTTGTCTTTACTCACAGGTGCTGGGGTCCCGATGAGTCCTCTGTGTCAGACGCCCCTGTCGATGGGCACAGGGGGAAGCCTCTGGGCCCCGACCGCTGAGGCAGCCAAGGCTCCAAGGTCTTTATGCACTGGCCAATGGCTGCCGTCCTGCCGCTGCCGCCACCGCTGCCACTGCCACTGCCGCTGCCCTTGACTTTTCTCAGGGTTGCCCGGCTCCCGATGAGTTCTCCGTGCTCCTGGGCAGACACCCTTGTCGCTGGGCACAGATGAAAGGAAGCCTCTGGGCTCCAACCACTGCGGCAGCCGCGGCTCTGATGTCTTTACGCGCTGGCTAATGGCTGCCTCCAGTCTGGCCGCCTCCGTCCTTACTCTTGTCCCTGAAACCCCAACGACCTCCAGCGGTCTGGTTCGTCACTATCTCCGGTCTCTTATTTTCATAAATGCTGGGGAATTGTTGGTTGGGGAATTGATTGTGCTGTTCTTCTGTAAATCTGCCAGGATTTTCCCCCAAGTGTAGGAGAACTGCAGTTGCTCCGTCCTACTCCGCCGCCAGCCATTTTCTCTCCATCCTCCCTGATTCCATATTTAGATAGCTTCTAAACTTAAATCATCAGCTCATCTTTCACCTCCGAACTACAGACATTTATGTTCATCTGCTTTCTTGATAACTCAGTTTTAAACTTTAGATGTCCAGAGTGGTCTCATGATCTTCCATAAAAAATCTGATTATACCTAGTATTCCCCATCTATCTTATTCTGTGATTATATCTGATACCCTCCTTTTTCTCATTCATGAATATCAAATATTTTATAATCGATTTCACTTCTTAAATACATCTGATGTATGTTCACATCTCTTTATCTCCACTGACACAATCTAAGTCTAAACCATTGTTATCTTTCACCAGGATTATCACAATCACCTTTCAGCCTATTGCTGTGCAGCCTATATTTTCTCCTCTAGCTAGAATGAACACTATAATGCATCAATATGATTGATCATATTAGCCTACCTGATTAAAACCATTTTGCTTTTAGACTAATCCTTGTCTTGGACTACCAGGCCTTGTCTCATTTGGTCTTTGCTTAACTCTCCAGCTTAGTCAATTAATTTATTCATGTATTCATTAAATGATATTTATTGAGTGTCTACTAGGTGTTAGGAAACTTCTGATTTCTGAGCCTGTAACAGTAAGCAAAACAAAGTGCTTAGTTTTAAGTAGCTTATGTTCTAATGAGAGAATACATGCACTAAACAAATGCACATAAATAGTATAACATTGCACATATCAATGTAAGAAGATAGAGAATTATGAGAGTATTATTTTAATAGGGGTGACAGGAAAAGCTTCACTGAGAAGGTGACATTTGAGCATAGACCTGGATAAAATGAATGAGTTAGCTATGCCCATTCTTAGGGCAGAACATTCCTAGCTTAAGGAAGAGTGTATCAGTGCTCCATCCATGTCTTCTCAACTCCTTCACTATTTTCACGAACCATTTCATGACCTGCTTTTATATCCAATAGTCAGCACCCATGTATCTGTCAGAGGGTTTCATTTAAGCTGCCAGATCCCACTTTCCTGAAGTGCTCAGTAATTTCTCTCTCTTCAGGGCCGTCCTTTATCCCATGACTGATGAGTGTGATGGGTACGTGAGCAGAAATAGTTAGGTTTCCTGGTCTGTGGTCAGGAAAACTCTGGGTGTGATCTACTCAGTATCCAGAGCTCCCCTGCAGGATTGAGTCAGAGTTACTTTCTGCAAGGACTTTCTTTGACATCAGGCCCTCACCTGGTTTCCTTACTTTGCCTGTCTCATTTCTCCATTTTACTACTGGCCATTCTGATAACATTTCCTAATAAATTACGCTTATTGGTATGCTTGTCTTGGGGATTGACCCAAATAAGGTCAGATGTTATCAAATATATAATAAAGGTTTTGCATTACTTAGAGAAGAAAATTGCAAAAGTAGAATCAAATCATCACATAGCATATGGTTGTAAGGCATGCTGAAATAAAAGAGCTAATGATGTGTATCTTTCAATGCAGTGCTACATCTCTGGGTGAATTAAAGGTTTGTATGGATCAGGTCATGGCACATATCAACTTTTAACTCATCATTAGCAGCAAAAGTATAACAGTAAATATGCAATGAGAAATTTTTATGTTACCAAATTCAGCAATAATTACATTAGGTAACTATTTAATCCAGATTGTAGTAATGTCAAAATTCTCTTAGAATGCACAAGAAACCAGCTTCACAGTGATACTAGAAAACATCTTCTTAAAACTGCTGTTATGGTAGTGCTCACTGGCAGAGTTGTGAATAAGTATAAGGTTGGAAACAGAACCTAGAAATTTTGGATATTATTTTGTAGAATATACTTATGCAAATAGTAGCTCCTTATACAAGTGTTACAAAACAGATTACAAATAAAATTGATTTTGAGGTTATATACTTTTAATCTTAAATGTAAAATGGTCCTTTAATTTTAGCAGAGCAACATATGTCACATTAAAGCAAATGTAACTTGAATTTTATTAATTTCATACTTTTTGTGTTTAATTTAAATATGATTTGGGTTTTACTGTTTTATACGAGCTATAAGCATAAGGATTTTATACCTAATATTATATCTGTGTATTTTCAAGTAATATTAAATTAAGTAGAGGGGAGCTATAGGTAGTATAAGTGATATATTTAATTAAAAGGTGTCCATGTATCACTGAGGTTTGAGAAACAGATTTTTATCTTTCTTTCTTTCTTTTCTTTAATTATATTTTATTGTTTATGCTATTACAGTTGTCCCCAATTTCCCCCTTTTCTTACCCTCCACTCAGCTCTCTTCAGGAAATCCCCATATTATTGTCCATGTTCATGGGTCCTGATATATGTTCTTTGACTACTGTCTTTCCTATGTGGTAATTTACAGCACTACTCTGTAACTACCAATTTGTATTTCTTAATCCCTTCTCCTTTTCCACCCATTCCCTGGGCACCCCTACCCTGTGGCAACCATCAAAACATTCTCTGTATCTATGATTCTGTTTTTGTTTTACTTGATTGTTCATTTTGTTTTTTAGATTCAATTGTTGATAGATATTTATTGCCATTTTATTGTTCATGTTTTGGTCTTCTTTTTCTTAAAGAAGACTCTTTAATATTTCATATACTATTGGCTTGGTGACAATGAATCCCTTTGGCTTTTTCTTGTCTGGGAAGCTCTTTATGTGTCCTTCAATTCTAAATGGTAGCTTTGCTGGGTAGAGTAATCTTGGTTGTAGGTTCTTGCTTTTCATCACTTGGAATATTTCTTGAGAATCCCTCCTGGCCTTCAATGTTTTGCTTAAGAAATCAGCTCATAGTCTTATGGGGGCTCCCTTGTAGGTAACTGTTTTTTTCTAGCTGCTTTTAAAATTTTGTCTTTCTATTTAAGCTTTGGCATTTTAAGTATGATGTATCTTGGAGTAGACCTCTTGGCATTCATCTTGTTTGGAACTCTTTGTGCTTCCTGAGCTTGTATATCTATTCTATTTTCTTCGACAAGTTAGGTGACGTTCACCGCCAATAAGTTTTCTTTCATTATCTTTTTCAAATAGATTTCCAATTCCTTCTCTTTTTCTTTTTCTCTGGCACACCTGTAATGTGAATGGTGGTATGCTTGAAGCTGTCCCAGAGGCTCCTTACACTATTCTGATTTTTTTTTTGGATTCTTTTTTCTTCATGTTCTGAATTGTTGTTTTGTTTCCTTATGTTCCAAATTGATGATTTGATTCTCAGCTTCATCCACTGTACTGTGATTGCCTGTAAATTGTTCTTTATTTCAATTAGTGTATCCTTCATTTCTGACCGGATGTTTTCTATGCTGTTGAGGTTCTCACTAAGCTCCTTGAGCATCCTTATAACTAGTGTTTTGAACTCTGCATCTGATAGATTACTATCTCCATTTTGTCTAGTTCTTTCTTCATTGGGGCCATGTTTCTTTGTCTTCTTATTTTGGCAGCCTCTCTGTTTGTTTGTTTTTATGCATTAGCTAGGGCTACTATGTCTCCCAGGCTTGATAGAGTGGCCTATGTAGTAGGTGTCCTGTAGGGTCCAGTGGCACAGCCTCCCTTATTACCCAAACTGGGTACTCAAGGTGTGTTTACTATGTGGGCTGTGTTCATCCTCCTCTTGTAGTTAAGCCTTGATTGCTGTTGGCATATCCAAGGTCAGCCACTGCCTGTTTTCTGTTCAGGGTTAGCTGCCCCCGACCTCTCACCCTCATTTATGCCAGACAATTCAGTTCCTCCCTGTATGTTTCTAATGTCTTTCAATATGCTGCCTTGACACTGGATCTCAGAGGGAGTGAGTCCATATAAGTCCATGTGTGGAACCTTTAAAAGAAGCTGCATGGGATTCTAGAATTTCTTTCTTCCACAGGCTCAATCCTTGCTGGGTTTTACAGACAGAGTAATGGACATTTATCTTCCCGGTACTAGAACCCTGGGCTGGTGGACCTGGTGTGGTGCTGGGACCACTTGATCCTGAGATACGCTCCCAATTTTTATCCATCACACATAGGTGTGGGACCAGCTTGTTCCATGTCTCTGCCCCTCTTACCAGTCTCTATATGGTTTCTTTAATTCTGTAATGTAGGACTTCCAGTCAGCTTAATTTCCTATGGTTCTCAGTGATAGTTCTACAGTTTAGTTGTAATTTTAATGTGGTTGTGTGAGGAGATGAGCTGTGTTTACTAATGCCACTATCCTGATGGGCAGCCAAAAAAAAAAAAGATTTTTAACCCTTTTATCTAAAGCCATCAGCCTATTCAATTGAAAACGTGGTCCTTAAACCAATAGTAGCATTATCAACTGGGAACTTGTTAGAGTTGCACATTCTTAAGCCCCAGCCAGACCTGCTAAATCAGAAACTCTGAGGTTGGAGCCCAGTGCCCTGTGCTTTCACAGCTCCCCCAGGTGAGAGATTGTGATGTGCCTTGATGTTCCACAATAACTGCTCTAATCCTTCCTCTCCTCCTCTGTTTAGGCTTTCATCCTGTCTTACGTCTCTCTGACTACAATCTCTGACACTCCTAACCCTCCTCCACACATATATGAATGAGATATTTCTAGAGCATATTTATTATGACACTTCCCCTTTTAAGTACCTCACATGGTTAACTTCAGATGGTTATTTGTACAGGGCAAGACTTGATGCCCTTTGTCAAGTTGTTGTGAGGGTAAGCATAAAGAAAGCATTTATTAGATGGTGACATCACATTATCGTTCTTCTCCTCCTCATTTTTGCCATTAGTAGTAGCATTTTCCATTGCTTAAGGAATTAATTATAAATGTTTTGAAAGTTTGGGAAACTATCTAACATACAAGTCTATGCAAGATGATCCCCTATTTACCAGCTTCCCTTATTTCAGACACAAAGCTGATACTGACTCTCAGATAATGCATGCTCTTGGGAATAAATGGCTAGAAGCAGTAGTAAAAAAAATATATTGGTCCAGGGACAACAGCAGCCATGACAGAGCTTTTAACAGTGTCCAGTGTCCAACATTTGTGGTGTCTGTAGAGAGTGATGAAAATTATTGGTAAAAGTAAAAATGTGTAAATGAAGCCATGTGGTTAACTTGTCTCATATTTGTACTTAGACCCAGTTTGGGACATTGTGCTTTATTGCCACTATATTTTCCACCTCCTATCATTTGTATAGTAGATATGTGGTTTGGGTAACTGAACTTAGCTACAGAAGTATAACCTGATTAGTCTGAGGAGACCATGATCATCAATGGTTTAGGAACTCACACTTAAGCCAATCACACATGATAGAGTACTTACCCAAATGAATATGTTGGCCCAATCAGACTAAAGAATTGTTGATTCTCTTTGTCCCTCATCCACTTCATCTATCTATCTATCCATTCATCTATCATATATCTATCTTCATCATAATATTTATTTATTTACCTATTTTTCTTTCCGACAGAAAACATGAACTTCAATAACCATCATAAACCAAACTTCAAATCCCAAGTGTGCAGCCAATGCTGTAGATTGCAGAAAAGAAAGTCAGAAAAAAATTTGGGTCTTGATGACTTTGAACATATAATCCATTAATCTCAAATCCTAGCCAGTGCACATCCACTACATAGAGCCCTGTCGTTTATACCCTCTACAACTTAATGTGCATAGACCAAGATGTGGTCTGAATTTATTGCTATTGTTTCAAATTGTTCAAACCATGCACTCTTTGCTTAGTCTGAATTTATTGCTATTTAAAACAATGTATCACATTTAAAGCTTAGGCAGTTTGAATTTTTTGAAGTTACTACTTGTAGACAAAAGGACTCTGATATCCATATAACATATATGCCCTTTAATTCCCTATATTTTCACTATACATTATGTTCAATTTCTATAATGAAATTTAATAACATTCAAGAAAAAGGCAGTGTATGATAATTATGTTATATCTCTAATAGCTATCACAATTAATATACTTATAATTACTTGGTTGATAATAATTGATATTGTAGTTTTCATTTATTAAACACCTGCTATATGTCAATTGTAACTCCCGATACTTCACATATATTTTACCTTCTTAATCTCCACAAATAGCTTTCTAAGTAAAAAATATTATTGTCAATTTTCAGTTAAGGAAACAGCCTTATAACTGGTCAAAGACTTATTATAAATGTAAGACCATGACTTAAACATAAGTTCACTGGCTCATTGATAAAGATGACAGTGATGATAATGTGACATGTTTCTTACCTCCTATGACAGTGTATGACTTCAGGATGTTATTCCAAGAAAGTGAATCTAGACTTCAGGGAATTTATGTTAAAAAATGAAAATAAGCCAAATGATTTTATCCTGGCCCCAGGGCACCACACTCCCACTCAGAAAGTCAGCAAATTGTTCAAACCATGCACTCTTTGGAATGGTCTAAAAACCCAGTCAGCAGGGGTGGACCCCAAAGGGGCATGAATCAAGGATAGCCAAACTGTTGATGAATATGCTCATGTGCTGAGAAGACACTTACTGGGACTTTGTGCTCTTCCCCCATATCTCAACAAAAATGAGGCATGAGACAATCACACCAAGATACCAATGTCAGATCATCAGTAGCTCAGTCATGCAACAGGCCCTTTTGAACTTCATATGCCTCCAGTGGGCAGGCCCAGCAGAAGGCTGTGGAGAAGTAAATGGGCTTGTGATACAGTTGGGGAGAGGAACAAAATATTACATGAAAAGATGACTAACAAATAAGGTGATGAATACTACAAGCTAAATGAATAAATAGGGAGTGAACATGAGACTAAGATAAAATATGAACATAAAAGATTACTGTGAGCTATTTAGAAAAAGGTTTAAAAAATGGCAGAGCTTAACCCAGGCTTTGATGAGAAACATGCAGAGAAGAGAGAAGACACACACCAAAGGCTACAGTAGAGGTCAATATGTGGACAAACTGCTATTTAGAGAGTGGAGTGAGAATGTCACTGTGTTAGATGGAGACAGACTTAATATCTGGAATTCAGTGATAAGGTGTTTGGAGTTTATTCTGCAGGAGCGGATTTTCCAGAAGGTATGGAGCAAAGAGATGGCATGAGAAGAGTGAAACAAGACTGACTTGCTAATAAATTTTATAGACCTGTTTTGTGTGTGTATGTGCATGTGTGTGTGAATAAAGCTTTATTTAAGCAGTATTTGCATAAATATGGGGTCACATAAAGCTAATTCCCCAAATCTGCAGGTACCCTTTTCCAGAACCTCATCCTTCTCTAATGTTTCTGAGTCTCTCTGGACCCATGGTGATTTGCTTGCTTTTCTCCTTCACAATCAGTGGCTATGAAAGGGCAACACTTAAGTACTTCCATTGCTAAAAGGGGCAGAACAACTAATGCCTCTAATGCAGATGCTGTCCCCAGTGCAATGATGAGCTCTGCTGGCACTGTTGTCCTTGCTATTTCAAAGCTACTCATAGAACTGGGCATGAGGTCAACTCTTCTACCCACAGAACACTGTTCTCACCTGAGTTCCATCTTCTTATTGAGTGCTTTATGAAAACAGAACTTTCATCTCTGACCAGTGTGGCTCAGTTGGTTGGGTGTCATCCCACAAAGCAAAAAGTCACTAGTTTGATTGTCAGTCAGGGCACATACTTGGCTTGTGGTTCAGTCCCTGGTCAGGGTGTATATAAGATGCAACTCTTGACGTTTCCCCCACATATTGATGTTTATTTCTCCCTCCCTTCTCCACTCTCTAAAAATAAAAGCTCTCATTTATATGACTTGTCCAGGCTGGGCTCCAATATCTTAGGTAAACACTGTCTGGCATTCCAATTTTAGTCATTTTCCAGAACCCTATGGATGAAAAAAAAATAAACATAAGCATAAAGACTTTGTGCAAGTTGGCTTCTGGTACCATGCCCACCAGTCCATCAAATGTGCTCAGATACAGGTATTTAAAGAGCATTCCCTCAGGATGGGGCATGGTCTGGTAGGTAACAGTGCAGTGAGGGTGTAGTGTTCACATTTAGAAACTCTTGGATGAGTTGCTTCTCACCAGCTCCACCTACTCAGAAGAGTAATTTCATTCTATCTGTTGCTTCACCTGTGAATTTGCCAACACAAACTTTTCTTGTGCCAGTTACCCAAAATCCAACAGTGCCATGAGAAAAAGCCTCCAAATACACTCCTGACTCAACCTCATCCATAGAGGTTTTGCAGGACTAAGAGGCAGCCAGTCACTGAGAGCATCATCTCAATCATTTCTCAAACTCGTGTTCTATCAAACCTCACTGGTTCTATCAAACCTCACTAAAATCTGCTTAGCTGATTGGGAAGAAAATGCACTGGAGGACATTTCCAAGGCTACTTGGAAGAAACATGGAAACAAAGATATACATTCGTCTCTGATGTCATAGAAAACTGTTAACATTAACTTTACAGTAAAAATTTCCCTGGTGTCTAGAATTAACCTTATATGTGATCTACAGTGGTTCACAGTTTCTCTGTGTTATATACAAAACTTTCTTAAGGCCTTAATACATAATCCCTTGGTCTTTCAAATGTAGGATCATAACTGAAAAATGACTGTAGTTATATGTTAGTATAAGGGGTGCCGTTAGGTTTTATATACCTCTCACTGGCTTCAACTAAGCGTCTATGACCGGTGTGATGAAATAGTTTATATTCAACAAGAAACTAGATTCAAAACTTTCTTAGTATTGATTTTACCAGGAAAATGCTCTGATTTATTTCTGAAGTTGATTTTCAATTTCTTAGGATTTTTTGGTGGGGAGAGGATAGAGATGATTGAAGTTGCAATAAGCAAAGGTTTTCACCTTCCTCAAATACTTCTTAAGTATCCATCCTCTTGGATGCTGTTGTTCAGAGGCATGCTGAGACACAAATTGCTGTGTGACATCAGTTTCTGCACCTCAGATGATTCTACCTGGATATTAGTCATGACATAGCAGGAAGCATGCAGCAGTGCTGTTACTTAGTGGAATGTGTCTCAGATGCTGTGAACACTGATGCGTGTCTCAGATGCTGTCATCATGCAGTTTCAATAGGACTTAGACATATGGTGGCAGGTAAACTAGGTCTGACCAAGCAGAATTTTTAAAAAATCAATGAATAGGTTAGTAACCTGCAGTCTAGGTAATTACAATTTCTGAAGCAGAGATCAGGAATGGAAAGGAAACAGAAGTTAGGTCTGTTTGCCCTAAACTCAAGGGGCAAGGGGCAAGAGGAAGAGCAGAAAGATTAGGTCTATGTGAAGGGAACTTGTCTTTAGGACAATAGTCCTTGAACTCAGTGTTGTTAGAATAATTATAGACTGAACAAAAAACTTATTTTTGAACCATACCTTAATCAGAGCTTTTGGTTAAATAGATACAAAATGAGACATAAGAATTTTTTCTCTTCAGTTTTACTGAGATATAATTGGCAAATACCATTGTTTTAGATTTGTACCACAATGACTTGATATATACATACATTTATTATAAAATGAATGCCACAATAAGTTTGGTTAATACCTCTATCACCTCACATAATCACCTTTTTAAAAATTTTGAGAGACTTCTGCCAAGATGGAGGAATAGGTGGAAACACTGTGCCTTCTCCCACAACCAAGTTTGAATACAACTAAAGTTTGGAGAACAAAGACACAGCCAAAGGACAGAAAATTGAATTATACGGAAGTCTAACTGCATCTAATCATTCAACGCGGACGGTAAGAGGGGTGGAGCCAGCAGTGAGCAGGGTCGGGCAGGACAGATCCCCAGACCTAGGCGCGCAGGCAGCCCGGAACCAGTTGGGGTGCCGGGCAGACTGACCGCAGTTGCACATTCGTGTACAGTGAGATGGACCACACAGGCCCCAGGGGGCGAGGGCTGATGGTGGTGGCACACTCGTGGGCAGTGGGATGAAATGCGTGGGCCCGGTGATGGTGGCAGCTGCCCCACCTATGGGGGCCATGGCAGCAGGCAGCAGACAGGACGGATGCCATTGTTCCTCTTTGACCCCGCCCCCAAATACAATATCACAACCCAGCGACTTAGTTGCCCTGCTCTAGTGAACACCTTAGGGCTCCGATCCTGCTAAGGAAAAGGCACGAACAGCCCAAAAGATGGTGCAAGAAGAACTCAAAGTCCCAGAGCCAATAACTCTCAGCGACCAAGAAATTGCCAGCCTCTCAGAAGCACAATTCAAGACACTATTTAGCAGGATGCTCACAGAACTGGTTGATTATAGTCACAAATTAGAGGAACATATGAAGGCTAAACTAATTGAAATGAAGGGAGATGTCCAGGAAACCAATAGTGATGGAAAGGAAACTGGGACTCAAATCAATGGAATGGACCAGAAGGAAGAACAAAACATCCCACCAGAAAAGAATGAAGAAATGAGAATTCAAAAAAATGAGGAGAGGCTTAGGAACCTCCAGGACATCTTTAAATGTTCCAACATCCGGATTATAGGGGTACCAGAAGGGGGAAAGAAACAGCCACGAGTGGAAAACTTATTTGAACAAATAATAAAGGAGAACTTCCCCAGTCTGGCAAAGGAAATAGACTTCCAGGAAATCCAGGAAGCTCAGAGAGTGCCAAAGAAGTTGGACCCAAGAAGGAACACACCAAGGCACATCATAATTACATTAGCCAAGACCAAAATGAAGGAGAGAATCCTAGAAGCAGCAAGGGATAAGGGGACAGTCACCTACAAAGGAGTACCCATCAGACTGTCAGCGGATTTCTCAAAAGAGACCTTACAGGCAAGAAGGGGCTGGAAAGAAGTATTCCAAGTCATGAAATCCAAAGACCTACAGCCAAGATTGCTTTATCCAGCAAAACTTTCATTTAGAATGGAAGGACAGATAAAGTGCTTCTCAGATAAGGTCAAGTTCAAGGAGTTCATCATCACCAAGCCCTTATTATATGAAATGCTAAAGGGACTTATATAAGAAAAAGAAGATGAAAAATATGAACAGTGAAAGGACAGCAAACACACAGTTATTAACAACCACACCTAAAACAAAAGCAAACCAAGAGGACAGCTAGATCAGGAGTGGAACCATAGAAATGAAGAACACATGGAGGGTTAGAAACAGGGGAGTGGGAGGAGGAGAAGGGGGGAGAAGGCACAGAAAATAGCATAGATGGTAGGTAGAAAATAGGTAGTGGGGAGGGTGAGAATAGTGGGGGAAATATAGAATCCAAAGAACTTGAGACACGTGGTTATAAACTAAGGGGGGGGAGAATGGTGGGGGAGGGAGTGTGCAGGTGGAGGGGAATGAAGAGGGGGGAATAGAACAACTGTAATGGTATAATCAATAAAATATATTTTTAAAAAATTTGAGATCACTAAAATCTACTCTGTTAGAAACCTTCAAATATATAACACTGTATTATTAATTGTAGTCACATTTTACATTGGATTCTCAGAACTTATTCATCTTATAATTGGCAGTTTGTATCTTTGTCTGACATCTTCTCATTTCCCCCTTCCTCCAGCTCTGGCCACCACCATTCTTCTCCCTTTTTTATGAGTTCAGCTTTTTAGAATACGCATATAAGTGAGATCACACGGTATTTGTCTTTCTATGTCTGAGTTATTTCACTTATCATAAAGCCCTAATAGTCAATCTGTGTTGTTGCAAAATGGCAAAATTTCATTCTTGTGCTTGAATACCCAGTATGTGTGTGTGTCTTCTTCTTTATTTATTTATTCACAGATAAACACAGTTTTTTTCTTCATATTTCATGGCTATTGTGAATAATACTCCAATGAACATGGAAATCCAACTATCTTTCAAGACTGAGATTTTATTTCCCTTAGGCATATGAGGTCTGTCTAGAAGGTATCCAGTCATGTAATATGAGAAATAGAGATATTTATTGAAGAAGATACAAGATATAAGAAACACTGTAATAGGACAATGACACCTCAGTCCTGTCCAAAGTAGGCACCTTGGGACCTCACATAGTTCTCCCAATTACCATCAGCTGCCCTGTCATATTTTCCTGAATCTCACAGATGGTCTGAAATCTCTTCCCTTTTAAAAGTGATTTTAGTTTTTGGAAAAGCCAGAATTCATGAGATGCCATATCTGGAGGGCTGAACCACCTGGTTCATTTAATGTTTCACCAAAAACTCTGCTCAAGATGTGCTGCATGAGCACGTGCATTGTCCTGATGAAGTTGCCAATCACCAGTTGTCCATAGCTGTGGCCTTCTAAATCATCCAAATAGCTTCCTCAAAGGGATGTTCAAGCCTAACTCAAAATTTGATGTAGATATGTTCCCCTACTCACTCAGTAATTTAGAGTGTAATAGCCACACAGTACACATGTTCACTCAATGGTGTCTACTGCCCCCACTGAGTAGTACAGTGAAGTCATTATTGTTCATGCATGCACATTCCAGGTCGCTCTCCTTGGCTGCTGGGTTATGTTGATGTTACACAAACTGTTCTCCTTATTTTAACAGTGGCTAGGCTTTTTCCAGACAGACCACAGACCCTGAAGTGGAATTGCTAGAATATATGGTTATTTTATTTTCAAATTTTTGAGAAACGTACATATTTTTTCCTTAGTCACTTTACCAATTTCCATTTCTACCAGTAGTGCAGAAGAGTTTTCTTTTCTCTGTATACTCTCAACATTTATCTCTTGTCTTTTGATGATAGTATATCCGCTGTATATTTTTGCTTTTTGGTTATACCATGAGGCTTACATAAAATATAGATATAATTGTCTATTGTACACTAACAGCACTTTGGATTGCATATAAAACCTCTATCCTTTCACCGCCCCCTTTTATTTTTTTTTTGATGTCACAATTCACATTTTTATATGGTGCATTTGTTATCAAATTATTGCAGCTATATTAAATACTTTGTCCTTTAAACTTCATACTAGAGTTAAGTGGTTTATACACCACCACATTACAGTATTAGAGTATTCCGAATTTTGCTATACACTTACCTTTATCATTGTGTTTTGTGTTTTCATGTTACTAATTAGTGTTCTTTCATTTCAGCTTGAAGAACTCCATTCATCCTTTCTTGTAAGGCGAGTCCTGTGATAATTAGCTCCCTCAGCTTTGTTTTCTCTGGGAGAGTCTATCTTCCCTTCTGAAGGACAACTTCACTGGATAGAGAATTCATTGTTGGCAGTTTTTCCTTTTAGCACGTTGAATACATCATCCCACTTTCTCCTGGCCTTTAAGGTTTCTCTTGAGAAATCCACTGATAAAGTTATGGGAATCCTCTCCTCTTGTATATTACAAGCTTCTTTTGTCTTGCTACTTTTGAGTCTTTCTCTTTGGTTTTGACAGTTTTATTTTGAAGTGTCTTGGAAAATATTTCTTTAAATTGAGTTTGTTTGGGCACCCATGAGCTTTATGATATTCATGTACAAAGCTCTCCCTGGATTTGAAGAGAGTCCCAATAAAGTCCTTTAATAAGATCTGCATCCCTTTGATACATTGTGTTCTGAGTCCTGGCTGTTGTTCTCACAGTCATTCACCACCTCTCAGTTGTGCAGCTCACAACTCAGTACTCTGAGTGAGTTGTGAGAACCCAGCCTCTTTGACAGTGGTCTGTACAGCTGAGGAAGCTGAGTGCTTACTCATGTACTCTCACTTGCCCCCATGGGGGAAAACATGAGCAGAGAAGATCACTGATTATTTGGCACTGAGTTGTGTTGCCTGGGGGAAGTGATAATGTTGGTAAAGTCAAACTGTTCCTCTTACCTTCTCCAGTACACCCAATCTCTGTTTTTTTTTTGTTTTTTTTTTTGCTGCATCCATGTCCTGGAACTTCTTTGTTGGACTCCTGGACTTCCACAAAGGCTCTCTCATCTGTGGATCAGTGTTTAATTCAGTGCTTTCCCAGGGCTCCCAGACCATGGCCAAGAGAGACTGGAGGTGGTTCACAGGCCACTTCAGAGTCTACTGCTTAGATTGAGGCCTGTGAGACTATTAGCACAGCAAGGGTGGGCACGCCTCCCCCTGGGTCCCATGCCATATGGTGCTAGTGACAGAATCAAATCCCAGTGAGGTGCCAGCTGAGGGGGTGAGAAGTTCAGGGTCTACATTCAGGAGCATAAATGGTTGGGGAGTCAGGCACCTGGGTGTGGGCCTGCCTTCTCGAAACAGTTCTCCTTGTTCTTGAACTATACTGATGCCTCATGATCTCCTACTTGGATCCCATAGCTCCCACAAAGGTACTTTTTCCCCAGATAGAAAGCAAGTTGTTTTTGTTGAGGTGGGGATATGAGGGAGATGCCTTATTCAGCCATCTTGCTAGAAAGCACCACTTTGAGAAACTGCATTTTTAACACGTTACTAGGAAATGTACTTGTTGCTGGTCCTGGGGCCACACTTTAAGAACAACTGCTTTAGAGTCTTTATAGTTGAGTTAAGGCCACAGATGAGGAGGTAATTATTTAGGGGAGGAGAATATTTTTTTAATTCAGAGGACAGAAATATAGTATTAGGCTGAGCCTGTCTGTTCAGAGAAGGTAGAGATACAAAGAAAGGGATTCAAATGGAGAAAAAAAAACAGTTTAAAAGGCAGCATACACATTTTTAAAAATGTTTGATTGTTGACACCATTATAAATGTCCTTAATTTTCCTCCACTCTGCCCACTTCCAACCAGCCCCTGCCCCCTCCTCCCCTGCCCATCATCACACTATTGTTTGTGTCCATGAGCTATGAGTATATATTCATTAGCTAACTCCTTCACCTTCTTTCATCCAGTTCCTCCACACACCTCTCCTCTGAAAAGGGAACCCTAGTGCACTGTGGTACACTAGGGTTTGAAGATTGATGTAGCGGCTGTGGTAAACAGTATAAAGTTTCCTAAAAAAAAAAAAAAACAACATAAAATGAAACAACATTTTGGTCCAGGGAACCCACTTCTGGGTATATATCCTAAGAATCCAGAAACACCAATCAGAAAGAATATATGCACTCCTATATTCCTAGGAGTGCATATATTCCTGCATTATTTACAATAGCCCAGATCTGGAAATAGCCCAAGTGCCGATCAGTACATGAGTGGATAAATAAAGCTGTGGTACATTGACACAGTAGAATATGACAGAGCTGTAAAAAAGAAGGAACTCTTACCCTTTAGAACAGCATGGATGGACCTGGACATTATTATGCTAAGTGAAATGAGCCAGTCAGAGAAACACATATACCATATGATCTCACTAATATGTGGAATTTAATGAACAAAATAGAACCAGAGGCAAGGATATATGGGACAGCATAGGAAGTTAAAAGAAATAAACTCTGCTGGCATGGCTCAGTTGCTTGGAGCATTGTCCTATAAACAAAAGCTTGAGGGTTTGGTCCCCAGTTGGGACACATACAGGAAACAACTGATCAATGTTTTCTCACACGGATATTTCTTTCTCTCTCTTTCTCTCTCTTTTTTCTACCCCCTCATCTCTTCCTCTTTCTCTGTCCCTCTCTCTTTCTCTCCCCTTTCCTCACTCTCTGGAATCAAAGAATATATCTTCAGGTGAACGCTAACAAAAATTTTAAAATAGAAAGATTTTTCCAACAGAAAGGGTGCAATTAGCATACAGTGACTGCGCAGAGAAAACACAATAGCATCACCACTGATGTGAGGACAGAAGCCAGTCAGCTACTAGCCTGAGCTCAGTGACAAAGGTAGATGCAGGTATCTACTGTGACAGGTAATTCACACCCACTAAAATGGGACCAGGATAAGATGTAAGTCAGACATAAGGCAAGCTGATGAATCCAGGGTGTTTGGGTCAAGGCAAAGGGAATGAGTTAAGAGCTTGGTAGGTGGCCCAAGCCAGAAGATTTCCAGGAATGGGAGAAAGACAGCAAGATCCAAGAGAAGGCCAGCAAGGATCCATAGTATGGGCTTAATAACAGGACTCTGAGACTCAGACAAGGGGAGGGAGCGGGGTATTCTACCAAAACTCCAAGCAGTAGGTGCCAGAACCAGAAAGAAGAAAACAATTTGTCTGCTTGATCTCAGGAACTATTAGTTATCTCCTAAAGTAGTAGAAACTAATAGAAAGCTTATGGCTGACCTGGATTCCTCAGTTACAACTCAACATTCCAGACATTGAGTCCTTCCTAGTACTCAATGCCTTCATCACAGTTACCTGGTTATTCTGAGAGGAAAGCTTGAAAATTAAAATCTATTGATGCTGATTATTTTAATTCAGAACCAATGATCTTAGTCAGTGGTCAAAGATTTTAAGTTTTACTATTTTCTTAACTGGGATTGATATAGCATAAATATTGAAGGAACCAAAACACATCAATTTTTGAAGTGTTGGGGCCACTGGTTTCTTTATATTTAACATATATATAATCTCCATTCTATACACAGCCTCACTGACCTAGGGAGAGTAGAGCTGGCAACTCAATGTGCCTGCTAGAATCCTACTACATTCTGGTTACTTTTCTAGGTATTATAGCTCAAATTTTGGGAAAAAAACTTTTGCTCTCACTCTCAAATAACTTTGTGTTTACTGGATGAAACTGGTAGGCAGGAAATGGGAATGCAGAGTGAAAGCCTGCGATGGGATAAGTAGAAAGTGCTATGGAAACAATGAGAAGCAGTTTTTCTACCCTTTGTAGGGTCAAGGATTCTATCAGGGATAGAATTTTGAACGTACTTTCCCCATTGCACTCGAGTCCTACCCCCTGTTCTTACCCCCAGGTTCAGGGAGACAGTTCTGCACTTTCAGAAATCACTTGCTTTATTCAGGCAAATTAAGGAGTCAGAGCAGTGTTACAGGAAAGCCTGGGGGCTGTTGTGTAAGTCTCCTTAGGTTCAGATCTCAGCTCTGCTGTGCTCTAAAGGTCACATTGGGCAGTCACTTAAACTTTCTGTGATCTGGTTTTCTCACTTGTAAAAAAATATTGCTGGTCATACTCTATAGTGATGTGAAGATCAAGTGAGAAAAACAGATGCAAAGACAGTAAATGAGAATGGAATAAATTCTCAATAGGTGTCCACTTTTATTGCAATCATTGTCACAGTTTCAGTACCACTACCCAATCCAGGATGCAATAGATCCCTAGTTAGTAGAAAAGAATTCTATCAGTCCAGTTTCATCCTCTCCAGAATCTTCCTTCTTAATCTTGACCAGGTCATCTCCAATGCCAGTATCATCACCATCTTCCAATTCCCCAAATAAAAGTTAACAAACTGTATAATTAGGAAAAGAACTTCTCTAAGAACATTAATTTATTGCTAATGACATAAAAATTGATTCTTATGTTTTTAGGGAGATGGAAATAAAGTAGAAAGAACTCTGAGGAAAAAATCTCTTGGTCAAAAAGTATATCATTTTTATACTAACAACAGGATTGTCATGCTTTAGGTAGGCACGATACATTTGAAATATTTTTATTTCTTTCAAAGAGCAGCAGGACTGGAACAGAGACCTCGAGGAGGAAAAGAGCCTCATCATGATAGAAATCGGACATGCCAGGGGTCATGAGGGAGAATTGGTTCTTGGCCCACAGGACAGCAAAAAGCAAGAACACCTGGTGTTCCAGAGGCCGAACTTTTATCAAATAAACTTCTAACCACATTCTGAATAATGGTCTTACTGAGAAGCACAGGTAAAGGAGCTTTGGGTGTTAAAAATAACATCTATACTCTTATAGCACGAGCTTTGATCACTAATGAATCTAGTGTTCCTGCTATCCAAGTGACTAAGATGGCTGTCCTTTGAGCCTCTGTCTTTTCAAGAATAGTTGCGGAATGAACCAGCCATGATCTGAGGGAGATGTTCTTGAAATGCGCAGAAGAAAGGACCTGTGCTGTTGCTGCTAATGCACTGGCCTTTCTCTGCTGCTTTTGGCAAACAGATCACAGGTGGTTCTCCAGGAATTCAATGATGGCCTCATTCTGGTATCAACTATTTCAGTTTTGTTGACGAATAAAAAGTTTTTCGTCTGTACCTCTGTGGACTGTGGGGATGTGAGCCAGGGAAACAATGTTGAACATCAGGCATCCTTATTATTTGCTCTCCTTTGGGTTAAGAAGCAAAGGCCCCAAAGGCTCCAAAGCAAAAGGCTCATTTTCCATTGCAAAAGGGTCACTTTAGAAGTTCAGGTATTTAGTCCAAAGGTGAGGTTATAGCTCAAAATACTAGTTATCTCTCTTTGCAAATTCTTCACCTTCTGACTTCATTTACACCAGTTACAAGTAAACTAGTCTATGTCTTTAATATCAGCTCAGTTTTAATTTGTGATTCAAATCTCTTAAAACCATCACCTGTCAACCCTAGTTCCAAACTGCCTTAAGTTGAGGTCAAAATTTTTTGACAAATATGACTCAGCATCATTTAAAAACACTGAAGAGAAAGTCCTTTAAAGGTATACCCAGAAGAGTAGCTTACAAAATGTCTAGAGCCATGTCAACATCTTTGGAATAAATACATAATATATAACCTATCAAAGTACCTACTTTGAAGGGAGAAATTCTCAGTGTTGATGGTTAAGTTCTGCTGTATGAGTTCTTAAATTTCTGAGAGTTAGAGACTTACATTCTGGTGACTCATAAGGTCTTAGGAATGTTGTTGTTTCGTGGCTACCTTATCCCGTTTGTTGTTAAAAAGCTGCTGCCATCCATCATTGATGTAATTTGATTCACAGTGTATTCAGGTAAATTTGAGGCAAAGAATAAATTAAATTCTATTACAATGATATTTTATTTATCTATATCCTAACTTTTAAATGTATATTTATCCATATTTCTCTGTGGACACAGAGCAAGAGAAAGAGAAGGAGGAGAAGAACGGAGAAGGAAATAAATAAATAAATAAATAACTAAATAAATAAATTTAAATGCTTTATCTTAGAACATAGAATTTTGATTTCTAATAAACAATACTTTCACACTTGAGGGTTGAATTCTCAGAAAGTTCCCCCCCAAAGTGATATTATCTATGAGCTTTACAGAAAAAGAATTTGCCCATATTCTCAGAGAAAATATACTAGAAACTTTAGACTTAGATAATTAAGAAAAAGACCAAACATTAAATAAAAATGCTCTACATAAAATTTAAAGCCTCAAACTTGATATGAAAGCCTGTATTAGAATCAATTATGAGCCAAGAATACTTTCTGAATGCTTTCTTTATTTAAGTTAGAGTGTATGTAGCCACCCATTCTCAAGGACATACCCCAAACCTGGTCAATTATAAATGATGGCATCACAAATTTCATGGATTCTGTTTCTGAACAGTTTTTATTTTTCTAGAACATTTCTTTGTGAAGTCCAATAGTCCTTCCATCTATTGACTCAATGACTTTTCAGTGTTCATCGTGGTTCTCTCACACCTCCTTATCCAACTTACCTTCCATGGCTCTTCAACTCTCTGCCTCCTGCATCAGACTTACTAGCAAACCTTAAGGTGGTTAAACCTACCTATCTAACCGCTGTATTCCTGACTGAAAGCAGCTGTACATGGATATAAAAAATACACAGTCATGCCAGCAGGTCTATGGTTCATAATAATCAATTTCAAGTTAGTCATTAGCATGCTTATTAGTCTCACTATATTTCCCTAGTCAATTTACTTTCTCAGTCTCCAACATAAGTATTTTATACCTCCCCTCACTTTAAATGTTTAAAATGGGCTTTCCAGTATCTCCCTGTCAATCAATTTCCTTTCTGTTTTTCTTTTTCCCCCCAATAAAATAGATTATTTTATTGAATTGGGAGTTGCTTGTACTTTGATTTATTACCAACCAGAAAACAAATTATGTGAGTAGTGGTCAAGGTCAAAATTATAAGTGAGTAAATGTAGCTGTCCATTCATTACCTTCCTAGTTCTTCTCAAAGTCAAAGTTACCCTAAGTTTTGTTCAAAACAACCTGAATGGATTGAGGCATGTACCAGGTCAGAGGAGCCCAGAGATATAAAGGCTCATTGACCTTTGTACTTTTAGCCAGGGAGCAGTCGCAATAGCAGTCAAGAGTCAAGTCTATTAATATACAAGGAATTTTTCTCACAACTCATTATGTTGTGCCTTCAAGACATATTCCAAGACTACCACTTCTATTGCACCTACAAACAGTCCAAGCCACCATCATCTGTGGATGTGACTATGGCTCCATTTCTACTCTTTATTGGCAGCCAATATCATCCTTTGGGAGCAGAAATAAGGGCATAGACCTCTGTTGCTCACAACCCTCCAATAGTTTTCCATGGCACTTGAAATAACATCCTAACTCATTATGATGGCCCCACACATGATTTGCCCTGATTGCCTTTCCAATGTCATTTCTTATTACTCTTCTTTGTTTGCTCCAGCCCCACAGTTGCTCAAATACACCAAATGTGTCCCTGACTCAGTTCTTTGTACTTGCTGCATTTTTAATTATTAATGCTCAATCCCCATCTCTTCACATGGTTCATCTTTCAAGTAACTAAGATCTCTATTCAAACAAAATTTCATGAGAAAAGTCTTCACTTGTAACATATCCAGAAGTGTTTCTACACTCTAATACAACCACTCTATTTTTTCTTAGCATTTATCACTACCTGACATAATATATTTTTGCTCATTTATTAATGTTTTTCTCTTCCACTAAAGTATGGGATCATAAAGGCAAGAACTGTTTGACTAACCAGTGAATTTCTTGTGTCAAAAGTACTGCCTATCCTATCTTAGGCATTTAATAAAATATTTGTTGAATTATGAACAAATTATTAGCATTCTACTTATTCTGTCATGTTTTAATCAAAACACTTTGATAGCAATTATCTTCCATTATTCTCCCCATCAATTTATGGGGTAAGTGGTAGAAAGATTATTTTATCTATTCCATGAGAACCATCTTGAGATTATTAAATCCCAGGATCACTCAGCTCATATTGGCAAAGCCTCCTAGTTCAGTTATCACATTTGTCACTTTGAGCAAGGAATAAATACAGACTGTATCTTAATGAGCATTTCCAGTCCATTTTATAGGTGAAATGTCCTAAAATGCTACTTTGCATTAAAAACACACTTTCCACTTCTTTATGGCTTTGAAATATTTATGGCTTTCTAGAAAATATATAAGTTAAAATTCATTAGAAAAAAGAAAAATGCAGTAGTATTACTATGCTTTTTAAGTTTATAAATTATATGACAGTAGTGAACATTTTTATAGTAATACAGGAGGACCTTCTCTTCCAAGGCATGGTTTCTGCCTTAGCCCCTTGTTCCTCTTACCAGAGAGATTTAGTTTGAGAATATTTATACTTCTTGTTTCATTTGTGCATGGCCTTGACTATGTACCTAGTTTATAAACACTTTTAATTATTGTACAGTATTTTCTGCAATTTGATGATATTTAGACCCATTTGCCAGCCATTTTCATAGCAATCTTTCCTTTAGAATTTCCTCCCACCTGTGGAATGTGTGAACCGTGAGCTGTTTTTCACCGTGCTGAATGAAAACATCAGAATTTGTTGTTTGAATTACAATTTTAGGTCAGCAATTGGCAATAATTGTGAGTCCACCAGCAGCATTTGCCTGCCTGCCATGGTGTCCCTCAGACTTCCAAAGGATCAGGGCAGCAGGTGGTAGGCAATGCACCTTTAACTGCCTCCAATAAAATTTCAACAAAGACAAGGTAGGCTCATCACTCATGGCCATGTCACAGATAGTGACATTTGAGGGCTGAAAGAGTTAAGAACTATAAAATCCTGGGACTTTGCCTTCCCACAAAACTTACTGCTGTGTTCATGTTTCCAAACAAGCTCTTCTTCCCTTGTACTCAGCTTTACTTATAGCTCCCAGTAGAGAGTAATGGAAATCACATTTTATATTTATATTTCCTATAGCATCATGAATATTGACATTTTTTTGCATTTGTACCATTAGCATTCACTGCCTAACTGGTTCATGGATAACAGTTAACAACACAGAACAAGTGCTGAGTACATGCAGAATCCTAAATGTTATAACGTAGAAATTTGCTCTTGCTATGTTAGTGGTCTTTCCTAGTTAATCTGTTAATAGTGTGAATTTATACTTAATGTTTGCTTTTAAAATTAATAGGGTAGAATATTTAATATTTAGAAATGGAGCTTATGAAGATAATAAAAGTAGGGTTTTTTTTTTTTACCACACACACTTATATCTGGACTTCTAGAGATAAAATAAAGAGGAATTTCTTTCCAAACTCACGCTGAGTAGAATGTAGTTGCTGTACCATAATAAAAGGAGTACAGATAATGGGAGAAGGCTATTTTTTTGCTGTCAGGGAATGAGGCCATAATACTAGTGCTAACATTTGGAACTATTCTCAAAATAACATATTCTCGCTTCATTATGCAATGTTAGATGCCTCTATATTCACTGACGATATTTATTTATTTATCTCAAAAGACTATTCTGCCTTTGCTTCTTCCTAAATAAAACTTACATTTCTTGGGAAAATTTCCAACTCAGAAAGAGATATAAGTCAAAAAGCAACTGCTTGAGTTTCAGGTGCAGTTCAGCAACCAGAAGGTATATATCTTCAAATTCATCTGGCAGATGAGAAGATGTAGGTCTGAAATAATGCAGTCACTTTTGTAGTCACTCAGTCTTATGACCTTTTTCCCATTTAGTGCAAGTCATGCCAAGAGAAATTACATTGTTTGCTATAGAAAAACTAAACTTGGCATAATCAAGAAAGTTTATACTCTTGAGGACTAATAATGTTCAGGAAGATAGTTACATTAGTTAATACATAGTTAATAACAAAAAGGCAGAAAAAGTTCAAACAGTTTTTCTCTATTGCCTGAAATTTCTTAAAGCAAAATATCTCTAATTGCCAGTCCTTTACATTTTGTCCTTTACAGCTAACAATGTGATACTACCCCTGGTAATGACCTTCTGTTTTAGTATCTTGTACAGTCCTAGATGAATATAGGTGAAAGGAAGAAAGAGAAGAAGATTTATTTCTATTATGTAACTCATTTTGGTCATTCATTCTGATGCCTGATGTTTAGTATGAGTTATGGAAACATCTTACTCTGTTATATTTAGAGTATTGAAAGTGTTGAGAACAGGGAAAATCCAGGATTAGAATCTTAGTTTGTCTTTCCTCCCCTCCTCCAACATTTTCTCTTTTTTTAAAAATACTTTTTTATTTTTTAAAGATTTTATTTATTTATCTTTAGAGGGGAAGGGAAGGAGAGAGGGAGAGAAATATCAATGTATGGTTGCCTCTCTTGCGTCCCCTGCCGGGAACTGGGAACTGGCCTGCAACCCAGGCATGTGCCCTTGGCTGGGAATCGAACCACGATCATGTGGTTCGCAGGCCTGCGCTCAATCCACTGAGCTATACCAGTCAGGGGTCCTCCAACATTTTCTAGCCATCATAAGATGGGAGTGGTTACCAAGAAAGATGTTGGTGACGATTGGCACATTAAAAAATTTTAAATATTTTATTTATTTATTTTTAGAGAGAAGGGAAGAGAAGGAGAATGAGAGGGAGAGAAACACCAATGTGCGGTTGCCTCTCACATGCCCCCTACTGAAGAGCTGGCCTGAAATTCAGGCATGTGCCCTGACTGGTGGTCAAACTGGTGACCCTTTGGTTCCCAGCCTGCGCTCAATCCACTGAACTGCACCAGCCAGGTATTAGAAATTTTTTAATGAATATCTCAAGTTATGCTAGCCTTGGGTTGCTCAATTCTCATGGAATTCTGGGCTCTCTGTACCTCCAAAACCCTTATGTATATATAATTTAGCTAACCCAATCCTAACCTCTTGGATATAATGGCTAAAAAGGGAAATGGTCCTAGTTGTCCAAATACATACAACTTTATTTCTGTTCTGTTAAACATAATCATACAAATGGCATTCTCCAATGTATACTTTTATTTTCTTAAATTCCAAATAATTTAAGACAAAATTACTATTTATACCATTATATCATTTAAATGTCATTTTGGCATCAATTCTCACTTTGAAAACCAAAAAAAAAAATCCTCCAAATTAAAAAAAATTTTGCTACTGTATATTGTGTTTAGGGATGTCTCCTACCTTCTCTATGAATCTGCCAGAAGAACGCTCAATCTTCATTAATTGTTTTTTTGAATGAAGAGCAGATTGAAGATGACATTCTCTTTTGTCATTTATTTATAATTTCATACACTATTCTTTTGGTTAATAAGCATTTTCTTTGCATATTGCAGAAACAAGAATTATGCATTATAAATCATAAGCATAG
Source organism: Sturnira hondurensis (assembly GCF_014824575.4). Lineage (NCBI taxonomy): Eukaryota > Metazoa > Chordata > Mammalia > Chiroptera > Phyllostomidae > Sturnira > Sturnira hondurensis. The sequence goes on from NW_028079127.1 coordinate 25,716,630, forward strand.
TTTACAAATATTATTCATTAAATGTCATTACCTGTGCTGATAGATATATTGAAAAAAATTTAAAAATCTTTTGTCTTAAGATAGTGTTTTCTTATTTAAGCAATTACAACACTGTTTAAAACATATACATTTAAACTACAAATCATAAAACTAAAAGTAGTCATTCTAGAATTTTTCATGATTTTTGAGAAAAAGAAGGAAAATAGTAGAGAGCAAATAACCTTAGAATTCTGAAAGATGGTCTTTACTTTTAGCTTAACACATTGTATTAGCTTTGAAAATTTAGACAAATTAGTTGGTCCAAAGGTTGTGTTTATTGCTAAGCTGAAAATTTGGGCAAATTACCTACCTTTCAGAATTTATTTATTTATAAGATAATAAAGATAATAAAATTGAAATAAACAATTTTACAGATACATAACAGGGTTGGGCAAAAGTAGGTTTACAGTTGTTCATATGAAAAGTAATACAATAATTAATAAATAATAACACAAGAATAAACTCTCTTATGTACTCACAACTGTAAACCTACCTTTGACACAACTTGTATTAACTATAAGATTTTATGCAACTATAAAATAGTGAATTGAAATTATTTATAGACAGAAATATCATCAGAGCTCTCCCACACATGCACAGTACATATACACACGAAACTATATTTTTGTCTCCAGATTTTGCCCATTGCTATATATAGAAATTACACGTGATAAAAATAAACAAAAATATTATGTAGTTTATTATTAATTCAAACCCTTCTTTTCTAGCTTTATTTTTTTAAGTATATTTTATTGATTGTACCATTACAGTTGTTCTATTCCCCCCTTCATTCCCCTCCACCCGCACACTCCCTCCCCCACCATTCTCCCCCCCCTTAGTTTATAACCACGTGTCTCAAGTTCTTTAGATTCTATATTTCCCCCACTATTCTTGCCCTCCCCCTATCTATTTTCTACCTACCATCTATGCTATTTTCTGTGCCTGCTCCCCCTTTTTCCCCCTCGCACCCCCCTGTTCTAACCCTCCATGTGTTCTTCATTTCTATGGTTCCACTCTTGATCTAGCTGTCCTCTTGGTTTGCTTTTGTTTTAGGTGTGGTTGTTAATAACTGTGAGTTTGCTGTCCTTTCACTGTTCATATTTTTCATCTTCTTTTTCTTATATAAGTCCCTTTAGCATTTCATATAATAAGGGCTTGGTGATGATGAACTCCTTGAACTTGACCTTATCTGAGAAGCACTTTATCTGTCCTTCCATTCTAAATGAAAGTTTTGCTGGATAAAGCAATCTTGGCTGTAGGTCTTTGGATTTCATGACTTGGAATACTTCTTTCCAGCCCCTTCTTGCCTGTAAGGTCTCTTTTGAGAAATCCGCTGACAGTCTGATGGGTACTCCTTTGTAGGTGACTGTCCCCTTATCCCTTGCTGCTTCTAGGATTCTCTCCTTCATTTTGGTCTTGGCTAATGTAATTATGATGTGCCTTGGTGTGTTCCTTCTTGGGTCCAACTTCTTTGGCACTCTCTGAGCTTCCTGGATTTCCTGGAAGTCTATTTCCTTTGCCAGACTGGGGAAGTTCTCCTTTATTATTTGTTCAAATAAGTTTTCCACTCGTGGCTGTTTCTTTCCCCCTTCTGGTACCCCTATAATCCGGATGTTGGAACATTTAAAGATGTCCTGGAGGTTCCTAAGCCTCTCCTCATTTTTTTGAATTCTCATTTCTTCATTCTTTTCTGGTGGGATGTTTTGTTCTTCCTTCTGGTCCATTCCATTGATTTGAGTCCCAGTTTCCTTTCCATCACTATTGGTTTCCTGGACATCTCCCTTCATTTCAATTAGTTTAGTCTTCATATGTTCCTCTAATTTGTGACTATGTTCCTCTAATTTGTGACTATAATCTACCAATTCTGTGAACATCCTGATGGCCAGTGTTTTGAATTGTGCTTCTGAGAGGCTGGCAATTTCTTGGTCGCTGAGAGTTATTGGCTCTGGGACTTTGAGTTCTTCTTGAGCCATCTTTTGGGTTGTTCGTGCCTGTTCCGTAGCAGGATCAGAGCCCTAAGGTTTTCACCAGAGCAGGGCAACTCAGTGGCTGGGTTGTGACGTTGTATGTGGGGGCTGGGTCAAAGAGGGACAATGGCTTCCCGTCTGCCACCTGCTGCTGCGGCCCCAGTGCCACAGCCACCACCGTCACCAGGCCCACGGGTTTCGTTCCACTGCACGCGAGTGTGCCACCGCCGTCAGCCCTCCACCACTGGGTTTGCCCCCTGGGGCCTGTGTGGTCCGTCTAACTCTGCAAGAATGTGCAACCGCAGTCAGTCTGCCCCACACCCGGACTGGTTCCCGGCTGCCTGTGCGCCTAGGTCGGGGGATCTGTCCTGCCCGACCCAGCTCCACTGCTGGCTCCACCTCTCTTACCATCCCCGTTGAACAGTTCATAGTTGCCGGACTTCCGTATAATTCCGTTTTCTGGTCTTTGGGTGTGTCCTAGTTCTCCAAACCTTTGTTGTGTTCAAACTTGGTTGTGGGAGAAGGCACAGTGTCTCCACCTATGCCTCCATCTTGGCGGAAGTCCCCTCTAGCTTTATTTTTTATTGTTTACACTATTACAGATGTCCCCATTTCCTCCCCTTTGTCCACCTCTACCCACTCCTTGAACACCCCTTCCTTCTGACCATCACCACGTAGTTGTCTGTGTCTATGGGTTATGTATATATGTTCATTAGCTAATCCTTTCACCTTTTTTCATCCAGTCCCCCTCTGACAGCTGTCAGTATGTTCCATGTATCCATTCCTCTGTTTCTATTTTGTACATCAGTTTATTCTGTTGATTAGATTCCTCATGTAAGTAAGATCATACAGTATTTATCTTTCTATGACTGGCTTGTTTCACTTAGCATAATAATCTCCAGGTCCATCCATTCTGTTGCAAAAGGTAAGAGTTCCTTCTTTTTTTAATATTGCATAGTATTCCATTATGTAAATGTACCACAGCTTTTGTAATCCACTTATCTACTGATGGACATTTGGACTATTTCCAGAGCTTGGCTATTATAAATAATGCTGTATGAACGAACATAGGGGTGAATATATTCTTTTGAATTTGTGTTTTGGAATTCTGAGGATATATTCTCAGAAGTAGGATTGCTGGGTCAAAAGGAGTTTCATTTTTGATGTTTTGAGGAAACTTCATACTGTTTTCTCTGATGGCTGCAGCAGTCTATATTCCTACCAAGAGTGCACCAGGGTTTCCTTTTCTCCACATCCTTACCAGCACTTGTTGTTTTTTCAGATGGAACACGAGCCCATCAAAATATGTTCAAGTGGCATTCTACTATTTACTAATGGTCTTTTTTTTTTAAACTGGGAAAATATAAACTAGAATAACATTAGATAGAAGAATGATTAAAATAAAATATTTTAAAGGAAATAAAACATATTGAGTATCTTAGAAGAGATAAAAGAATTTTGCCAAACACTCTTACCAGCCCTAGATAACTTTACAGGTAAATTTTGCTAATATTTAGAGGTGAAATTGCTGATATGTTGCATAAATTATTCCAGAGGATTGAGAAAATTTCTAATTTTCTTTCTCTAAGACCATTATTGCAGTAATAATATTATACCATGAAGCTATAAACCAATCTCACTTACAAATATTTGTATAATATTTGAAATAAAATATTACATTAGCAAATGAAATTCAACAACATATGAATGAAGGCTATACCACAGTTAATGGCATTTATGTGAGGAATGCAAGGATGGTTCAATTTTAGTATATCTATTGATAAATTTTTTTGTTAATAGAGATCAAAAGAAAAATCATATAATTCTTTCACTGTGTATGAAAGGCATTCTAAAATAGTATTTAATAAAATTTAACAAGCATATTATATAAAATCTCTTACTAAAATGTTCATGGACATGAATGAATACTTGTTCAGTACACATATACTTCAAACTGGAAACCAGAATCTTGCTTAAAAACAAAATATTGGTTTTATAAATACTTGCTGATGCAACTAGATATAAGGAGGAAAAAGAGGTATAAAAATGTAAGAGTCAATATTATGATTATATAAGATGGCATGATCTTATATTTGAGAACTTAATGAAATTAACTATAATTATTGCCATAAAGAATGTAACTATCTATTAAAGTTAATAATTCTTAGAATTAATTTTTTTCTTAACACCCAAATTAGAAAATATAATAGAAAAAAACATCTTATTTTAGTAGTCATGATTTTAATTGTCTTTCTAGGTATTTATAAAATACCTAGAAAGACAATTAAAAATATATGAGCTACATGAAAGGAAAGGAAAACTTGTAATACCTACTGAGAAACATTAAAGCTTTTATATTTTTGAAACATTGAATTTTTGTACTCCAGAAGGGAAATATAGGAAAATTGAATCAAATAAAGATATTATCTCTAAATTCAACTTTCAATGTAATTTAATACACATTTAAAAAATACAAATGTTGCCTTGGCTGGTGTAGCTCAGTGGATTGAGCATGGGCCTGTGAACCACACAATCGCAGTTCGGTTCCCAGTAAGGGCACATGCCTGGGTTGCAGGCCAGTGTCTGGTTCCCGGCAGGGGATGCACAAGAGGCAACCATATATTGATATTTCTCTCTCTCTCCTTCCCTTCCTTTCTAAGATAAATAAATAAAATCTTTAAAAACAAAAATTAAAAAAAGATAAAAAATACAAATGTTTAGTTTTTGGAAAAAGATAACACTTATAATTGTTCATATAGAAATTTAGAAATGCAAATACATTTCTGAAAAAGCAGAATTAAGAAATATCTTATTATTTTTGTCATATTAAATAAACTTTGATACAAGTATGTATCATCCATTTTCCTATGTAACTATCCATTTATCCTGTCTGTTTTTCTGTCTACCTGGTTCCTTATATGAAGCTGGTGATTCTAACCCTGTCTGACTCATGAAAATAGATATTTCATGTGTGCCAACATAATATATAGGTGGCATTTCAAATCAATGAGAAAATGATAGCCATTCACAAAAGAAGACATTTAAATGAATGAAGACTAACTTAGACTCATTTCTAACTAATGAAATATATGCTTAAACCTAGCATTCTCTCAAATGAACAAAGTAATTTATGTTTAAATATATATTACATTGACAACTATGTGGGGAAATAGGTAATATACATTATCAGTGATTGTTTAGGTTGGTAGCAAGGTTGGAAGGCAATCAGTAATATCTATCAAAAAATGCACAGCTTTTATAATTATTCCACTCAAGAAATTTATCTTACACATCTGTGTAAGAATATTAATTGTTGCATTGTTTATAATACCAAAAAAGAAAACAATCTAAAATCAATAAATAGAAAAAATAAGTAAATTTTGGAGGTTTCATATTATGGAATGATATGTAGCCATTAAAATGAGTTAAATATAAATATGTATAATATATATATACATATGTATACCTGTATCTTTATGTAAATATTTATAAGAAATAGTTAAATGAAAAAACCAAGGTATAAAACAACAAGGATGCTAGGTCCTTAGTTGTGTAAAAAATAGAAAATTATATATATATATATATCCATTATATATATTCACAAATGTGCAGGCTATGTCTGGAAGAATATGTGAAATCAGGAATAGTGGCTATTTTTGAGAGAGAGAATGAGGACACTGGGGATGTAGAATGGGAAGAGTGGGAAGGAGACAGAGGTTTCATGTGATATTCCTTGTACTGCTTGAGTTTTTAGGATATTAATTTAAAACACCAATATTAAAAAAACAAATAAAAACATATTTGCCATGTAAAATTTTGGGAGAAATTTTTATTTTATTTTGACCATTATAGAAATTTGATATATGTATGGAGAATTGTTTGTCTTTCTGTTACAGAATAAAGGGAGTTGACAATTCAATATGCACAATTAAACTTTTTAAATAAATGTAACAGCTAAAACTATGTAACTTGTTCCATATAATGTTCCCAATGAGTAATTATCTGGTATTTTTTTTTCTTGGTGAAAACTGCTGGCCACAACATACCTATTTTCTTGTACCCTACAACCATTTCTGCGAAGAGGGCTAGACTGTCTTAACCTCATTCCAAAACGCCCATACGAAGGTTGTATTTCTCTTCGGAAAAAGCATATGGGGAAGAATTCTGAATGATAAGAAATCATTTTTTTACATTTCCTTCTCACTCTGCGATAGCACCAGCAGCACTAGAAAATAATATTCGAGTCTGAAGGCACATACGGTAACTATAGAGACCTTCTTTGATACTTCTGAAGTCATTTTAAATGGGGCCATCCATTTTGTCTGAGTCGCACAACTCATCTGGAACCTAGTACAGTCATCTGTTGTCGCCCGCTGATCATCTGTTCCTCCCATGATCTTTGTGTTTGATCTTGGAGACACTAAGCAGCACGGAGAGCAAAAACATCATTGGTACCCTGCCACCTGCCCTCCTCAATCCACTTGATGGAGAAAACCTTTTATTTGCTACTTACCCACTCCAGAGAGGGTATGCTGGGGTGAATAGTGTGTGTCTGAAGAGTTCAGCAGGGGGGTTCAGCTTGCAAAAAGATGACCGAGTTAAAACACAGAAAATGGTAATGCTTTTAAGCGAGGAAGTGATGTCAACCACCAGGTGATCCACTTAAAAAGGGAGTTCCACTTAGAGGTTTGTACAATTGCTTCATGGGATATCTTCACTTTTTCCTTGAAGGTCAACTTGGTCCTCTCAATAGACTCAGTTGGTAGCGCCAACAACTTTCTAGTTATTAAAGAGCTTTTTCTCTTTCTCTTTGTTCCCCATTTGGATAGCGATAGTGAAGTTAACTGCCTTGTGAAAGTCAGTCTATGTCTGGGCAGTATTATCTGCCCATGCAGTCGAGGTCAACAGTGAATGAATTGATGCCTGGAGTTGAGCACACTGCTAGATCATCTGGAAAGCTAGACAGCTCAGGGGAAATAGGAGACAGCAACAATGGTAGAAACTGGTGAGAACGGGAACATGCAAACATCTCTGGCTTTCTCACAATGGGACATAACGCTCCATAGGAAGAGAGCACTGGAAAAATCAGGGTCAAACTTTTAAAGACAGGGTCTGGCGTTGTAATGTAAAATTTCTTGACCCATTTTTTAAATATATTTAAATAAAAACTAAAGAACTTTTGTAGTAAAGAACATTCTGTCTTCAAGCTTCCAAATCAAACTGAATAAATATAAATTTATTAGAAAAATTGCCATTCAAAAACAATTGTTTCTGCTATATCAATTGAACAAACTACCCAAGAAAGTGGGGCCTTTTTTTTTAACATAATCCAAGCCACATGAAGATGGTGGTCCAAGTTTTGTCTCTGTCCTCTGAAACAGGCTCTCATTAAAACTTCAATTCACATATTGTTTATAAGAAGAAAGACAGGCAATGAACTCTATAGGTCTGGACTAGAGACCAATAAAATGAATGCTCTATGAAATAATTCTAGTAAAAGAGGGTGATGAGGAGAATTCTCCTTTACTCTTAGCTCAGACAAACTACATTTCTGTTAAGTCGGGACATCTTTCCATCCTCTCATGTGGTTATCATCTTCATTGAGATCTCATCCATGCTTCATTAAGAAGCATTCAATTTTAAACCTTGATTTGGGAGAAAATATGAACTTTCTTACATGTCACATTTTGCCCAGAATTTCCATTATGGATAGCCTCATAGGAACTCAGCAGTAATTTTCAGATGCTACTTCTGTGTCAGAATGTCTGATATGAAGAAAAGTTGGCTTGTTTTATGAAGATATGTATACATATATATAGTTATTTACGTAAATTGTATATTCCATACATACCACCTCTCTCTCTCTCCTTTCATTCCTCTCTCCCTGGAAAGAGAAATCTCTAGTTCAAAATACTGACCACATTTCTGTCTCCAAAGTCCTTTCTATAGATGGTCCTTTCTTGACTCACCTGCCATTACTCTCCTCATTTCACTCCAGCTCGAGCATAAACAGATACTTTCATTTCTTTCCTTGGTTCTGCCTAGTACAGCTGTGGTAAACTGGCATTTCCGATAGGAGCTTTACCAAGAAAGAAGAAAGCCATAATAGAAATTTAAAAGCATTCTCCTAACACGAATCCACTTGGTCTGACTTTGTTATGTTTTCCCCTGGATGTTAACTTTCTCAGTCGTTTATATGAATAGATGTCTTTTACCTGTTACCACAGGGAAGTGACATTTAAATATCCTGTTTCTGCTTGCAGCTACCTAACACATCTCCTGCTCAGATTGCATCTTTTAGTTGCAGTGTACTTGATATCTTCATTTAGAGGCCAATGGACCTTAAAAACTCAGATTTCTTTCTCCCCCTACTCTGCAATCTTCCCATTAGTAAATGAGGCTACTACCTAATTTCTCAGGCCAGAAACCTAGAATTTAATTTCTTCTGTTCCTTCACTGGTCATCCCAACAATGAACACATGCACACATACACATGCATAAACACATACCTTATTCTTCATCAAGTCCTGGAGATTCTACTTCAAACACAGACTTTGACCTTTCCCCTTAGCAAGTTTCACTGTCTCTCACTTGGATTACTGAATTAGTTTCCTGACTTGTATTTCTCATTCTTCTGCCTTAACAACCCATACTCCAACTGAGAAGTAAGAATAATCTTTCTAAATTAGAAAGTGGGTCATGGCTTTTTTTTTCTTTCTAACTTTTTATTTTGAAATAATTTTAGACTTGTTACAAAGCTATTACAGAGAATTCCAATAATCACCCAGAATCTTCTAAAGTTAACACCTTACATAATGGCACAATTATCAAGACTAAAAGATTAGTGCAATACTATTAACTAATCTAAAGACATTTATTAAATTTCTCTGTTTTTTATTAATGCTCATTTTCTATTTCAAAGTTTCATCATCCTCAGAGCACTCTTCTCCTTAATATTTCCTATGGTTTTTAGGATAAAATCCAAATTTTGAATTGCATTTTGTAAACCATTAAGCTCTCTACTCAGCCTATGTTACAACTCCATTTTTCTAAATTCTGCCCTTTGTTATGTTCAACCTTACTGGACATCTTTCAGTTTCTTGAATACCCTGAGCTGTGTCCCACTGAAAGGCCTTTGCACCTCTGTTCTTTCTGCATGGGATGCTCTTGTTCCAGTTCTTTGAGTAGCCAGATCCTTTTCTTCTTTTTGTTCAGCTTAAATATCACTTCACCAAAACAACTCTTAATTCATAAGTTCCCTATGTGATTCTTTGTTTCATCTGTTTGCTTATTTCTCACATAGCAATTATTTTACACTTTACAATATTTTATTAGTTTGCTCTATTGTTATTTGGCCTGCTAGTACATAAGCTCTAGGAAAGAAGAGATCAAATCTATATTAGTTTTCTATTGATGCTAAAACAAGGTGCCATAAGCTTTGCATTTGATAACAATACAAATTTGTTATCTCAGAATTGTGTTTTTTAGAAATTCAGTGGGTTTGGTTGGTTTCCCTGCTTAAGTTTCAAAAGCTGAAATCAAGATGTCTACAGAGGCTTATTTCTTTCTGGAGGCTCTAGGAGAAAATGTGCTTTCAGGCTTATAAAGATTGTTGGCAGAATTTAATTCTATGTGGTTGTAGGACTGAGTTTTTGTTTGCTTGCTGGCTGTCAGCCAAGGACATTCTTATCTTCTAAAAACCACCAGCATTCTCTGGCTTGGGTCCCCTTCCATCTACAAAAGCCAGCATATCAAGTTGAGTCTCTCTGATACTTCAAATTTCTCTGAGCTCTTTTTGCAACCTATTTCTCTGACTTTAGTCATAGAGGAGTCTTTGCTTTTAAGTGTTCATATGATTGGATTAGGCACACCTGGATAATTCAGATTATGGTTTGTTAGAGACTGATTTGTGGCCCCCTCCCTACCGGTTCCAGTTTATATGTTGAAGGTCTAACTCCAAATGTGACTGCATTTGAGGAGGGCAAATGAGGCCAAAAGGATGGGATACTAATTTGATAGGACTTGTGCGTGTATAAGAAAAAGAAGAGACACCAGAGATCTCTCTCTCTCTGTGTACATGGAGAATAAAGAGGACATTTGAAGACACAGTGAGAAGATAACTATTTACAAGCCAGAAAGAAGTTTTACCAGAAACCAACGTTGATGGCAACTTGACCTTGAATTCCCTTCCAGCTTTCAAAATTGTGAGAAAATGAATTTCCCTTATTTAAGCCACCAAGTCTGTGGTATCTTGTTAATGTAGCCTCAAAAGAGTATTGTCATTTTCAGGTCCTTAACATTAATCATATCTATAAAGTCTCTTTTCTGTAAAATGTGACATATTCACATGGGATGAGATCATAGACATCTTTGGAAGACCATTATTTAGTCTACCACACACCTTTTTCGACTGGTGTATCACTCAACTCTAGTTAATGTAGGCACTAAAATACTGAATAATAAATGATTTGGTGCAATTTATTTGAAAATTTTTTCAAGAAAGCTGACTGGTTAAATTCCAGACACCATAAAGCGCCTCCCATTTCTTTCCTTTACTGATGTCTGACATAGCCTTATCACCTGGTAAACCCCTGACCTTCAACCGGTGAACAGTTCAATTATGTTATCAGAGAAATTAGAGCAATTGGAAATGTTCTCAGTTACTTGAGTTTGTAATAGTTGAAGCAAGGATTTCACCAAGTATATTTCTTTCTATAGCTTTAGATATTTCTTTTTTAAATTTTATATATTTATTTTTAGAGAGAGGAAGGGAGGGAGAAAGAAAGAGAGAGAAACATCAGTGTGTGGTTGCCTCTCACTCACCCCTTCCTGGGGACCTGGCCTGTAATTCAGACTGGGAGTGGAATGTGCGACCCCTTAGTTCGCAAGCTGGTACTCAACCCACTGATCCACACCACCCAGGGCATCTTTAGAGACTCCATATTTAGAACTGGAAGGAGTAAATATTTTGTCATCAGCAAACTTAAATTCAAATTATGGCTTTAACCATAAATGGCTACACATTGCTTAAAAATTGAACCTCAATTTTCTCATGATAATGGCCCTTTTATCCTAAGAATGAGTTTATATAATTGCTCCTCAGTAAACTCAGAAACAATCTGGGAGTAAGGATTTTCCTATACATTCTTTGTTTTAAAGATTTTATTTATTTATCTTTAGAGAGGAAGGGAAGGAGAGAAGGAGAGAAATATCAATGTATGGTTGCCTCTCGTGAGTCCCCTGCTGGGAACTGGCCTGCCAGGCATGTGCCCTGACTGGGAATCGAACCGTGATCGTGTGGTTTGCAGGCCCGATCTCAATCCACTGAGCTATGCCAGCCAGGACTCCTATAACATTCTTAAATCCTCATAACTCACAAACACACATATACCCACAGCCTTAAATAAAATAGGGGTCAGCAGAGGTTATCTTTGGGTTTGGTCATGGAAGAAGACATTTGCTTAATGGTAAGAATAATAAATATTAGGTAGCTAAAAATGAGTAGAAGTGGGAGAGAAACTTGTACAGATCTCTGGGTCCAGAGAGCCAGAGGGATTAAGGGCAGATCCACAAAAGAGATTTTTAAACAGTTTATCTCTTGTTGTAGGGAGGAAGGAAGGGCTCAAAAAGTGTTTAATTGGGTTCTGATTTATCAACAACTATGTACAGTAGATATGTAAATTTTAGAAATGGAATAAGGTAAGGCATGATGGAGGTAGAAAACGAGAGAGAGAGAGAAATTTCTAGCATTTTTGGCAATTCTTTTCTATACCTGCCCACACTCTCATAATTTTTGCTCTGGAAGCACTGTGCTTTTCACTGCAGACCATCTCATTTTGCTAACTTTTGTGAGGCAACATGAATCCCTGAGGTACTCTTGTCTTCTCACTGAAAGAAAAGTAAATGTTGAAACACCATTGTTATCAGGACACTTCACAAATGTGCAGTGAGCACACCTGGCAGCAGGTGCCTAGAGGAGCCCTTCTGTCAATGGCACAAACATACTTGGGCCTCTGGAGCCCTCACAATTCTTAGTTACTATCGGTGGACAAAGCTGTGTGGCACTGGCAGAAAAGTAGAAAATGTAAAGGTGTCTGTTTTTCTCCAAATGGATTTTTGGTAATATAGGAAGAGATTATGCATTTTTAAAAGGTTTTATATTTATTTTTATTTTTAGAGAGGGGGAAAAGAGGGAGAAAAAGAGAGAGAGAAACATTAATGTGTGGTTGCCTCTCATGCATTTTTGTATAACAAGGCCTGCAGATAAGTGAATCTGTACTTTCAGAGAAAATGAGCAAAAGCCCTGGCAGCTAAAATGCATTAGCATACACTTTTTTTTTCAAAGAGAAGCCCATTTCTGAGCTGAAGATCAACAACACAGAAATCAAAGCTCATTGCTGGTGGTCAAGTATGTTTAGAAGAACAGCAGCTTGTTGAAAAATTTGACTGGGGAAAAGATAGAGATGATCTCTTGAAAACAAAAAGAGAGAGAAGATATGTAGATTCACTTGTTTTTACCCGACTGAGCCAGCCTTGGGAAATGAAATTATACCTACATAACAACTTACCCAGAGTAGAATTTGGATGCTATTATTTGTATGTGTTTGTTTTAAGTTGAAACTTAAAAATGTATTTATTTTCAGGGTTTTTATAAGATATTAGTTTTAAGTAATGGCATCAGACCACTGTTATTCTTCCATTTTTCAGATATTACCTTCATCAGTGACGTTAACACTTGTGAGTCCTTTTCATTCATGTCTTCCCATGGCAAGAAGGAACAGAACTTCACAAAAGGACGATTAGGCCACTGAGGTGAAAGGGAAATTTGTCTTGACTCTAGAGAGACAATCTAAATTAAAAAATTAATAGAAAAATCAAATTTACATGTCATTGACCTTCAGGATGAAGCTTTAACCACCTTCATGCCTCTCAGGTGTGTCAGCTAATACATGCGCATGTGAGTTCAGAGTCACCAGGGCCTTAGGTTTGAGTCTGCAATAGCAGAAAAATAGAAACAGTAACAAAAAAGCTGAGAGTTTAAATTCCAATATTCCCTTACTTGTCTGTTTTCTTTTTTACCTGTACTTACCTGGGATATGTACCTGAAATCCCAGAAACCAGGGACTGGTCAGGGGAGGTAGTAGTAGCTCCTTGCTGGCTCCAGAATCTCTGTACTGGTGCTTTCCCCTTGAGCTTCACCCCCAGGACATCCTGGGCTTTCAATTTGCCTTTACTTTAAAATGACCTTTTTCAAACTTGAAAATAAGCTATTGGAGTTTCTCCTAGTGTGAATTGACTTAATTTCTGGACCAACCCTTCACTTTAGTGACAAAATTGGATAAAAGGCATGAACACTCTCGATTCCTCCCCACACCCAATGGCATAACACTTGGAATGGGTCATTCCTTAGTCCTTTTAAGAAGGAAAACCATAGGTAGAATGAGTGTCTAAGTGGCTGCTAGTATTATGAAACTGAAGAATCTACGTGAGTGGATGAAACATTTAGTGTTGGTCTTTCATTTTCTTTTAAAATTTGGAGCAAAGGTGGCAAACACAAGGCCCATGGGCCAAATCCAGCCCTCTGTCCCAGCACCTTGTTTCTACCTGGTGGCAGCACTGAGCTCTTGCTTAATAGTTAAGGCATAGTTACTCTTATACAGTCCTAAAATTACATTCGGCCCTTTGAAGGCCATCGCAAGGCTGTCTAGTCCCTGGTTAAAATGAGTTTGACACCCCTGATTTAGAGGCTCAGGCATGTTTATCTGAAGAGTAAAATTGCCAGGAAAGAAAGAAAAAATTTAGCCCCGACTGGTGTGGCTCAGTTGGTTGGAGTGTCCTCCTGTACACCAAAAGACTGGGGGTTCGATTCCCAGTCAGGGCACATACATAAGTGGTAGGTTTGATTCCCTGTTGGGACATGTTTGGGAGGAAATTAGTCAATGTCTCTCTCTCTCCCCCCTTCTCTCTATATATAGTTAATAAACATATTAAATAATTTAAAAAATAGAAAGGAAAAATGTAGCATGCTAGAGAAATTATTAGTAAGAAAAAGTCCCAGAGGAGGCAAATGGGAAGGAATGGCAAGGGGCAAGGTCCTCCTAAAAAGAAGAAACATGCCCCAGCCAGTGTGGCTCAGTTGGTTGAGCTTCATCCCACAAGCTGAAAGGTTGAGGTTTTGATTCCAGTCAGGGTACACACCTGGGTTGCAGGTTCAGTCTCCAGTTGGAACACATGCAAGAGGTAAATGATTGATATTTCTTTCTCACATTAGTGTTTCTCTGCCTCCCTCTCTCCCTTTCTTCTCCTTTCTCTGGAATCAAGAAGGAGAAGAAGGAGAAAGAGGAGAAGGAGAAGGAAAAGGAGAAGAAGGAAGAGGAAGAGGAAGAGGAGAGGGAGAAGGATAAAACACCTTCTCATTTTTTGTGTCTGTTTTAGAAGGGCCATGTGATTCCTTCTGGGAAAAGAAATGTGAATGAAAGTGAAATGTATCAATCACTTCAGGGCTACAGCATTGAAAAGCAACTTGTACAAACCCTTACATACTTGATGCTTCATGAAGCCCACGTAACAACCTGGGCTATTGAGAACAGCTGCCTGAAGTAGTCTCTGTATTAGCAAGAAATGAATTTTTGATGGGTTAAGTTATTAAGATTGAAGGTTGTTTATAATGTAACATGACTTGTTTTAGTCTAATAAATATAGGATGAATGTTTAACTTTAGAAAAAGCATGTTTATAATGATAATAATGAAGAGAGGACATGAGTATAGATTAGTGATTCAAAGAGATTAGAGAATATTATGAACAATTTGTACCAACACATGAGAATACCTATGCAAATAAAACAATTTTCTAGGGAAAATATCACCAAAACAAACTCAAGAAGAAAAATAAAATTATAAGTTTATTAAAAGACATTGTAACAATTAAATCTTAAGTTAAACATCAAGCAAACTAGAAATAATTAAAAATAACAATTCAGCTTTACCAATGAGTTTTTCCAACTATTAAAAAATAATATGAGAATAGGAAAAAAGAAAGGAGAGCATCACAGTTTATTTCATAAAGTTTTCATAACTTTATCATAGATATAGAAAATGACAGAACTACAAGAAATTGAGCTAACAATTCAATCTACATTAAATTCAAATAATTTGATGAACCTAGGTGTAAACACAAGTCAACAATGTAAAAAATATTTTCATCAGCATCTATACTGATACTATAACTTGTCTCTTAGATCCCCCATTTAAGACAAGACACTATTTTCCCAGCTATCAGGAGTGTTAGGTTTTGACAACTCACAGCTGAATTTTTGGACAATGGGAGATGCTTCACCCAACTTATGTGACCTCACTCTGTAGTCAGCTCATATCCAATGACTGGTCCATGCTGGAGTACAGAGGCCCAGCCCCTTGCCTCAGTTGGAGACAACTCTGAAGGGCCATCTCAGTTCCAGTTCTATTTGTGGTCAGCTTTGAGGGTGGAAGATGAGTGAAGGGAATGCAATTAGGTTATCATTTACAAAGCTTTCAACTATATTTTTAACATTCTGCTTCTTAAACAAAGTAGCCACTACACAAATGTTCATTATATTATATTATACCTTTGTGTGTTTTTGAAATATTTAATAATTAATTAATCAATATTTTTTTATTTTTTAAAAATATTTTATTTGTTTATCTTTAGAGAGGAAGGGAAGGAGAGAAGGAGAGAAATATCAATGTATGGTTGCCCCTCGTGAGTCCCCTGCTGGGAACTGTGCAACCCAGGCATGTGCCCTGACTGGGAATCGAACCGTGATTGTGTGGTTCGCAGGCCCGTGCTCAATCCACTGAGCTACACCAGCCAGGGCTCCAATAATTTTAAAATGAATTGATATAAGGGTTTGTGAAATAGATCTGAGTTTAGATTCTGCCTCTTCATCTTTTTTCCTCAACAAATCATATCTAATAGAGCCTCAGTCTCCTTACCCATCATATAAAATGAAAATCTCATTGTCCCTATTAATAGTATCTATCATGGTACCTAGCTCTTTAAAGGTGCTCAATAAATGTTAAGTTAAAAATAAAGTTTTGAAGAAGAGGTCAGTATAAAACTGTTCAGGTAGTAGGTGTATAAATTGAACCATCTGGTGTAATATTTAAACTAGAAAAGTTTACTGAGAAATAAGAGCCTTGTAATAACTTTTTGAAACCTTCAGTAAAGAAGATAAAGAGCAATAAGTTGTGAATTGTCACTCAAAGAGTGAGGATAGGAGTGGTGGTCTCCTTTGGAGATGTTTTTAGGAAAATGTGTGGCTAGAAAAATCAAAATTGCTGTTTAGATGAAATGACAGCAGAATGTCTATAGAATGGCTTGGGCTCCCAAGGGTTCAATTTATAGTTTAGACAGCTTTGCAGAATGGATGCAAGGACTGATTGAGAGAAAAATGGTCTGTGGAGGGTGGAAAAGAGTGGACTTGCACAGTCATGGTGGGGGCAGGAGGTTGTGCACAGAAAGATGTCTGGAGAACTTGGGGGACAGAGGTGAAAGATGGAAGGAAGGTTGAGGGATGTGTAAGCTCTGAGAGAGTGGTAGGCTCTGACAGGAAGGGAGTGTTGGTTTGCACCCTCTTTTTCTCCAGAACTTCAGCTGCAAATTTGCTTTCTTAACTTGCTTACCCTTTTTGAACAACACAGACATTCTAAGTTGAAAAACTTTCATCCTGTTATGTTAGATACCTTCTACTCTAATTTTCTGCAATATTTAAAAAGAAGAAACTAATTCTGTCAAACACTTTTCAGGACACAGGCATGGCATCCTTGAACCTGACAGAGCTCTCTTTTGGTTAGATACAGAAGTTCTCACTCTGATTACACAGAGGAATCACTTGGGTGCTTAAAAAATACCCATGCCAGGGCCTTCACCCTCAGATCTTCTCAAATACTTTGGTCTGAAGTTCAGAGTTATAGTTCGAAGTTTTGGCAGGTGATTCTAATTAGTAGCCAAAGTAGGGAGACACCGGTTCAAAATTTCTCAAATCATGCTTTACCTAAATACAGCTTTCCAGGCCTGATCCCAAACAATCAAGTCAAAATTATAAAATCTGGTGGCTGAATATTGGATTTATATTGTTCTTATATGCTCTTCAACTGATTATTACGGAGCATTATGAAGTGGTAGAGAACCATTGCCTTCAGACTGAAATATCTAGTTAATTCAGAAAAAGAGAATTTTGATTCTAACCCTTAAAGATTTAGATGCATTCAGGAGTAATCAGAAGGGAGCCCAACGTCATTTCATTTGACTCCCACCCATTAAATTCCACAAGTTCAATAAGTTCCTTTGGAAATTAGCATAGTCAGCATACTTTGCAATCAAACTGAATGGGTAGTCCTTGTAGAATTGGTTTTCACAGATACCGGAGCTTGAATAAAAGACTCTAGCTCCAATGGGCATCTTATTCTCTAACTCCTTTTCTCAAACAAACATTTGACTTCACAGTAAACCTTTACTGTTAATCACACACACACATACACGCACCCCTACTGCTTTGTTGCTTGGCTGCCTAATAGAGCCTCTCTTCTCTCTATACAATTTACTATTTCCTAAAAGGTGAGACTTTTAAAACACACACATGACAAAGCAATCACCTTGTCCTAAGGAGTATTTGGAAATGAATGCTCAACAAGCAAGACAAGACTTGTCTTTGCTAAAATAGCATACTCTCTCAATAAACCTCAACCTAAAAATAGAATCACTGAATAAATTGCTACACAGTTTAATGATAAATTTCAATTTAACAATAGAACTATTGGAAAACTTTTAATAACTCTAAGTTTTAGTTTTTACAACTCATGTAGAAAGCAATTCTAATATTACTTCTATTGGGAAAATGAAGAACATGAAGCTCAGAGAGGCAAACTAATTTAATCACATGTACTCACATAGTTGTATAGCTGAGACTTGAATCCAGTTTGTGCTAAAACCAAAGTCTGGACTCTTTGTACAATACTACAACACCCCGTTCTGTGCATTAAAGAGGATTAAGTACTGAATCTCCATTAATGATTTTCTTAGTAAAAATCTTCAAGGAGTTTGAGTTATCCTGTATCCTGTCTATAAATATGCAAATATGTGTTAGACAAAGAATTAGAAATGGAAACCTCTCACGGTACATCTCAAGTAAAGACCGATTGTATTTGGAAAATTTAGGTTATGTTTGCATTTATGATCTCACCTTTAACAGGAAGCTAAACAACAAAACAAACAAGCAAGCAAAATATAACCAAAGACACTGAAATAGAGAACAGGCTGACAGTGACCCCCTATTTCAGGGGAAATAGGGGAGGGATTTAAAAGAACATATATAAAGGATACATGGACGACAATTGAGAAGGGTGGAAATGGGAGGGAGGGGGGAAGCACGGGAGGTGGGAAGGGATGGGAGTAATAGACAGAAAACTGTACTTGAAAAATAATTAAATAAAAAAATTGGAAAAAAAAGCATGTATTCAGTACTATTATTAAGATTAACCAAATATTTATACTTCTCTGGCACATAATTAGATTGTACTACTTTACTTCCTTGGACTTATTTTTATCTGTGTGAGTTGCTTTGGCTAATTAAACAGAGCACAAAGTTTTGAAAGCAGTACACAATCTGACACATTCTTATTTTTCCACTGTCATAGTCAGTGCTATTTAATATGGTAGCTGCATCATCAGTCTGGGTCTAGGAGTAAGAATCATGGAACAGAGCCCAAAGACAACCCACCACAAACACATAGCATTAGCATAAAATCATCCTTCATTGTTATAAGTTCCTAAAATTGTGGAGGTTTTGTTTGCTGTTGTTGTGCTTACACTATGATCTAGCCTATCCTGACTGCTACAGAGATTGGTCTTTATGTAGACCAGTGCAACAAAATACAGAACCCAGAAATAAACCTGCACATATATGATCAATTTATACATGACAAAGGAGGCAAGAACATACAATGGGGTAAAGATGTCTATTCAATAAACAGTATTGGAAAAATCAAACAAATATATGCCAAAAATGAAATTAAACCACATTCTTACACCATATACAAAAATAAAGTCAAAGTGAATTAAAGAATTAAATGTAAGACACAAAACCATTAAACTCTTAGGGGAAAACGTAGGCAGTAAACTCTCTATTTCTGAGACTTCCAGCCGAGATGGAGGCATAGGCACATACACAGTGCTTCCTTGCACAAACAAAAGAAGGACAACAAATTTAAAGACAAAAAACAACCAGAACTGCCAGAAAATAGAATTATAAGGAAGTCTGACAACCGAGGAGTTAAAGAAACATTCATCCAGACCAGTAGGAGGGATGGAGACAGGTAGCCAGAGCAGGCAGGACACACACCACAAGGCAGCAGTTGGCAGTCCCCACATTTGTGTGCAGATAAACTGGGAGGAAAAACTGGGGAGTGAGACAAATTGTGTGACTGGGGGTTCCAGTGCAGAGAAGTAAAGCCTCAAAACCTGTGACTGAAAAAACCTGTGGGGGTTGAGGCAGTGGGAGAAACTTCCAGGCTCAAAGGAGAGTTCATTGGAGAGACTCACGTAGTCCTAGAACACAAACCCACCCACCCAAAAATCAGCACCAAAGAGTCAAGTTTGCTTGTGGCTAGTGGGGGAAGTGACTGAAAGCTGGCTGAGAAGCAAGAAAGCATCACTGTTCTTTCTCAAACCACTCCCCTACATATAGCACCACGATGCAGCCATGTGGATTGCCCCAACTTGGCGAATGCCTAAGGCTCTGCCCATTATTACATAAAAATGGCCCAAATGAAAGAACAGATCAAAGCTCCAGAAAAAATACAACTAAGTGATGAAGAGATAGCTAACCTATTAGATGCACAGTTCAAAACACTGGTAATCGGGATGCTCACAGTATTGGTTGATTATGGTCACAAAACACAGGAAAAAATGAAGGCAATGAAAAGTGAAATAAACGAAAATGTACATGGAACCAACAGTGATGGGAAGGATATCAGGACTCAAGAAATAAACATTCAAGCAGAACAGAATGAAGAGAGAAGAATTCAAAAAAATGAGGAGAGGCTTAGAAACCTCCTGGACAACTTTAAACCTTCCAACATGTGAATCATAGCGGTGCGAGAAGGAGAAAAGGAAGAGCAATAAATTGAAAACTTACTTAAACAAATAATGAAGGAGAACTTCCCCAATCTGGCAAAGGATATAAACTTCCAGGAAGTCCAAGAAGCTCAGAGAGTCCCAAAGAAGTTGGACCCAAGGAAGCACGCACCAAGGAACATCATAATTATATTACCCAAGATTAAAGATGAGGAGAGAATCTTAAAAGCGTCAAGAGAAAAGGAGATGGTTACCTACAAAGGAGTTCTCATAATGCTATCAGCTTATTTCTCAAAAGAAACCTTACAGGCAAGGAGGGGCTGAAAAAAAATTTAAAATTATGAAAGGCAAGGACCTACATGCACGTTTAGTCTATCCAGCAAAGGTATTATTTAGAATGGAAGGGCAGATAAAGTGCTTCCCAGATAAGGTCAAGTTAAAGGAGTTCATCATCACAAGCCCTCATTATGTGAAATGTTAAAGGGACTTATCTAAGAAAAAGAAGATGATCAAAAAATATGAACAGCAAAATGACAACAAACTCACAACTCTCAACAACTGTACCTAAAAAAACAAACAAACAAACAAACTAAGCAAACAACTAGAACAGGAATACCTTCACAGAAATAGAGATTACAAAGAGGGTTATTAGTAGGGAGGGGGGAAGGAAGAATGGGAAGAAGGAAGAATGGGGGGAAAAGGTACAGGGAATAAGAAGCATAAATGGTAAGTACAAAATAGACAAAAGGAGGTTAAGAATAGCATAGGAAATGGAGAGGCCAAAGAACTTATATGTATGGCCCAAGGACATGAAGTAAGGAGGTGGGGAATGTGGATGGGAGAGGTGGTGTGGGCTGGAGGGGAATAAAGGGGGACAAGATGGGACAATTGTAATAGCATAATTAATAAACTATATTTAAAAATGTTTTTGGATACTAAAGATTGGTTAGGACTCAGTGTTATTACAAACATGAAATCAAAAGTATGATTGGACTAAAATGTCTCAGAGTAATGTTGTGGTATACAGTAAGTCCCAAACTGACTCAGAGAAGAGATGAGTCATTGAGAAAAGTGGTTGTCACTGAAGCCTATTATACTTAACATACTAACAAGTAAATTACGAATGTAAGAGTGAGAGTCATTGGGTTGTGAAAACAAATATACATAAACCACACACAAACATATGTACATAATCTAGGAAGTACAATGAGAAAAAATAGTACTTACTAGAATATAGTAGATAAGCCTAGTGTGAGGGTTAATTACATGTGTTCATTAATTGTGCCACCATGTGCTCAGATATTTGGTGTTTTTGAATGAGATCAATATTTGAATAAGTAGATTTAGTAAAGGAGATTGACCTTCCTAATATTGGTGGCCCCCATCCAATCAGTTGAAGGTTTGAATAGAAGAACAAAGGTGAATAGTTCATCTAGTAATCAAAAACTTCCTGTGCTTTATTGCCTTGAGTTGGGACATTTGTTTTTTCTTGTCTTCAGACTTAAACTGAAATATTATTTCCTTTTGGTTCTTGAGCTTTCTGGCTTTGGAGCTGGAACTTACTGTTGGTTTACCTGGTTCTCCAGCCTTTGGACTCAGACTATAACTACATTATTGGCTTTCCTGGCTCTTTAGTGTGCTATTTGCAGATCTTAGGATTTCTGAGCCTCCATAATTGTACGAGGCAATTCCTTATAATAAATCAGTCTCTCTCTCTCTCTACATATATATACATATATATATATATAATATGTATTATAATATATAATATGTATTATATATAATATATATATATATTATATATAATTAGCAGGTGTAGTGGTCAGGGTTTTCCATAGAAAGAGAACCAAGGGAATATAATATAATCTTTTTGGAAAAAAATGCAGGTAGCTGCAGCATGATCATCCAGGCATCCTCAAGGAAGAAGAGCCTGAAAGCCAAAGCCAGAGCCAGAGCCTAAGAGAGAGAGAGCCATCTCAGGAGCCAGAGAGCTCTCTCTGAGCCAGATCACTAGCCCTCTTTTTATTCCCACTGGCTCTGGAGGCATTCAGGTTCTCAGCCAATCCCACAAGATTGCCCACAATTGCCTGGGAAACCTCATCCTACAGCCCCCTCCCTACTTCTCCCCTGAGTTATCTTAGATCTCTCTGCATCAGAGCTTTCCCTCTTTTGATCTAATATACTTTGAGTTGTAAAACTGAAGATTATAAATGCAGATAGCATTGCATTCTTTTATGGTCTATGAATTAATGAGAAGGCTGACTTGAAGCATAATTCAATGTTTCAAGTATCCTATATTGCTTTCATTGAAGTAGCCAATGGAACATAAAATTTTTCTGTCTTTACACTGGTAATCAATAGATATTACTTTATATATAGCATATTATAATAGTTTTGCATATAAAATATGTACACTAACATACATAAATATGTTTCTGAGAAAATATCATATAATGTAAGTTGATTTTTAAAACATTATACTACATTTTTGTTACTTAGGAATAATAGCCAGTCTGCATATGCTTCCTTCTTTATTGGTCAATATAAGTAAAAGTCCTTGCTTTGTGGTTGTATCAGCAAATATTATTCATGAACCAGTTGAATTGGAGGTTCCCCTTTTAATGGCCTTGATCTGCTAAAATTAGATTTAATAAATAAAAAATTTAGGTTATTTATTTAGTTTTAAATATATTTGATTGATTATGCTATTACAGTTGTCCCATTTTTTCTCCCCTTTATCTGCCTTCTCCCTGCACCCACCTCCCTCCAGCATTCCTCCTTCTTAATTCATGTCCATGGGTTGTACATGTAAGTTCTTTTGCATCTACATTTCCCATACTATTCTTAACCTTCACCTATTTTCTACCTACCACTTGTGCTTCTTATTCCCTGCACCCTTTCCTCCATTCTCCCCCTCCCCCTTCCCCACTGATAACCCTCTAAGTGATCTCCATTTCTGTGATTCTGTTCCTGATCTAGTTGTTTGCTTACTTTTTGTTTTTTAGGCTCAGTTGCTGATAATTGTGTTTGTTGTTATTTTACTGTTAATAGTTTTGATCTTCTTTTTCTTAGATAAGCCTCTTTAACATTCCATATAATAAGAGCTTGGTGATGATGAACTTCTTGAACTTGACCTTATCTTCAAAGCACTTCATCTGCCCTTCCATCCTAAATAATAGCTTTGCTGGATAGAGTAATCTAGCTTGTTGGTCCTTGTTTTCAATGACTTTATATACTTCTTTCCAGCCCCTTATTGCCTGTAAGGTTTCTTTAGAAATATCAGCTGATAGTCGATGGGAACTCCTTTGTAGGTAACTCTTTTTTTTCTCTTGCTGCTTTTAAGATATTCACCTTTTTAAAATTTTGGGTAAAATAATTATAATGTGTCTTGGTGTGTTTCTCTGTGGATCCAACTTCTTTAGGAGTCTTTGAGCTTCTGGGACGTTCTCTCTAGTTCCTTCATTAGATTGGAGAAGTTTTCCTTAATTATTTTTTCAAATTAGTTTTCAATTTCTTTCTCTTCGTCTTGTTTTCTGGCACCCCTATGACTCAGATGTTGGAACATTTAAAATTGTCCTCAAAATTCCTCACTCAGCCTCTCCACATTTTTTTGAATTCTTGTTTCTTTATTCTGTTCTGGTTGAAAGTTTATTTCTTTCCCCTGTTCCAAACCATTGACCTGAGTCCCTGTTTCCTTCCCTTCACTCTTGGTTCCCTGTATATTTTACTTCATTCCACTTTGCGTAATCTTCACTTCTTCCTCTATTTTGTGATCTATCTCAATAATTTCTGTGAGCATCCTGATTACCAGTATTTTGAACACTGCATCTGATAGGTTCACTATCTTAGTTCTCTTTCTGGAGTTTTGATCTCTTATTTCTTCTAGGCCATATTTGTTTGTCCTGGTGCACCTGTTACACTGCAAGGGACAGAGCCTTAGGTAACCACCAGGGTGAGGCAACACACTTTGCTATGCTGTGGTGCTGTATGTGGGGGAGGGATCAGAGAGGAAACAATGCCACTTGCTTGGCTTTTGCCTTGCTTGTATTCACTTCCCTTGCTTCCCACAAGCATATTGTACCCTTTCAGGTGCTGGTTCCTGAGTCAGTGAGTTTGTGTGCATTCTAGAATCCCATGGGCTCCTCCAACAGGCATCTTGTATGTGACTGGGAGTTTCTCGCCACTGCAACCACCACAAGTTTTATAGCCAGAGGTTCTGAGGCCTTAGTTTTCCATGCTGGAGCCCTGGGTTGTGCAGTCTGTCTCGATCCCCAGTTGTTCCTTCTGGCTTTTCCCCACAATGTGGGAAATCCCATCTTTCAGCCATTGACTTGTCACATATGTCTCTGCCCTTCCTACTGGTCTGGATGAATGTTTCTTTAACTCCTTGGTTTTTGGATTTCTATACAGTTTGATTTTCTGACAGTCCTGGTTGTTTTTTTGTTTTTAAATTGGTTGATATCCTTCTGTTTGGTGGTGAGAAGAAACAAAGCATATCTACTTACACCTCTGCCTTGGCCAGAAACCCACTTATTTAATTTTTTCATGATGCTTTAAAAACAGTATCAAACAAATCACCTTTTTAAATGTGTACTTGGCACATCTAGTAAATGACTTCCACATCCCATATTTTAAGGCTATGTAAAACAAGAAAAATGTAATTTTCTGAGGAGGAAGTTTGTTTACTGTGGTTCTTCCTAACTAGCAGTTTTAATCAACTCAATTTAAATCAAAATTAGTTGCCACATATCCTTAAATCTATGGATAAGATATTCCATAGTGTACAGAATGATGTTGATTAAATCACTTTTGTTCTTTGCCTAAAACTTCTCTGAAAACTTGCCAACCTCTATTCGTTCATTTTTAATTTCACTTATTCAATATCATCAAATAGTGGGGCTTGGTTTCCAATAAGCCATATTTCTAAATAAAGTCAACTCGTATCTTTACATACTAAGCCCTTGTTTTAATAACCATTCTTTTCTTTGTAACTATGTAGCATGCTAGCATTCTTTAAGTATATTCTTTATATACTGAAAATACAGAGACCCTACAATAATGAGCCTGTTCTTATTAACTCAAGGTCAACCCTGATAAATGCTCTCTTTCATCCTCTACAGAATTACCATGCAGTAACTATTGAGGTATGTGCAGATCTGCTTTCCCTTACACTAAATAATCCCAAATTGTTGAATGTTTGTATTGCTTTTACTAATTCATTGCTTTTTACTCTAATGTTTGAGTTCTATTCATATATTGTCAGGGCATCCATATTTTAGTCATAGTTAAAAATGTGTACTATGGAGAAAGAAAATGGACATTTAAGTGAGGAAGTGCCAAGTAATGTTTTTTCAAAAATTTCAACTCACACATTATTTGCCAGACTGTCAAAGAAGCTAGAAGCATAATATTATTATAGTGGTTTAGCGTGACTTTTTCTTTTTCTTGTAAGGAGTTGGAGTTGATTAATTTTTTTCTTTTTTCTCCTATGGTAAAATGCACCCAGCATAAAATTTACCATTTTAACTATTTTGAGTATATAATTCAATAACATTAAGTACACTCACATTGTCATGAAATCATCACACTATCCATTTTTATAATATTTCCATCATCCTGAATTGAAGATCTATATCCATTAAATAATATCTTCTCACTACCCACTTCCCTTAGTCCTTGGTAATCATTATTCTTCCTCTGTTTCTATGAATTTGACTATTCTAAATGCCTCTTTGAATGAGGACAAAAATGCTAATTTCTTTTAGCATAAGGTTTTAGAAGTCCATCCATATCATAGCATGTATCAGAATTTCATTCTTGTCCTGGCTGGTGTAGCTCAGTGGATTGAGCGCGGGCCTGCCACTCAGACAATTGTGGTTCGATTCTCTGTCAGGGCACATGCCTGGTTTGCAGGCCAGTTCCCTGCAGGCCAACTCCCAGCAGGGGACGCGTGAAAGGCAACCATACATTGATGTTTCTCTCCTTCCCTTCCCCTCTAAAGATAAATAAATAAAATCTTTCATTTCATTCTTTTCATTCTTTTTAAAATTTCATTCTTTTTTAAAGATTAAATAATGCATTGTATGTGTATATCACATTTTGTTTACCCATTCACTTGTCAATAGACATTTGAGTTGTTTCAACCTTTTGGCTATTGTGAACAACACTACTTTTAATATTGTTGTATAAATATATTTTTGAGTTTCTGCTTTCAGATTTTTCAAGTAAATGTCCCAAAGTAAAATTTGTGGATCATAATTTCACCCATCTCCAATTAAACTTTACTAAATATAAAGTTAAGTAAGCTATATTTATTTCGTGAATAAATATTATGCACTCATTGTTTTGTAAATTATTTATTTACTTATGAGGTGAAGGGAGAGAAAAAGAGAGGGAGAGAAACATGAACTGGTTGCCTGTTGCATGTTCTCCAAATGGGGACCTAACTCACAACCCAGGCATGTGCCCTGACTGGAAATCAAACTTTTAACTTTGCTGGATGACATCCAACCAACTTAGCCACCCCAGTCAGGGCAGTACCACTCACTGTTTTAAGCACCATCCTAGGTATAACAGTATTATCATGTGTCTATGACAAATTTAAATGTATTTGAGAAATCAGATAAAGCTATCTACGAGCTCACCCTAGATTGATACAACTATCTTACACTGGAGATGGAGAAACTGAGGCTCAGAAAGTTGGCCTTTCCATTAGTGTTCCTATTATAAATCCTCTTTTAAAAGTTGAGTAATCCAAGGTCAGATAGAGTTAAGATACTTGACTGAAATTCCTGAATCCTAGGTGGTGATATTATTATTATTCTTATAGTAAGTTTCTGACAAAAGTAGAATTTACCTTTTTTCTTGATCCAAGCTTAAAAGTAAAAGAAATTATGCCCAAACTAATTTACCTGCTCTGTAACCTGAATGTCTTTACGAAGACACCAAAAACTAGAACAAAAGTTCTGACTATAAACTTACATTG
The DNA here is from genome assembly GCF_014824575.4 of Sturnira hondurensis. Taxonomy (NCBI): domain Eukaryota; kingdom Metazoa; phylum Chordata; class Mammalia; order Chiroptera; family Phyllostomidae; genus Sturnira; species Sturnira hondurensis. Next base: position 25,743,734 of record NW_028079127.1, read on the forward strand.
TTTTTGCTGACTTAACATTTGTTTAGTACAAGTTTATCCTGAGATTTTCCTATTAATATTGCATTTTTAAGTCTCATTGTTTTACCATGTAGTTTAAAAAAATTCTTTTTACTTACTTATTTTTCATTGTTGTTATATTTCAGATATTCCAATTTTCCTCTGTTGCTCTCCTCCCCTCTCCCACAGTCAGTCCCCACCCTGTTGTCCATGTCCATGAATCATTTATACCTGTCTGTTGATTAGACCCTTCCCCTTCTCTCCCTCCTTATTCCCCTCCCCACTGTCTCTGGTCTGTGTCAGTTTGTTCCTTGTTTCCTCTGGTACTATTTTGCTCATTTGTTTGTTTTGTTCATTATGTTCCACTTACAGGTGAGATCATATGGTATTTGTCTTTCACTGCCTGGCTTTTCCACTTAGTATAATACTCTCCAGTTCCATCCATTCTGTAGCAAATGTAGGAGTTACTTCTTTCTTCCTGCTGAGCAGTATTCCATTGTGTAAATATACCACAGTTTTTTGATTCACTTATTTACTGCTGAGCACCTAGGCTGCTTCTAGCACTTGGTTATAGTAAATAATGCTGCTATGAACACAGAGGTGCATAGGTTCTTTTGATTTGCTGTTTCAGGATTCATAGGGTATAATCCCGGCAGTGGAATCACTAGGTCAAAAGGCAGTTTCATTTTTAGTTTTTTAAGGAAATTCCATACTGTTTCCACAGTGGCTGCACCAGTTTGCATTCCCACTAACAGGGCACTAGGGATCCTCTTTCTACATGTAATTTTTAATTTAACCAAATAAATTAATAGGATATATCTGAGAGAGTGAAGCTCCAAATGTGATCTTTTATTTTATTTTTAACAATTAATAATAATTCTTTAACATCAAATATCCACTCAATATTCACAATTTCAACTATTTCAGAAATGTAATAATCATTTTTTTTTTTTTAGTTTTCTGTTTGGGTCTGAAGTCAAGTAACATCCACATATTATTATTACTTACTGTCATTTAAGTCTATTGAAATCTATAGTTTCTTTCAATTCTCTTTCTTTTTCCTTGCAATTTATTTGTTGAAGAAGTTGTATTGCTTAATAAAGTACCCTACAGTCTGGAATTTTTAAATTTTATTAGTGTTGTTGACAGTACTACAAATGTCCCAATTCTCCTCACCCCCTTGCCCACCTCTACTCAGCTCCCACCACCCCTTTTTTCTGGTCATCACCACACTGTGGTCTGTATATATGTGCCATGCATTTATGTTCTTTGGTTAATCTCATTTATAACTTAAAAATTTTGCAGTCTGGCCATGTCTCCTGAACTCCAAATATTTATCTTAGAGACAATCTTTCTTTGATTAGCAATATAGAGCCAAGTTTTAATTTGGCAGAAAACCAAACTCTGCCAGGTGACTTTGATCCATGACTGACTGACTGACTTCAAAAGGTTCATGTTTTATTGGAGTGTGTGGTTGAAACATGAATGCAAATGTTAAAATTATGGCTGGGGAGGCCATCTGAATATATGATCTACTCTCCAGAGAGGGCCAATTTGGGTTCTATTGAAATGAAATTCTGCTGAGCTATAATGTATGTCAGTGGTGTGTCACAGAGCATTTCCATATGCCTTACAACACTGTATACATGAGGGATTACTTTGGCAGATATGTGCCAGCCCATCTACCTACAGAGGCTGCTCCTGTCCAGAGAGTTTTCTCCTACCCAGCTTTTAACAAATAACCTTTTATCTCTACCTGTAGCTTTCCCTGGTCTCCAGGCTGGATACATTAATTTTCTCTGTCTTCTCATTGTGCCCTGTAAGTATCTTTGTCATTATTTTTATCAGGCTTGGGTGTAAATGTTAACTTTCTTGTATGTCATACTAAGGAGATTTTGGGTTCCTTAAGAATGGGAAATGATTTTCATGTGCCTTAATATCCTCAGTGTCTAACAATAGAAAGTGCTCAATAAATATTTGGTGAATGAATGAGAAGATATAGCAAAATGCATGAAGTTATTTGCTTAGCTGGTCTTTTGTCTGTGCATATCTCTATTGTGGTACTTAGCATATGACTTTGAAAATAGTTTAATGACTGCTCTGTCACCTGCTGGCTGTAAACACGTGTTGTAACGTGTTGTAAACACGTTCAGGGCAGGAACTGTAAGTAAGGCATTCATCAAGGACTTTGGTGGCACTCCATAGAAAGAGTCAGCGTGTGTGCATGTGTTTGTGGAAAGGCATTATGACCTGCTGCCATCTTCCTCTCCAGCACTGGTTTGCAACACTGCTGATTAGGTTACAATAAACACCTCCCAGGTGGCTCATTTTGCCTCTGTTAATTTGCATTTGCTATTCCTTCCTCCACCTGAACACTCTGGTCCTCCTCAAATGAATCCTAATATCCCCTTAAGTCCAGCTTAAACACCATGTTTTTCATATGAAATCATCTGACACTCCTCTCAGTTTGGGCAGGTGAGCTTTGATATCCTCAGAGGTCCCTGATATTTGCTCTATAATCACCTATGTTCCACCATGTTATTCCTTTGGAACAGAATGTCTTTTCTGAACTGTGAGGTCCATGGATCTCACTATCCATGTTTTCCTGATACCCACCACAAAGCCTCACATGTATTAAGTACATATAAACTTTTTTGAAAAAATGGCATTCAAATTTTTACACAATCTGGGCTCATCCTTCCCAATTAACCCCATTTCCAAACTCAACCTTTTTATTCCATAACATTTATAATTCCTTTGCAGCCTTACAGTTCTATTGGAATGTCCTCCCACTTCCTCCTAATTCTGCTTAAACCCCATTCCCTCCAATAAATTTCATTGGCTTCATCAGTACCCATTTATTACAGACCCCCAGGAATCTATTCTGTCATCCCCTAAGCCACATGAATTATTTACTATGGAAATCCCACCCTGTGTTGCTTGTTAAATGTGGCATTTGCCTCCCTGATCAGAGCACTAGCTGGCTCTGCTCTGTGGAGCTCCAGTCACACAGCAGTTAGTTCTGGCTGGGCATGACCAGACTCCAGGAATGCAGTCCATATCACAATGAATGTGTGAAGGAACACAGAGGGCATGAAAAGACTTGTCAAAGCTTGTTTTTCATATTGCAAAAGAAACATCAAAATAGTCTTCATGGTCAAAAATGCCCAGGCTTTTATTGAACTTCTTTTTATCCTTCCTTCATGGTTTTGGGTGGTTTTCAGTTTTTTTTATTACACAATATCATTTGTGTTTGAGGTCTTTATATTTCCAAATCTAACCCTCTAGCACCAAGTCAGGTTTAAATGAGTTATTTTTGCCTTAAATTTATACTAGATTGAAAAGTAGGAGACCTGAATTCTAATCCCAGAAATGTGTCTCTGAGAAGCTCTGTGATCTTAGCAAGTCATATATTTTCTCTGCATCTCCCAAATGAAAGGTGATGTCAGATGATGTTAAATGGACAGGGTGAAGATGGTACATCTTTCTCAGCCTTTACTGCACACTCTCCTCTCCCACATTTATTATTGCATCTAGCTAATGCAGTCTTGTTACTGTTCCTTATTAGGTATCCTCCCCCAACATCAGGAAAGCCACGGATTGTTTTATTACCAGCCGATGTTTACTTATCTTGCTTATTGTGACTCAAAATTTGCTCTTGCAGAGCATAACTAAGTGCCACATACTGGTTCTTTCCTTTTCCATAGTTGTTTTGCTAGAATCTTTAAATTCTGGTATTCCTTCCAACAGATTCTTTCAAATTCTTATAAAATCATAATCTCAGGACTCTACCTTCTAATATATTTATAATCTCTTTAGAATGCAACAAACATATCCTAATAGTAAAAATCAGAGTACCAAAACTCAGGTGAAATGATGAAGTTGGCAAAAAAGCTTTGCTTAAACTTTGTTCAGAATGACAAAGAGCAGTTATGCCCAGCTCTATTTTTTTGTATTTAAGATGTTGAGCTTTAAACTGCTAAAGAGAGAGAGGCCACCCAACATATACTTGGAAAGAAGGAAAGAGAGCACCTAGCTACCTTAAATAATGAAGGTTTCAAATTAGTATCAATGAAATCACAGGATAAAGGTAGAAGATTGTGCTTGTATTTTAGGTTGCTGAGTGTTGGGACCTGTCTCACCTGGTTTTCAGCTTTTGTCCCATAGCTAGAGCTGAGTGAAAAGGTCTTGTGGACATGAACCAATAAAGAGACAGAAAGTTACCTCCTGGCAGGACCACAGCCCTTGCCTCCCTCACTCCCCCTTGCTTGACCTGGGAAGATGACCGGTTAGTCAATGACAGGTAAGATTCCTCAAAGGAGAAGGGACAACCTAAGACAGGCACTGTCATAAAGAGCCATCATGGAAGGATTTAGGGGTCTTCGGAGAAGGGGAAGAAAGACCCTCACCCCTTGGCTTTGTCATAACCTGAGTCCTAAGTTTTTCTGCAAAAGTCTCCTAGTCTCTCAGCTACTTTGCTCTCCCTGCCTGACTCAACCTGGGAACTATGCCAAGAAGCAGCTGTGACCTTATACCGGAACAGACAGCTCCCAGGGATGAATCTGGCCAGAGAAAGAATGTATATTTCTTCCTTTGAGGTTTGCTCTGCCCTGTTGCTATGAAACAGACACTTAAACTAAAGTCAGCCCTGACCAGCCCTGTGTTTCTTCAACTATTATTTGTAAATGATACCAGTTTTTAATGACTGCAGCTTTATAGACACTGGTTGTTGAGCTTTATGTGCATACTAAGTATCTCTGTGAGCTGAAGTCAATAAAAATGCAGGGAAGAAGGTGTTCAGGACCTTTCTCCTTTGAGGGACTGGTCACCTTTCCTCCCCGAGCAGATCATGCATTGGACATTTTTATTTCTCATCTGTGATGACCTGGGGGAGTTCTGTGGGTGGAGCCCCCATCAACTGAGAAATCATGAAATATAAGGGAGAGATGAGAAGGGGGGTTGACTGGATGTGGGCTGAGAGAGAACCCAAAATGTAAAGTGGCTATCAGAGTCAAGGGCACACTAATAGGCATGGAAAGGCAGTGAGTAGTGAGTAGGACAATTCATTCTCACACTGGTTTGTCCAGATTCGCATCCTGATTTTATCACTTTTCAACTGTGTGGCCTCAGGCAAGTTTCTTACTTTTGTGCTTTTATATTCTGAGTTGTAAGATGAACATGGTAATAGTGGTTGTGCTCACTAAATTAATGAACGTTGTCAAACATGTGCGATAAACACAATAAATATTGACAAATATTTCTTTTTGACATGGTTCTATTGCTGGTGGAAGTAAGGTTCTTGTGGTGTCACACAAAAGCATTCCAGAAGACCCACAAGGAAGGATGAGTTCTGGTGTTAAAATTTATTTGTGGCACCAGATGTAAAATCAAAAGCAGTCCCCTGGGTTTCCAATATCCCATCTCTCCACCCATTGGATTTTTCCACCATAGGAAAAATCCAATCTTGCCTTCATCATGCCTAGAAATAGGCCAGTGTCCAGACATTATGTGGCATGTTGAAATTAATCCTTTTCCTGGCTATGCTCCAGCAGGATGGCTCAGCTTAGAACTTGCTTAAAGTCTATGCAGCCACACAGCTGCAATAGAGACAAGGTGTAAACAAACAGGGCTAGCTGTGGTATCTGGTGGGAGAGAGAGACAAAGAGAGAGGAGTGGGGAGGGCCAGGGGGAGAGGGAGAGCCAGAGAAAGGTATTTCTTTGTTAAGCTGATTATGTTATCTCAGGTTTTGGATGGGCCAGGTGCTTTTTCAAAATAACTAGTCACTTTCCTAAGCTTTTGCACACTTCTGATTTGTCCACCCCCTAGATCTTCCATGGTTATATCTCTTATCCAATCTGATTCCTTTTCGCAGGCTGGACAGACAGGCCTCCATGGTCAGCATTTTGGCTCTTACCACTCATGTGCTGACCTCCCCCTTTGTTGTTCTGACCTTCCCCCCAGTAATCTGTGAGGAACAGGAGGAACAGACTGATAGTTTCCTGGGGAGTTTGCAAACCTGTAACTTCCTTGTGAAGTAAGCAGGCCTATGCTCCCTCGTTTACTATGCTTAATAATGTTTAATTCTTTCTGCTCTCTTCTTTTATTAATATCTAGCTTTCTACACTAACAGTTTTTCAAAATTCTTGAGCATACTAATAAATAGCATGCATTTAACTACGAGGCAGCCACATGGGTTCCTGATAAACCATGTTCTCATTTAAGCTCAATTAAATTCATTACTTATATGCTAATACACAAGATTATGGATGAGAAGAATCTGCACCAAGTGTCTTTTCTGCCGGGCATGAAATGATGCTTCTCAAAATGGTCATACAGACATGATGGGGAAATAGGGGGAAAGCAGGAATGTCTATTACAATGAGATGTGGAGATAGAACAAATTAGCCAAGGCTTACCAATAAATTGCTATTGAGCTGCAAAAAAATCTTTTTTTTCTTATGTAGGACATAGGACTCTGTTCTCAGTGTCATTCTGTTAAAAATCCTCACCTATGACCTGTATGGAAATATAGGAGATATGGAAATTAATTCTGTATCTTCACCCCAAAGATGAAAGTTTCCAGGTAATGGAAAACAGCTAAAAGATTTTGATTAACTGTGATGTTAGAGCAATATGAAGGTAGTTTTGGGGGTTAAATGTAAAATTCTACATTTAGATTGAAAGATATGAGAGGTATAGGTTGGCACCAGTTCTTGTTTCCAATAGCCTAAAGTCTAATATTAGGTAAGGATATGACATATTTTTTGGACACTAGTAGAAAACATTCTCCAGACGAAGAAAGGGAACACTTTCTCTTTGTTCTTCACATACGGCTAGAATATATCTGGAGAGGAAACAGGACCTAACCTGTACAGCACTTGCTATGTGCCACACATCAATTTGACCGCTGTACATACATTGATAGATTTAAGTTTATGTCAAGTTCTTACTGTAACATTTTACAGTAGAGGATGAAAAAGCAGACAGAGTCCAGAGGAAGTAACCAGAATGGTAAGGAGTTAGGATGCCCCTCAGGGAAGTAAACATGAAACAGATATAAACATCCTAATTTATTTTCAAATATTACCCTGGACATTAGAGCTACAATAAGGAGGTGAATTAACAGTGGGTCCCAATTTAAAGAACAAATTTTAGTCAGACTAGAGAGAGTGCTCTGACCCCATGAGGGCCCGTGTCAAGCTGGAGACGCTATAGTGACAAGATGTGTGAGAAAAACTGTACCCAAGATAGGTTAGATGGCTTCTAGGGTCTCTTCCAATGCTACTTCCTGTGACTCACTATTAAGGAATATTATAACAACTATTTTTAAATTATGAAATAGATTAAGTGATTTCTGACACTCTATCTAAGCCACAAAATCTGTTTTCACACTTCAATACTTCACTAGGTTCTCAAACCACCAATATGCTGTTAAGATAAATCACGATTTTAGATGAAAGAGAAGTAAAATAATGACCTAAAGTGGTATAATATTCAGGGAAATGTGTACTGATAACCACTTTTTCCCTTCATGCTCATGAAGAAAAGAGGCTTCAGTTCTAACTCTGCCCCTTATCTGATTCCACAGACACTCTGTCCCCAGGAGCTGAACATGGGGTTGTGCGGCGTTTCCTTCTCTGGGCTTTTCTGTCTTTCATCTTCACAGAGGCGTGTTACGGAAGGAAGGCTATTATAAGCCATCAAGTGCTTCTAGAATATCAAAATATGGCTCTCCTTAGAAGTCCTTTTCTCTCTTAAAGGGTACAACTCACAGATTGTTTTTTTGAGGTATGGCTCCTCTACAAACTTTTCTTTTCACTCACCATTTTCTTACGAGCCCAGGATAAAGCCATATGTTTCCAACTGGCTTCTCATACATCTCTGCTGTTATCTGTCCCTTCACACTCTAGACAAAGAATGTTTGCTTCCAGTATTTTTTAAGGTAAATATGCTGCCTAAACTGTACCGGTTCCAGAAATTGCTAATAATTCTTCCCTGTACATGTTTTCCTTCAAAAGTAAATAGCTGTTGCAACCAACGAAAGCAGGATCCTATTCAGAAAGAAGCAGCTGAGTTTCTTCCAGAAGATTTTGTTATCCTATGGTATGGAGGAAGACTTGGTTTATTGGCCTGGGGTGATTTTCAGCAAAACTATGTCTGCATAACTGGAGGAATCACTAAACTCAGGTTGAGGCTATCTGTCCTGCTGTCAGGAAATGGAGAAAAGTCCATGGTTCAATTTAACTTAGGAAATGTTGACACTGAGTCTTGGGATAGTAGATAGGAGACATTGAGGTTGTGAGAGTTATTTTTCCTCCACTGGGTTATTGTCATCCATTATGAATTTGAGCTGAATTTTAAAGAGAGCAAAGTACATTGAATTCAGACAGAAACCACAGCTGCCAAAAGATACTGTGTTCAGGAAACTAGAGGAAACTAGAAAAGATAACATGGTTCTTGTTTTCCAGCCCTTCCAAGCCTATAATAGGGCTGGCTGTGGGTCAGCCTGTATGAGTTTAATTTCTGTGTAGGAATTAAGTCCCAAGCCCCAAAATACTATCATCTGTGCCATGTCCACCACCTTAAGCTTCCTGCTTCTGCACCCTATACTTACTTGAGAACCCAGAACATTTTGAGTGTAATAAATTAAGAGGACAAGATGTAGCATAGCCTGTTAAAAAGACACTGGTCTTATTCGAGTTTCTGAGATACACCTCTGATGATAATATTTTGTGGCCTTAGACAAGTCACTTTGGCTTTTTAGCTTTACTTTGTGCTCTGAAAAGTTGGACTAACACCACCATCTCTGAGTGTGTGAAGTTCTTTGAGGGTAATAGGGTAGCATGGGTGTGAAAGCACCTTTGATAGTTCTGTTCCAATGAAGGCAATAAAAAGTACCACCAGGCACTGCTAGATGAGGATAGCAGGCTGGGTTGTCAGTGCCCCAAGTATACTTGTGCACAGGACAGGGTAACCATGCCTGTAAGTGTATTCTGTCCAAGATAAAGTGTGAAGATAATCCTTGGCTGAGAGAGCAGATGTTTCTGCATTAGGGGAATCTTCTTGATATTTCATATATGGCATACAGACATTTCCAGCTGTAAGCTAGTAGTAGAGTAGACACACCTAATATTACTAATGTTTAAAAATTATAATAGGCCCTGACAGGTGTAGCTCAGTGGATTGAGCGCATGCCTGTGAAACAAAGGACTGCAGTTCCATTCCCAGTCAGAGCACATGCCTGGGTTGCAGGCCAGTTCCCAGCAGGGGAACCATAAGAGGCAACCATACATTGATATTTCTCTCCTTCTCTCCTTCCCTTCCCCTCTAAAGATAAATAAATAAAATCTTTTAAAAAACCTTATAATAGGAGGCATCTTTAGAAGAATGGAAGAGACAGGGAATCTTTGTTTCATAACCAGTGAGGGAGATGGAAGACCAAATGGCCCACTGTGTGTGTGCCACTCCCATCATGGCCATGCTGCCCAGGCAGCTTTTGAACAGTCACCTTCAGGATCAAGGACGATTTGTTGTGGACTGAGGCAAAGACGTGGCAGGATCAAAGTCAGTGCTATGTGATTTTCATTCACTCATTAATTAATTAACTAATTAATGCATCCAACAAATATGTTTTGTTGCCAGGTTGTGTTCCGGGTTTCTGGTGCTGGGTATGAACTATTGAAAAAAACAGCAAGCAGAACCTCTTCCCATGTGAAGCTTCACTTAGAACAGGACAATGGGCAGCAAAGTAGGCCAACAGATGGGTAATAATAGATGCATTTAATGTTTTGATAAGTGCTCTGATGAAAGTGAAACAGAGAAATGTCATTTAACTACTTTCAACTTCAGTTTCATTATCAGTCAAATGGAATTCACAAAATCAAACCTGCAGGATTCTGGTGAGGAAAGTACTAAGCCCAGCACTTGGCACACAATAGTTGCTTAATCACTATTAGCTTCCTTAAACATTCTCTTTGTTATCATTTTTCTCTTTGTTCCAAATTTTGTAAGATAGGTGAAAGCAATGTAAAATAAAACTGGAAAGAGAAAGGTCTCTGGAGTGGTATATAGTTTGAAATATATTGATCAAAGAAAAAGTGCTTTGATTTCTTTTGAGGAAAAGACGGAGAGAGACTCTTAGAGCTTTAAGTACAAGCTTAAGTATAAGCTAGCAAAATTCCCTTCCCTTGTCTTATTGGGAATTTCCCTGAGTCCTCTTCCATCACAAATAATAAAGGCCAGAGCTTCACCTTTATCTCACAGCTCCCCACCCAGATTGCATCCTATTGCTACCTATCTAAAAAATCGCTTTTATTAATTGTGATAAGGATAGTGGTGTTCCCATTTGCTGAGCATTTATTATGTGTTAGGCCCTGTGCTTTACACGAAATACTTCATTAATTCTCAAATGAGCCTTAAGAGATGTGTATAGTTATCTATTTTCATAAATAAAATGAGAAAATATTTAAAGTACAAAGATCTGTCAAAGAAGTAGCAAAGGCACTGTGTGAAACTGTCAAGGAATTACAATGATGGCCTTATTTTAAATTAATTAATTAATTAAATAATGTATTTTCTTATTCTCACCCGAGGACACTTTTTCATTGCTTTTAGAGAAAGATGAAAGGAGAAAGAAAACATCCATGCGAGAGAGAAGCATCCATTGGCCACCCCCAGCACTCGCCCTGACAGGGAATCTCCCAGGCCCAGACTTGGCATCAAACCTGCAACCGAACTGGCAACCCTTTGGTTGTGGGATGATGCTCCAGACAACTGAGCCACCTGATGAGGGCCATGATGATCTTTTTTAAATTGGTCAACTTTCTCTAAGCTGACCTGGTTGTAGATGTTAGCTCTAGGCAGGCCTAGGATGAAAGAAAATCACCGGGAGAGAAAATGGCACCATGGGAAGCTGCCTGTAGATCCTACCCAGGAAGATTAGGGTCTGGGGTCGGCCCATTCAGCATAACAGGATGCAGCTTTCACCCAGCAGCCAGCTCTAGCCAATCAGACTCGGATGCCTCAACTGTAGGTTTTTGCATTTAAAAACCATGATCTAAGAACAACCAAGTGAGTCCCAACACCCTTGGTTGTCTCCACTTTGCCCCATGAGTCCTAACCTCCCTTGGTTGGCTCCCCAACTTCCCTTGGTTGGCCCCACTTTCCTCTTAACCTCCCTTGGTTGGCTCCACTTTCCTTCTTATTCTCTGCTAATAAACCCTGCTCTCCTTAGCTTACTGTGTCTTTCCAGTTTCTTGAGCAATTCTGACCTAAGAGTAGACCCCTCTCTAGCTTGGCCTTCACTCTTACCTCCTATCATACTCTGACTCTGCCAAATTTGTGTCTCAGCTGTGTCTCAGTATCCACTTTCCTCCTACGTTCTTGATATGGTCAGGTTTAAGCAAGGTTAAATCCACTCTAAACTTGAAGAAAGCTCCAATGTCTAGAGTGACTAGGTAGATAGAATTAGGTCAAAGTATCACATTATGAAGTGAACTATGAAAAATTTAATGCACATATCTTATCTAAACAAGGCAACTGCTACTAAGCTCCAATTTTGTGTTGCTATATAAGAAAGCAAGTATTGTCTGAAAAGATGAAGCAGATTTACATATGAAATTTTCTTATTTTTAAGACATAATTTGATAAAAACAAAAACAAAAACAAAACAAAACCCTACATCATAGACTGTCAGGTTTTGAGTTCTGAATCTGAGAATCTCAAAACATTACCTAGTGGGCTTGGTAGGATGGAAAACTCAGGTATACTATAATTCAAATTCTTGATATGGTAAAAAGTGTGTCTTTGTGCTCATAACATAATGCAGAGAGGGAAAAAAACTTTTTATGATCCGATGGCTGGTCAATCACCAGACTCTGACCCAATTTCCCACCTCTCAGACTAGCAGCCCTCCCACAACACATTTGTCATTCTCAGTCCCACTTTTGTAGGTACAAAAGGCAAATCAGAAATAGTCTTACATACTCCTATTTGGATTTTCAGGTTAAAGAAGGCAAAATTTTAAAAAAATGGATTTAGAGGGATTACATGATGTATCCAACTTAGTATTTTTTAAACTACTGTGTAATTGAAATCATCAATATAATATGTTCACTCCTTCCCAGGTACTCAGCTTTTGAGTGTCATCATCATTCCTATACAAATAAATAAAAACAATTGTGTTACTTAGAATAAAAAAGCTGTAATATCCAACAATATAAAAATATCAACAATGTAGAATGAAACTTTACTGTACATATTAGTTTTAACTCAGAGATTCATAGTTGGGTGCCTCTCATGAGAGGATCCTCTAAGATCCCAGGAGCCTGGACTCCTTCCACCCTGGAACACTATCATCCTCACATGTGATCAGTAAAGAGGGACAGTCAGTCATACCTGGAGAGTAATTTTGGTGGGGTCAGCCAGGGAAAAGAGTGCATACTTCTCTCACATTTCATTTGCCAGAAGTGGTCATGTGACCCACACCTAGATGTAAGGTGGATAGGAAATACAATTTTCCTACTTTTTTAGGAATAAAAATAAACAGATTGGTAAGTATAAAATATTATTTCTATGAAGAAAAAAGAAAAAGGCCAGCATTATGTTCAAACATGTATTTTTCCCCATTGGAAGCTTGGTTCAAACTTCAGTACTTCATGACTGATGTATGAGCATCAAGTCTTGTTATTGGCAACAGAATTACTACCGTTGAGTGTGCTCAATGGCAGGCAAAATGCAGGAGCAGAGGATGAGGATATAGAAAGCTTCTTTTAACTGCCTTCAGGGGGACATTCACTCTGGAGGCATGGTGGGCCCAAGTTTTTATGTGATTTTCTGGAGGTTGGCTCTCTGTGGAAATGTTTCAGAGCCTAGAGAGCCAAGCCAACAAACCAGAGGCCCTCTCTGACTGCCTCAGCCTCTTGCAGGGAATGGGGTGTAGGAAAAGCTGGCCTAGCATTCTTACCTTCTAAAGACATTGTGTTTTGCCATAGCAAAGGAACTTGGGGATTTGTTTTATAGTTACAGAAATTTTTCCTTACCAATTTTTGGAGACAAAAGAATTGTTTCTTCTGAGGCTGATAGGGAAAAAATAGTAAAGAAGTGAGGGAAATAAATGCCCTACATGCAAATACAATGGCTATAACAAAAGGGAAAACATCACACGTATAATGATCTTTAATTAAGAATAAACTCCTAAGCAGACTTGTACAAGAATATTATCTTTGCAATTAATATTCAAATTAAGTCTAGAGGATTCAGATACCCTCTAAAATAAATTGCTTCTCACAGAGGGAAAGTATCCATAATTCAGCTTATCCTCAGGTAGAGCAAGCCAAATTTACTCTTACCCACCCCTACCTATATCAGGACATTTGTCACAATGAATGTTTTTCCCTCGTATATTTGTTTCTAGGTGTCCAGGCAGAAATTCTCTCAATAATAGTCACCACCAAAATGCTGAGAATTCTGAAGTTCAGAATCAACCAGCTTAGAATCTGTATTAATTTGCTAGGGCTGTCATAACAAATACCACAAATTGTGTGGTTTAAACAACAGAAATTTGTTTTTATAGTTTGAAAGTTAGATCAAGTTGTCAGAGGGGCTGATTTCTTCTATAGCCTCTCTCTTTGGCCCATAGATGGCCATCTTCTTCCTGTTCCTTTTCAGGGAGAAGGAATGTAACTATAAATAGTTACATTTATAACAGTCCTAAAATTATTTTGGCCCTTTGAAAGCAACTACAAGGCTGATGTGGCCCCTGGTGAAAATGAGTTTGACATTTCTGCTATATGGTCTTCCTTCTCTGTCTCTCTGTGTAAGATTTCTTCCTCTGATAAGGACACCAGCCATATTGAATTTGAGCCTATTCTAATGACCATATTTTAATTTAATTGCCGCCCTTAAAGATCCTTTTTAAAATAGCTACATGCTTAGGAGAACTGGGGATTATGGCTTCAACATACAAATTTTGAGGGGTCTAAATGTTCTAGGTGTGTTCTGTAAGGGAGGAGAGCTAAAAAGTTAAACAGAAAATGTGAGTATGTTATCTTCTTCTTGGGCTTCATGTTGCATCAATGACTGAAGGTACTGCCCTTGATTATTCAGTTTGCTGAGCCAATACATTCATTTCTTTTTGGCTGAAGAGAGTTTGAGCTTAGTGTTCCTTTACTTGCTACTTGGAGAAATCTGGACCTGCTTTCATACCATACCTATAGGGAGACCCTCACCCTAACACATTTCCTGCCTTTGATAAAGGCATCTCCTGATCATCTTTTCAACCTAAATGCTACAATGTCTTATCTCCTGGTTTTGTTATGGGTGTCTAATGCACTGCTCCTTCTTGAGGGTTATTTTTCATTCCGTTACTTTTTTATTTTTTCTTTCTATGACCTCCTTCCTGCTTGCTTGGAGTAAGCATGAGACTATTATGGAAACCCTCTCCTACTCAGATCAACTGGGGATAGCTTGCGAAAGGGAGTTTGGGGTCCTAAGGGCTGTAGGAAGGCAGATATACACCATTATTATTTACAGATATAAACTCTGCTCTCTACCTAAATTTTGTTCTACATCTAATCCCATCCCTGATGACCCAATCATGCTATGCCAGGTGAAATTGCTCCTAGTAATAATGTGTTTGTAAAAAATTCACCTGAGGTAGAATAAGCAATCCCTCACACTACCATCTGATCCCTTTTCTGACCATATGTACTCATCTAATTCTTTCAAATATCATATCTGCTTTGCCAAATTATCTTTCTATACACATGAAGGTGGGGTATCAGATGAAGGTATATTATCCTTAAAGTTTAACTTGGGTATCTGTCTTCCATACAATTTGTAAGTAGCTTAAAACCCCAAATAATAGGACTTACTGTCATAAAATTTAAAATATTCACCTTTCACTGTATTCAACTCATTTTTATATGTGTGTGAACCAGGGAATGAGAAGGACTTGATCAATGCCTGAGAGCAATTTCTGGCTAGATTTTAGCCGGAATCATGTCACTGGAAACCAGGTCATTTTTTTCTCTCTCCCATGCTGATTTATTTGGACACAGGTAACATTTCTGAGCCTATATCAGCAGTCCTTCCCTCAGAGTGATGAGTAGTTCCCTACACAAACTCCCTTTTTAAATCACAGGCACTGCTTCTATGTCAGCTGGGAGACAGAGAACAGAAAATCTGTGTCCTAAAGGTCAAGGTCTGAAGACACCTTTAACTTAAGTTTCAACAGTACTTACCTATAATATAGGGTAGGGAAAAAGGTTTACAGTTGTCTTTATGGAAAATAATATAATAATTAATAAGTAATAATAGAAAAATAAACTGTGTTTTGCATACTCACTACTGTAAAACTACTTTTATGTTACGTCAGTGGACAGGATCCAGGAATCATAAGTGAAAATAAATACAATCTGTTAAAAAAAACAAAAATCAAGCAGGACCCAGGACCCAGTCAGAAAGACCAGGAAGCCATGGGAAAGAGGGACTCCTAGGTAGAACTGAGAGAAATCTACACTAAGTGATCACAACCACAGCAGGAAAGCACCCATCACTCAAATATTTTCCTAATAATTTGTTTGGATTTTTAGGTTCTTTCTTTCTTTCTTTCTTTCTTTCTTTCTTTCTTTCTTTCTTTCTTTCTTTCTTTCTTTCTTTCTCTCTTTCTCTCTTTCTCTCTTTCTCTCTTTTTCCCTTTCTCCCTTTCTTTATCCCTTTCTTTATCCCTTTTTCTCTTTATCCTTCCTTCCCTCCTTCCTCCCTTCCTTCCTTCCTTCCTTCCTTCCTTCCTTCCTTCCTTCCTTCCTTCCTTCCTCTCCCCCCACATCCTTCTCTCTTTCTTTTAAGTGCATTATTGAAATAGATAGAAAAAGTTCTTTTTTATCCTTATTTTTAAAAATTATTTAATTATTTTTTAAGTACAGTTTTCTGTCCACTACTCTCATTCCATCCCGCCCTCCGTGCTCCCCCACTCCCTCCCATTTCTGCCCTTCTCAGTTGTTGTCCATGTATCCTTTATATATGTTCCTCTAAATATCTCCCCTATTTCCCCTGAAATTCCCTCCCCTCTCCCCTCTGGTCACTGTCAGCCTGTTCTCTATTTCAGTGTCTTTGGTTAGATTTTGCTTGCTTGTTTGCTTTCTTGTTTAGCCTCCTGTTAAAGGTGAGATCATATAGTATTTGTTCATCGACACCTGGCTTATTTCACTCAGCATAATGCTTTCCAGTTCCATCCATGTTGTTGCAAAAGGTAGGAGCTCCTTCTTTCTTTCCGCAGCATAAAATTCCATTGTGTATATGTACCATAGTTTTTTGATCCATTCATTTACTGACGGGCACCTAGGTTGCTTCCAACTCTTGGCTATTGTAAATTGTGCTGCTATGAACATTGGGGTGCATAGGTTCTTTGGGATTGGTGTTTTAGGGTTCTTAGGATACAATCCCAGCAGTGGAATTGCTGGGTCAAAAGGCAAGTCCAATTTTAGTTTTCTGAGAAAATTCCATACTGTTTTCCATAATGGTTGTACCAGTCTGCAATCCCACCAACAGTGGACCAGAGTCCCCTTTTCCCCACACCCTCTCCAACATTTGTTGTTTATTGCTTTGTTTATGATAGCCATTCTCACCGGTGTAAAGTGGTATCTCATTGTAGTTTTAATTTGCATCTCTCTGATAGCTAGTGATATTGAGCATCTTTTCATGTGTCTCTGGATCCTCTGTATGTCCTCCTTGCAGAAGTGTCTGTTCAAGTCCTTTCCCCATTTTTTAATTGGGTTAGTTGTCTTCTTAGAGTGAAGTCGTGTGAGTTCTTTGTATATTTTGGAGATTAAACCTTTGTCTGAGGTATCATTGGCAAATATGTTTTCCCATACAGTTGGTTGTCTTTTTATTTTAATGCTGTTTTCTTTAGCTGCGCAGAAGCTTTTTATTTTGATGAGATCCCATTTGTTTATTCTTTCCTTTATAGTCCTTGCTCTAGGGGACATATCAGTAAAAATGTTGCTGCGTGAAATATCTGAGATTTTCCTGCCAATGTTCTCCTCTAGGACTTTAATGGTGTCATGGCTTATATTTAAGTCTTTTATCCACCTTGAATTTATTTTGGTGTATGATGTAAGTTGGTGCTCGAGTTTCATTTTTTTGCATGTAGCTGTCCAGTTCTCCCAACACCATTTGTTGAAGAGGCTATCTTTACCCCATTTTATGATACTGCCCCCTTTGTCGAATATTAATTGACTGTAGAGATTTGGGTTTATTTCTGGGCTCTCTATTCTGTTCCATTGGTCTATGTGCCTGTTTTTATGCCAGTACCAGGCTGTTTTGATTACAGTGGCCTTGTAATACAGTTTGATATCAGGTATTGTGATCCCTCCTACTTTGTTCTTCTTTCTTAACATTGCAGCTGCTATTCGGGGTCTTTTATGGTTCCAGATAAATTTTTGAAGTGTTTGTTCTATGTCTGTGAAATATGCCATTGGTACTTTAATAGGTATTGCATTGAATCTGTAAATTGCTTTGGGTAGTATGGACATTTTGATGATGTTAATTCTTCCAATCCATGAACACGGTATACGTCTCCATTTGTTTGTGTCTTCCTTGATTTCTGTCTTCAGTGTTGTGTAATTTTCTGCATACAGGTCTTTAACCTCCTTGGTTAGATTTATTCCCAGATATTTTATTTTTCTTTTTGCTATATCAAATGGGATTTTTTTCTTGATTTCTGCTTCTGCTGATTCATTGTTAGTATACAGAAATGCCTTTGATTTCTGGATATTGACTTTGTATCCCGCTGTTTTGCCAAATTCATTTATTAGTTCCAGCAATTTTTTGGTAGAGTCTATAGGATTTTCCATGTACACTATCATGTCATCTGCAAACAGTGACAGTTTTGTTTCCTCCTTTCCGATTTGGATGCCTTTTATTTCCTTTTCTTGTCTGATTGCTGTGGCTAGAACTTCCAATACTATATTAAATAGAAGTGGTGAAAGTGGACAACCTTGTCTTGTTCCTGATCTTAGTGGAAAAGCTTTCAGTTTTTGCCCATTCAGTATGATGTTGGCTGTAGGTCTTTCATATATGGCCTTTATTATATTGAGGAATGCTCCCTCTATTCCCACTTTGCTGAGTACCTTTATCATAAATGGGTGTTGTACCTTATCAAAAGCTTTTTCCGCGTCTATTGATATGACCATGTGGTTTTTGTCCTTGCTTTTGTTTATGTGGTGTATTACATTTACTGATTTGCGGATATTGAACCATCCTTGCATCCCTGGGATGAATCCCACTTGGTCATGGTGTATGATCTTTTTGATGTATTGTTGGATGCGATTTGCCAATATTTTGTTGAGGATTTTAGCATCTATGTTCATCAGTGATATTGGCCTAAAGTTTTCTTTCTTTGTTGTGTCTCTATCTGGTTTTGGAATTAGGATAATGCTCGCTTCATAAAAAGAGTTTGGGAGTTTCCCATCATTTTGGATTTTTTGGAATAGTCTGTGAAGAATAGGGGTTAGCTCTTCCTTAAACGCTTTGTAGAATTCTCCTGTGAAACCATCTGGTCCGGGGCTTTTGTGTGATGGGAGTTTTTTGATTACTGCTTCAATTTCATTTGCTGTTATTGGTCTGTTCAGGCTTTCTACTTCTTCTTCATTGAGTTTTGGAAGATTATATTTTTCTAGAAATTTGTCCATTTCACCTAGGTTTTCAAATTTCTTGGCATACAGTTCTTCATAGTAATTCCTTACAATCCCTTCTATTTCTGTGGTATCAGTTGTAATCTCTCCTCTTTCATTTCTGATTGTGTTTATTTGTGTCCTCTCTCTTCTTTTCTTAATGAGCCTACTTAAAGGCTTGTCTATTTTGTTTATCTTTTCAAAAAACCAACTCTTGGATTCATTGATCCTTATAATTGTGCTTTTGGTCTCTATGTCATTTAATTCTGCTCTGATCTTGGTTATTTCCTTCCTTGTACTTGCTCTGGGCTGTCTTTGTTGTTGTTCTTCGAGTTCTTGCAGGCGTCGGGTTAGGTTGTTTGTTTGAAATGTTTCTATTTTCTTTAGGTAAGCCTGTATCGCTATGAACTTCCCTCTCAGGACTGCCTTGGCTGTGTCCCATAAGTTTTGGGTTGTTGTGAGTTCATTTTAATTTGTTTCCAGAAACTTTTTTATTTCTTCCCTAATTTCAATCTTGACCCATTTGTTGTTTAATAGCATACCATTCAGTCTCCATGATTTTGGGTGTTTGGGGTTGGTTTATAAATTCAGTCCCTGGTGGTCAGAGAAAATGCTTGGTATGATTTCAATTTTCTTGAATTTGCTGAGGCTCATTTTGTGTCCTATCATGTGGTCTATCTTTGAAAATATTCCACGTGCATTTGAAAAGAATGTATATTTAGCTTATTTGGTTTGAAGGGCTTTCTATATATCAGTCAAGTCCATTTCATCTAGGGTGTTGTTTAGTGCAGCTATATCTTTGTTGATATTTTGTTTGGAAGATCTGTCCATTTTTGACAGTGGGGTGTTAAAGTCCCCTACTATAATTGTGTTGCTGTCAATATCTTTCTTGAAGTCCTCTAGGACTTTCTTTATGTATTTGGGTGGCCCTATGTTGGGTGCATATATATTTACCATGTTAATGTCTTCTTGGTGGATTCTTCCCTTGAGTATTATGAAATGACCTTCTGGGTCTCTCTTCATGGCCCTTTTTTTGAAATCTATTTTGTCTGATATGAAAATTGCTACCCCGGCTTTTTTTTCTTGTCCATTTGCTTGGAAAATTTGTTTCCAGCCTTTCACTTTTAGTCTGTGATGGTCTTTTGTCCTGAGGTGGGTCTCTTGTAGGCAGCATATGTGTGGGTCATGCTTTCTTATCCATTCAGCTATTCTGTGTCTTTTAATTGGAGCATTTAATCCATGTGTATTTAAGATTATTACTGATAGGTACTTATTCATTGCCATTTTTGTACCAGAGTTCCTCTCTGACTCTGTCTTTTCCTTTTTTTTTTAAAGCAGACCTTTTAGTATTTCTTGTAAAGCAGGTTTGGGGAAGGCATATTCTTTTAGACTTCTTTTGTCTTGGAACCTCTTTATTTGGCCTTCTGTCATGATTGAGAGCTTTGCTGGGTAAAGTAGCCTTGGTTGCTGGCCTCTATTTCTCATTACTTGGAATATTTCTTGCCATTCTCTTGATTGGAGTGTTTCCATTGAGAAGTCAGTAGCTAACCTTGTTGGGGCTCCCTTGTATGTTACTTCATTTTTCTCCCTTGCCACCTTTAAGATTCTCTCTTTGTCTTGCAATTTTGCCATTTTAATGATGATGTGTCTTGAAGTGGGCCTATTTCAGTTCCTCTTGAATGGGACTCTCTGTGATTCCTGGGTTTGTGTAACTTTTTCTCTCATCAAATTAGAAAAATTTTCCATCATTACTCTTTCAAATATGTTTTCTATCCCTTGTTCTTCTTCTCCTTCTGGTATTCCTATTATTTGGATATTATTATGTTTCATATTGTCTTGCATTTCTCTTAATCCCTCTTCATTCTTTCTTTTTTTTTCCAATTTTTTTAAATTATTTTTCAAGTACAGTTTTCTGTCTATTACTCCCATCCCATCCCACCCCCCATCCTCCCCCCTCCCTCCCATTTCCACTCTTCTCAGTTGTTGACCATATATTCTTTATATAGGTTCCTCTAAATCCCTCCCTTATTTCCCCTGAAATTTCCTCCCCTCTCCCCTCTGGTCACTGTCAGCCTGTTCTCTATTTCAGTGTCTTTGGTTATATTTTGCTTGCTTGTTTGTTTTGTTGTTTAGCTTCCTGTTAGAGGTGAGATCATATGGTATTTGTCCTTCAACACCTGGCTTATTTCACTCAGCATAATGCTTTCCAGTTCCATCCATGCTGTTGCAAAAGGTAGGAGCTCCTTCTTTCTTTCTGCAGCATTAAATTCCATTGTGTATATGTACCATAGTTTTTTGATCCATTCATTTACTGACGGGCACTTAGGTTGCTTCCAACTCTTGGCTATTGTAAATGTGCTGCTATGAACATTGGGGTGCATAGTTCTTTGGGATTGGTGTTTTAGGGTTCTTAGGATACAATCCCAGTAGTGGAATTGCTGGGTCTAAAGTCTACGGCCATACCACCGTGAACGCGCCCGATCTCGACTGATCTCGGAAGCTAAGCAGGGTCGGGCCTGGTTAGTACTTGGATGGGAGACCTCTTCATTCTTTCTGAGCCTCTTTTTCCTTTCTTGCCCTTTCTGAGAGATTCTTTGTACTGTGTCCTCCAACTCGCTGATCCGATCTTCTGCCTCATCCATCCTGCTTTTCATTCCTTCTACTGTGTTCTTCAGTTCCAAAATTGTATTCTTCATTTCCTCTTGGCCTTTGCTGATGATTTCTATTTCCTTGTTCATATTGTTATAGTTTGTGGAGAGCTCATTGTAGCTCCCCTCTAGTTTCTCGTAGCTCCCCTCTAGTTTCTGGTAGCTCATTGTGAGCTCTTTGAATTTCCTGATAACTAGTGCTTTGAATTCAATATCTGATAGCTGACTTGCCTCTCTTTCATCTAACATTATTTCTGAGACTTCCACCTTTTCTTTCATTTAGGCATTGTTTCTTTGTCTTCCCATTGCTTATGAGACTCTTCTTGTTAGCCTCAGCTTCTTAAATTGATCTGTTCTGACTCCCTGGGTTTATGGTGTGAACTTCTGTGGTAGAATCCCTGTGAAATTCAGTGGTGCAGTCTCCTGCAAGTATCTTGATGTTCTCCTCTTCCACCTAGTCCTTTCTTTGTTTATGTGTGATCAGTTGGAGGCGGAGGCCAAATGGTTTATGACAGCAGGAGAGTACTTTATGATATTTACAGTCACAGCTGGTAGAGAAGAGATAGAAGATCTTTAGGCTCTATATAGTGTTAACTGTAATCTTCAACCCAATTTGCCATTTTTAAGAAAGGATAGACCAAAGATAATTCTCTTGTTGGGGAGGGAAGGCTTGTGTGTTGTATCTAGAAAGCAGTGAGGTTGTGGGGTGTCAGATTTTGAGGTACGGTGAGAGTAAATAATAGTAAATAGACGTAGCGTGTGAGCAAGTAGCGTTAATCACTACAGTAATAGAATTCAGGAACCTGTAAAGTGGGCTAAGACCCGAGAGATGTGTTGTGGAGTATTTACAGTGGTATAGAAAGCAACAAACAAACAAACAAACAAACACACAAAAAAAGGGCAGGAGAAGTGAGGAAAAAGCAGTAAGTTTGAGATGAAAGGAAGGAGGACTAAAACAACAAAAAAAAGAAAGGAGAGGAGCAAAGTACTGAAAGATACAGCAACAATAAAATTTAAAAAGTATATGATTATTGAAAAAAAAAGTTAAAAAAAGGTCAAGAAAAAACAAAAAGGAAACAAAAAAAAATCTCCCTTTTTGGTTTCAAACTGTCCAATCCAGTTTTTCTGGTTTCGGCAAGACCCGTCTGTGGGCTGGGTCGTAGGCCGAAGTGCACACCCACGCGCCAGCCAGGCTACCAGACTGGGGTGTGGGTGCCCGCCCACCCGACAGGCTGCCTGGGCCCCATGGGATCTGGTACTGGTCCTTCCCAGTCCTATGGCTGGGTGAGAAGCAAGTCAAGCTGCCTTCGCAGAATACCTCAGTCCACTTTCCAATAAAAACTTCTCCAGAAAGCCTGCCTCACTGCCCAGCCCATTCCCCAACCTGACTGGTTAGGATAATGCTCCTCTCAAATTTCCTGGGCTGGCGGGTTGGTGGGCTGGTGACCACAGATATCGCAACTGAACATGGCCCCCTGTCCTTGCCACCCTCCCTGCAAACCTAGGCAGACAGGTCTCTGCCGCCCAGCCCCGCCTAGATGGTGAGGGAGGGAGACAGCTCTCTTCCAAGGACCCCGAAGCTGGCCCAAGGCTCCACTGGGTGCCGGGCTCCTGCTGAGTCCTCAGTGGCAGACGCCCTCGATGCTGGCTGCAGATGGAAGCCTCTACACCCCTAATGCGGTGGCAGTGGCGGGTCCCAGACTGCTATCGGCTGGCCAAGGGCAGCTAGCCCTGCCGCTGTCGCTTTCGTGTTTACTCACCCTATGAGTCCTCTGTGGCAGACGCCCTGATGCTGGGTGCAGATGGAAGCCTCTAGGCCCCGACTGCGGTGGTAGCAGCAACTCCAAGGCCTTTACGCACCCGCCAAGGGCTGCTGGTCCCACTGCCGCCTCCCTTGACTTTACTCAGGGGTGCTGGGCTCCCGATGAGTCCTCTGTGGCACACACCCCTGTCCCCGGGCACAGACGGAAGCCTCTGGGCCCCACCACTGCGGCAGCAGCAGCAGCTCCGAGGTGCTCCGAGGTCTTTCTGCACTCGCCGAGGGCTGCTGGTCCCGCTGCGGCTGCTCCCGTCACCTCTGCTTTTAACTTTACTCTGGGGTGCCTGGCTCCCGATGAGTCCTCTGTGGCAGACGCCCCTGTCGCTGGGCACAGACGGAAGCCTCTGGGCCCCAACCACTGCAGCAGCCACGGCTCAGGGCCCTTATGTGCCGGCCCAGGGTAGCCACTGGCCTGGACGCCTCCGTCCTTACTCATGTCCCTGAGACCCCACCGAGCTGCAGCTGTCTGGTACGTCACTATCTCTGGTCTCTTATTTTCGTAAATGCTGGGGAATTGTTGGTTGGGGAATTGATTGCACTGTTTCTCAGTAGATCTGCCAGGATTTTTTCCCAGGGGTACGAGAACAGGAGTCACTCCATCCTACTCTGCTGCCATTTTTCTGGAACCTAATCCTTGATAGAAAAAATTCTTGAATACAAGAAACTACTTTAGAATTAATCTGTATGTTACAGACTGGATTATGTTCCCCTAATGTGCTTATATTTGGAGAGAGGACCTTCAGTAAGATAATTAAGGTTAAATGAGGTCATTAGGTTGGGGCCCAAATCTAAAAGGTCTAGTGAGCTTATAAAGAAAGAAAGAGATACCAGACATGTCTCTCTCCATATGTACACAGAGAAGGGGTTGTGTAAGGACACAACAAGAAGGCTCCTGTCTACAGCCAGGAAGAAAGGTCTCAGGAGAAACCAACACTGGTAACCCCCTTACCTTGTACTTCCAACTTCCAGAGGATGAGAAAATATTTCTGCTGTGTAAGCCACCCAGTCTATGGCATCTTGCTCTGGCAGCCCAAGCAGACCATGGTCTAACTGAGATAACAATAAAAATAGGCCTTGAATACAGCCTCTGCTTTTCCTTCTTTACCTAGGTTCTTCTTCACATTTTCATCAGTTACACCATTTTATGTGAGCTCTTACCCACTTCTTCCTGTCTGGCATTACTGTTTTCTTGTTTGGAACTTGCTACCACCTTCTACTTGAGGTGTTCAGATTTTTTTTCTTTTGATCTTCTTCCCCCTCCTACAACTTTAGCTCAGATCCCTTAAATCCTTCTGACCCAGATTGGTGCTCTCTGGATCCTAAGACATTATATTAACATAAATTATGGTAAAAATATTCCTACAATTATTACTTGAGTAGAACCACTCTTTTCACTTAAGCTCTATCCCTTGGTGGCTGGTCTACCTACATTAGTCCTCACCCTCGTTGCTCCCAAGGTATGCACTATTCTGTTTCACAGTTGAAGACACTAAGATTGAGAAGGCAGTATGGGCAAGGTCACATCGTCAATCCTCCAGTAAGTGGCAGCAAGCCCAGGCTGACTGACTCTCAATCTCACATTTCTCTGCCCCAACTGTTAGGTAAAACAAACCCTCCCCACCCACCAGTGAAGCTTCAGGCAGCACTGTGCCATCCAGCCCTTTCTAGGCTCCTGTTAGGGTTTAGACTAATCTTTCCTCAGAACAGCCTGTTACTGCAAAGAAAGTGATTCCCAGAAACTCCTGCATTTCTTCAAATTAAACAAAGTTTAAATTATTGAAGGGCAGACTGTTATTTTTAAACATTTGAATGTTTAGCTGGCTCTCATTCTCAGTAAGGCTAAGATTAATAAAGCATAAATTGCAAAGCATATTTCATATGCCCTGCCCCATTAAACTGGCTGGATTAAATGTGCACAAAAAGTAACTGCTTTTGTTGTAAATAAAGCACACGCACACACACACACAAAACCAGACAGCGGAAGCATGCTCTTAATTTGTGGTTCGATAGGAGAATTTCTCTGCAATTATCATCTTAATGTCAAGGAGTGTAATATACAGTAATGCTGAAAGGCACACGACACGAGACTCTTTGCATTTTTGACTCTTCTAGGAGGGCAAACTGTTTTCCCTTCTGGTGAGGCCATATAGCTTCTCCCTAGTGCTAACAGTTTTCACAGCAAAGGAAGGTGGTTAACCCTGGAGGGGTGTTGGCTTACTGATGTCTCTCAGAGGGGAAGAAAAGGGCATCCAGGGCCTCTCTCTTAGCACCCTATTTCCAACAGGCCATCCAGTTTTCCTTCTGCATAGATGTGACCAAACATTTCTACATATACCAAGGCTTCCAATTACTTGAAAATCAGAGTTTTATACGTGATTGAAAACTTGGATTCTCCCCCGAAATTTTAATCCTTTGAATTTGCCCAGAATGATCTTAAGGTACTAATGTCAACAGCTGAATAATTGTCCAAATAAATCCTTCAAAAATGAGCAATTCCTGAGATAGTTTAAAGTGCAGTAAAACTCTATAAAAGTTCTCTGAGAAAGAGAAATATAGAGGATAAATTGAGTCAGCGAGTTTTTACCAGGGTGTTGTGGGTTTCAGTTATTGTTAATGAACATTTTTGTATTTTTCATAAGAATATAGCTGAAATTATTTGCCCTCATGCCATTGGATGTTCCTTGTTCAAGGATTTAAATTATACAGACCTACTTTAAATTTATCCTCTCCTAAAAGGATTGCTTAAGTATATGCAGTTTTTTCTTTTTTTCAGTATATTTAAAATAAATATTTATTTGTTTTTTAAAAATATATTTTATTGATTATACTATTACAATTGTCCCATTTTCCCCCCTATATTCTCTCTGCCCTGCCCACCCCATTCCACCTGCATCCCCCGCCTCCTTAGTTCATGACCATGTGTCATACATATAAGTTCTTTGGCTTCTATATTTAGTAAATTATTCTTTTTTAAAAATATATTTTATTGAATATGCTATTACAGTTGTCCCATTTCCCCCCTTCATTCCCCTCCACCATGCACACCTTCTCCCACCCACATTTCCCCCCTTTAATTCATGTCCGTGTGTCTTAAGTTCTTTAGTGTTTACATTTCCCATACTATTCTTGCCCTCCCCCTGTCTATTTTCTACCTTCCATCTATGCTACTTATTCTCTGTACCTTTTCCTCTTCCCACTCCCCTGTTGCTAACCCTCCATGTGAGCTCCATTTCTGTGGTTCTGATCCTGTTCTAGTTGTTTGCTTAGTTTGTTTTTGTTTTAGGTGTGGTTGTTAATAACTGTGAGTTTGCTGTCCTTTCACTGTTCATATTTTTCATCTTCTTTTTCTTAGATAAGTCCCTTTAACATTTCATATAATAAGGGCTTGGTGATGATGAACTCCTTGAACTTGACCTTATCTGAGAAGCACTTTATCTGCCCTTCCATTCTAAATGAAAGCTTTGCTGGATAGAGCAATCTTGGATGTAAGTCTTTGGATTTCATGACTTGGAATACTTCTTTCCAGCCCCTTCTTGCCTGTAAGTTCTCTTTTGAGAAATCAGCTGATAGTCTTATGGGAACTCCTTTGTAGTTCACTGTCTCCTTTTTTCTTCCTGCTTTTAAGATTCTCTCCTCACCTTTAATCTTAGGTAATGCAATTATGATGTGCCTTGGTGTGTACTTCCTTGGGTCCAACTTCTTTGGGACTCTCTGAGCTTCCTGGGCTTCCTAAAAGTCTATTTCCTATGCCAGATTGGGGGAGTTCTTCATTATTTTTTCCTATAAGTTTTGAATTTCTTGCTCTTCCTCTTTTCCTTCTGGCAACCCTATGATTAGGATGTTGGAACATTTAAAATTGTCCTGGAGGTTCCTAAGCCTCTCCTAATTTTTTTAAATTTTTATTTTTATTTAGTTCTTGTTCAAGTACAGTTTTCTATCTTACATTCCCAGCCCTGCCCCCATTACTCCCACCCCCTCCCATTTATGCCCCCACCTTAGTTATTGTCCATGTATCCTTTATACTTGTTCATGTGAGTCCATCCCCTTTTCCCCTATGATTCTCTCCCCTCTGGACCCTGTCAGCCTGTTTCGTATTTGAGTGTCATTGGTCATATTTTGCTTGCTTGTTTGTTTTGTTGTTTAGATTCCTGTTAATGGTGATATCATATGGTATTTGTCTTTACCACCTGGCTTATTTCGCTCAGCATAATGCTTTCCAGTTCCATCCACAATGTTGCAAAGAGTAGGAGCTCCTTCTTCCTTTCTGCAGCATAGAATTCCATTGTGTAAATGTAACATAGTTTTTTGATCCAGTCATTTACCGATGGGCATCTAGGTTGCTTCCAACTCTTGGCTATCATAAATTGTGCTTCCTTGAACATCGGGGTGCATAGGTTCTTTTGGATTGGTGCTTCAGGGTCCTAACTACTATGGAAAACTGTATGGAATTTTCTAAGAAAACTAAAAATGAACGTGCCTCTCCTCATTTTTTAAAAATACTTTTTATTTATTTTTAAAGAGAGAGGAAGGAAAGGAGAGAGAGAGAGAGAGAGAGAGAAAGAAACACCAATGTGTGGTTCCCTCTCATGTACCTCCCACTGGGGACCTGGCCTGCAACCCAGGCATGTGCCCTGACTGGGAATGGAACCAGTGTGACTTTTTGATTCATAGGCCTGTGCTCAATCCACTGAACTACACCAACCAGGGCTCTCCTCATTTTTTTGAATTCTTCTTTCTTCATTCTTTTCTGGTTGAATGTTTTTGTCTTTTTTTTTGGTTCAAACTGTTGATTTGAGTCCTGATTTTCTTCCCATCACTGTTGGTTCCCTGTACATTTCTCTTTATTTCACTTTTTATAACCTTTACTTTTTCCTCTGTTTTGTAATCCTACTCAACCAATACTGTGAGCATACTAATTACCCATATTTTGAACTGTGCATCTGGTAGGGTAGCTACCTCTTCATTGCTTAGTTGTATTTTTTCTGGAGCTTTGGTCTGTTCTTTCATTTGGGCCTTTTTTTTTTTTTTGGTCTCAGCTCCTCTGTGAGGGGTGGGGCATTAGGTATAATGCTCCAGGGAGGGGCAACCCACATAGCTGCGTTCTGGCACTATATGTGGGGGAGGGGTCCGAGATGGAAGAATGCAACTTGTTCAGCTCTCTGTTAGCTTTCAGTCACTTCCTCTGCTACCCACAAGAAAATTAGGCCCTTCTGGTGCTGATTCCCAGGTGGGTGGTTTTGTGTACCCACTCAGTGGGTCTCTCCAACGAACTCTCCCATGAGGCTGGGTGTTTCTTCTGCTGCCTGAACCCCACAGATTTTTTCGGTCAGAGGTTTTGAAGCTTTATTTCCCCATGCTGGAACCCTGGGTTGCGCAGTCTGTCTCACTCCCAAGTTGTTCCTCCATGTTTATCCACATGCAAATGTGGGACTGCCTGCTCTGCCAGCCACTGCCTTGTGGGGTCCTCCAGCTGCCGCCTTGCCCTGAGTCCTCTCTGCCCCACTGCCAGTCTCTGCTCCTCCTACCAATCTGGAGGAATGTTTCTTCTTTAACTCCTTGGTTGTCAGACTTCCATACAATTTGATTTTCTGGCATTCTGGTTGTTTTTTGCTTTTAAATTTGTTGTTGTTCTTTTGGTTGTGGGAGAAGGCACAGGGTACCTACCTGTGCCTCCATCTTGGCCAGGAGTCTAACTATATGTTTTTTTGACATAATAATGAAAAGATTAAAAGTCTCATTTATAGCCCATTAGTTTCAACATACTCAGTTCTAAAGCTTAAAAGATCTGCTCTGTCAGACAGACTACATTCTTTTTTATTCTTAAATGTCTTACAGTGCACTGTCCTCTAATCTATACACTTTCACAAGTCCTTTAAGACATAGACATAATACAATACCTAAATTTAAATTGTTGTTAAGAATCTTTACAACAGCAGAAATCATGAAAATATGAGGATTGGAAAGGGCTTATAAGGTCACCTAATCCAACTCCCATTGACATTTTGAATTCCGTCCATACACCAGGGCCAAGGGCCTGACTCCTTCATGTCTGAACTGTCAGTTCATCCCACCCATTCTGCTTCGTGTTTCATTTGGTCATTTATTGTTCTTTTTGTAAGCTCCTTGGTGCAGAATGTCATAATCCAACAGTGACTCATTTGTCTGGGCATACTCAACCTTAATAATTGTTTGTTAATTTTAGCCAAATGCCAAGTCTCCTGGCCAAGGAAAGTAGAGATATTTGAATTGTTCATCACTGATAATTGAGGTAGGCATAAGAGTGGTCCCCAATAATGTATAAGTCTTAATCCTCAGAGCCTGTGAATATGTTACCTTATGTTGAAAAAGATACTGTGATTAAATTAAGGATATTTGGATTGGAAGATTATCCTAGATTATCTGGCTGGGCTCAATCTAGTCACGAGGTTCTAATAAGAGAGAAGCAGAAAAGTAAAACTCAAAGAGACAATGTGATGATAGATACAGAGGTCAGAAAGGAGATATTTGAAGATGCTTTGCTGCTGGGTTTGAAAATGGGAGGCGAACACCTCCAAGGAATTCAAGCAGCCTCTGGAAGCTAGAAACAACAGGGCAATGGGATTCCTTCTAGAGCTTCCAAAAGAAACACATTTGCTCTTTATTTTAGCGTTATATTTCTGGCATTTGACTTTTAGAAAAGCAATATAACTAATAAATCTGTGAGATTTTTACAACTGAGGTATAACTGACATATACAAAATAATGATTTGATATTTGTATATATTCAAAATAATCACCTCAATAAGTCTAGTTAACATTTACCAGTTTTTTTATTGTGATGAGAGCTTTCAAGACTTATTTTCTCAGTAACTTTTAAATATGCAGTAAAATATTATTAAGAATAATATAATCACCATGCTGTATATTGCATCCGATGACTTGTTTATTTTACAACTGGAAGTTTGTATCTTTTTATCCCCTTCACCCATTTTATACAGCATGGTGATTATATTATTCCCCAGCCATCCATATGACTCTGGAAAACACCAATCTATTCTCTGTGTCTATGATCTCAGTTATATTTATTTATTTTAAAAATTCCACATATAAGTGAGATCATATAGTATTTGCCTTTGTCTGACTTATTTCACTTAGCATAATGCTCTCAAGGTCCATCTATGTTGTTTTAAATGGCAATATTTCATTTATTTTTTTGGCCAAATAGCATTTCTTTATAAATACATACCACCTTTTTAATCTTTGATACAATCTTTGAAGATGAGACTACATGGAAAAGATATCCATGAGATTCATGCTTTAATTAATTTAATGTGATAGCTCTGCATTAGTGATTAAGAAGCTCAGCTTTCACATACAAATAATCTAGTAAGACAGGCAAAGATTTGAGAGATGCAAAAAAGATCCATAGGATGTGAAGCGATTGGCCTGAAGTTGTTTAAGTGCTCTGAGATGCAGTGACCACAAATCAGCTCCTCTGTCACTTGCTCTTTCTGCCATATTATGATGCCTTGAATGGAAAAAATCCTGTGATGTTGTAATATTAAATAGCATATTCTTGCCAGTCAAAAAACCATATATTAGGGATAAGACTTTGAAGAAATAAAATCGTACACTATTTTCTTTTCTGGTGCTCACCTCCACAAGCCATTGGATACAGAGAGAACATCTTCCCCTCTTACTCCAGGACCTACTGTACACATTACCTCCTCCTTGATATCCTTCATGTTATGTTCCCATGTTGGAATATCCCAAAATGGTACCTGCCAGGCCAGATTTTCCAGCTTACAAGAACTGGTCCAGGAAGCTTTCCCCCAGGAAAGTTTTCTGGGGGAAAGCTTTATATCCTCCAGAAAGCTAAATATCCTGCAGGAAGCTTTCACTGCTCTCTTCCTTCTCTGATTTCCTATTGAGCTTATGCTTTGGGTCACACAGTTTGGAAATTTTCATAGCTTGTGGGATACCAGTGAGATTATCCTTCAGAGAACTATCCTTGCCCACTGCTCATGTTAAAGGGAAAACCTAATTTGTCACAAAGGCCAATTGTTTTTTTCCCCCCAGAAAGTTGGACCAGGAAGAAAACATCGAGGTCAGTAAGTGGTAGGGGTTTCAGGCAAACCTCTTGTAGATTCAATATTAGCTTAGCCATTCTTGGCTAAGAGCAAGACAAAGAAATTGGGTGATGAAATAAATACAGAATATATTTAGAAGAGAGAATCTAATACATTCTATAAGAGGGAAGAAGTCTAAGAAATGAAGTTGATGTGAGAGAGATGGAGAAACACTCTTACTTCCTGGATTCCAGTAACCAGTTTAATCTCTGTAGACTCTTGCTACCTACCCTGCTCTTATGTGAAGCCTGGACATCAAAGAACAGAATTTGCTTCTCGGTCCAAATTTTCTGGTTTGTGTAAACATAGAGGAGCTACTAAGCAATTATAGGGCTCAGTTGTCTAATGTACCAAATGGGAAAATTAAAGAAATATACATCATAATTTGCTTATTAGGATTACATAATAAATAAAGTGTTTAGCATAGCAAGTCATATTAAACACCCAAAAGTAGTAGCTACAACTATCAATATTTTTATTATGAGTTTTATCCACATCCTTCCTTGAATTTTTCTTTGACTTTTGGTGGCTTGTAGATGTCTTTTTCTTGTGACAAAGGGGGGTTTGAAGATATTACTTTCCATTGACCCTGATCATTCTGCTTACATGTTTAGACAGAGTTCCTCTACAAATGCTTCAGTATTAGACACTGTATTTGTAATTTCCTTGAAAATCTTGAGAAGTTCGGGTAAAATTATAGTGTTATGGAAATCAACATTAAATAGATAGCAAGAAATATGAGATTAAAATAAATACATAAGAATGATTCTAGGTCTCTACCTTTTGTCTTCTGGTGATTTTTAAATTTGTAAGTGACAAATACAATAACTTTTATTTTACATATTAAATAATGTGTATATAGAACTGGCTCTATTTTTTTAAGGACTGAGTGGTGGTATACTCAAAACAGGAAAAGATAAGAAAATATAACACTTGTCTTAAGTAATTTTTATATGAGAGTTTTAAGATCAATACTTTTTATGCAATAATAATACGATTGAGGAAACCTGAAATGAAAATTGGGACATAATAGGCACCAAGTGAACCATTTGTGAAGTCCTGTGAGACCCTTGGTCCAATATCTGGACTTATTTACCAACACTGGTGCCATTTATTGTTTTTGGTTTCTACTTATTTTACCCATAGAGAGAATGAAGATAAACTGAAACAGAATCTCTGTTTCAGCAACCCCATTGCTGCCCAAAAGCCTTAGTTTTAGGACATACTCTCTGTCAAGGGAGTGCCTTTAAGATCAAGGCACACCCTGCTACAGACTCCTTTATCGAGAGAAGGTCTTCACTCTTCATCATACCTCAATGTAGTCTACAGGCATGAATTGAGCTGGACCTGCCCAGTCTTGGAAAATGCCCAGTGACAACATTGACTTCCAAAAACTTGCCATTGTGACAGGCAAAACAATTCTAATTACACGGATCTTTCTTCCTTACCTAAAATCCTCGATTTGCAACTGCCCTAAGCTACATATAGTCAGAATGCTTGGAATTACATGTCAGGAAAACCCAACTTACAGCTAATAAAAAGGAGAGATCCCTGAAGAAATCAGTTGTGACTGGGTATAGGTGCTCAAACAATATCTCCAGTAATCTCTTTCTTAAATTAACTCTACTTTTCTCCGGGCTGGATTTATTGTTCAATAAACACCCACAAGTAACTCTAAGCATACTCTCTAACAACTTAATGCCCAATGAATGATTCAAACTTTTTCTGAGAGTTCCAGGAAAAATCCCTGGGATGGCCCTCACTAACCTGTTGTGGAATTGCTGGCTCACATCTGAGCTGGAAGTCTGACAGGCTGGGAGCATGCCCCCAGACCTAGCCTACTCATGCTAGAGTGTCAGACCAATCCTTCTGGGATTGTGCACTAAGACTAGGGGAGCACTGGGTCAGAGCACTAGTACATGAAGAGGAGGAAGGAATCTTTAAAATCTTTTTACTATTCTTTTACTTTATTTTTAATTTAAATATTTATTGTTTATGCTACTAAAGTTGTTCAAAAATTTTCTCCTTTGCCCCCTCTACTCAGCCCATCACCACTCCCACTGTCAATCTCCACAGCATTGTCCATGTCCGTGGGTCAGGCATCTATGTTCTTTGGCTAATCCCTACACCTTCTTTCAACCAGTTCCCACCTTCCCCCTCCTCTCTTGCAGCTTTCAGTCTATTTCATGTTTCTATGTCTCTGGTTCTATTTTGCTTGTTAGCTCATTTTGTTCACTAGATTCCACGTATAAGTGAAATCATATGGTATTTGTCTTTTACCAACTAGCTTATACCTTTTGTGACAGCATGGATGGAACTAGAGGCTCTTATACTAAGTGAAGAAAAAATATTTCTTCCTTGCCAGACTTCCCTCAAATCAGCAATTCACAATTGCTATAAGCCACATATAGTCAGAATGCTTGAAATTACATGTCAGAAAAACCCAACTTACAGTTAACAAAAAGGAGAGATTCCTGAAGAAGTCAGCCGTGACAAGAAAAATTAGGAGACAAAAACAAGAGTTCAACGCTGCTCTCTCAAACCCGTTATCTCCTACCCCTGTCACTTCATTTTTATCTTTGTTATACGTCATTTAGTTTTTGTTTGTTCAGCTTCTTTTTCAACCTGACAATTTTTTCACCATCTTTGCTTTTCTGATTCTCCTGCTTTTCTGATTCTCTTTCTGCCTGTCCTTCAGTTTGTAAATTTCTGCCATCTATATCTCTTCCTCCCTTTCCTCCTTCCCAAACACTGTGGCCATTGAGTCCCCTTCAGCCTACAGCCCTCAGTTTTTTCATATACTATATGCCCCATGAAACTCTAAGCTTCACCTTTTTCATTTCCCTTCTCTTCACTATTTTTGGTTCTTTGCTAAACTGGAAGCTCTGTGAATGGTGAAGTCACCATACTTTGGTCATTCACCACTGAATCACCAGACCTGTGCAAAACTCCTGAAAAATAGGTAGGAACCCAAGTACTCTTTTTTCAATAAAAAAGTTGACTCTAGTGAGAAAAGTTTATTAGATTTGGCAACACACATTCTTCTTTTTAAGAAATATTCTTCTACTAAATCTCAGGATATGACAGAAGAAGAAAATGACTAATCAGGGTCAAGACCAATGAATTCTTAAAACCGTCTTAGGGAATTCATGATTTCAGGAGAATAAATCAGTAAGTATTTTATAGAACCATAAATTTCCAAACAAATATGCCAATTGACAAAATAAATGTAATTTGACCACTGAAGATGTGATATAAAAACAATTCTTCAGCAGTGCCCCCATGAAAGTATACATATTATTCAGTAAGGATCCATGTGAAATCAAGATTATGTGTCTAGTTACTAATTAACATTTGGCATTAATTGGACATCAATAAGTTTGACCAAAAAAATCAAGAGGCCAAGCAAGAACAGTTCACAATATCCTATAGTTTTAGTGACACTTTTATTCAGCTATTTGTAAAAATAATCATTTCAAATGTATTTAGCTCTTAGGTCTACTTTTATTTAACAAAACTTGAAGATATTCTGGTAAGTCATCCATGTAATTTTAGGTGCTTAGGCCACAATACCTTAAATATTACATTTCTAGCCCTTCTACTGGACAAAACTAAACATATGGAGCCTGCAGTTTACTTACAAAAATTAACTCAGCTTCTACAACATGCTGGACTAAACAAGTTTTCGATTATTTTATTCAACCACCATAAAGCTCACTTGAATTTTCCTATGAAAGCTAAACAAATGCACTAATCCCTGTAGTATAAGCATGTACATACATACATCCAAGTTAGTATCAGTTCTAAGTATCTAAAGAAGGATAGAAGCCAATTAGAATAGCTTTCCGGCTCTGTCATGTTTCTGCAGTCACTTTGTCAGATACTTAGTGTTCCACATGGGGATCATGATCGTCAAGCAACTTACTCTGCATATGTCCTTTTCATTTGATTTGGGGTAGAGTATTTAGAGACTGTTTTGAAAAAGAGAGACACACATACAGAATATTTTTAAGAGGCAAATATTATTGAGATGCAGAAACATATACATACATACACATATATACTGCAAACATATGTATATATAATATACAAATATATGATACAATTGTGTATAGGTTAAGATTAGAAACTAATATGAATTATAAAAAGAAAACTAAAAATCTTTGGAATGGAAAAAATCAAGCCTCTTATGCAAAATTTCAAATTCATTCTGATTGGCCCTGAGCTAATATTTAATTTCAAAAAAGGAGAGAAAATTTGGAGGCAGAAGACCTGTATCTAAGCTTCTGCTAAACTATTAATTTATGGAAAGGTACCCGTTCTTTTGAACATTGATTTCCTCCTCTGGAGAAACTAGCAGAGACAATTTCCTGAGTTAGCAACATGAAACAACATTTATTAAACTTAATGATCTACCCAAAAACTAGTAATTAACACCAATATAATATTGCATATAGGAAACAAAAGACACGCTTTCCTTGAAATCTAAATTTGTCATAAGGAAGCACATAGGACAATGTTAAATTCAAATGTTTTGACTTTTTCTGATTAATAAAAGCATATCTATATATGTATCTATATATCTATATGGGTAAAGCTATCTTTCTTCCAAAATTCACAACTGGGATTCACTGCTTGCATAAAGTAGCCAACTAATCAATAAATAAATTTAACACAATATTTAAAAATAATAATAATGTTGGGCTTATCTATTATAACACAATCCAAATCTGATAATAAGTATGGGTGACCCATGAGGATGTCAAGTAATTGTATAGCTAAGAGCACTTAGTGGGTAAAAAAAGCAATGTAGTTAAAACCAAAAGTAAAAATCTTATTTTAAAAGCTGTTATGCTGCTTACCAACAATGAGATTTCAGGCCAGTTATTTTACCTATGAACTTTAGTTCCTTCATCTGTGAAATCTGTTTTGTTTCCTTTGAGGCAAAGGTTATTTAGAGGAAAGAATAAAGAGGTGAATACAATAAGACCAAAAATGTGATAGCTACAGATAATACTAGAGAATAAAAGTTCAACCTTCAAATTCAGATACTTTCAAGAAAGAAAGAGAAAGAAATGAAATGAAAACAAATAAAAAGTACACTCAAAGAATACTTAGAAAAGTTGAAAAGATGAATTAATAATGAAATGTGCTAATTTTAAAAGCAGAATTAGAGCTTCCAGTCAAGATGGCAGCATAGGTAAATGCTATATTTAGGACATCCCACAACCACATAAAAATTACAAGTAAGCTACAGAACAATCATTATTCAGAACCACCTGAAATCTATAACTAAGTGTATAAAAAAGAAGTCATTGATACTGGTAGGAGGAGCAAAGACATGAAATGGATTGGTTCTACACTCACATGTGATGGATAAAAATTGGGAGGGATATCTGCTGTGGAAGACCCGGTGGGTACCTGAGCCCTGATAAAGTGGATTCTGTTCTATGGTGTTGGCTCCTGCAGAGCAGATCTTCCACAGTGTTCTTAGCTTGTCCTCACAGCAAGTCATCCTGGGGTTAAATTCCTCTCAATTACCTGCCAACAGAAGTGAATATTCAGCTGCAGCAGTAGGGTGAACACAACCCATAGGAAGGTTTTACCTGGACCCCCCAGCTCAGGTGACTGAGGACACTGTGCCATTAAGCCCTACATGACACCTAGTACATTAGGCCACTCTACCAAGATGAAGAGATGTAGTAGCTCTACCTAATACATAAAAACAAACATGGGGAAGCAGCCAACATGAGACAAAGTAACATATCCCAAATGAAAGAACAAAACTAAACTCCAGGAAAAACCTAAAACAAAGTGGAGACAAGCAATCTACCAGATGCAAATTCAAAACACTGTTTATAAGGATGCTTGGTGAACTTAGGTGAAGAGTAGAGGAATATAGTGAGAATTTCAACAAAGAGATGGGAAGCATAAAAATTAAGATAGAAAGTATAGGAAAAAACAGAAATAAGAAATACAAAATCTGAAATGAAGAATACCTCATAGGGAATCAACAGTAGAGTAGATAAATCAGTGATTTGGAAGAGAAGAAAGCAGAAAACACCCAACCAAAACAGCAAAAGAAAAAAAAGAATTCCCCCTCAAAGGACTATAATATAAGGAGCCTTTGGGACAATTCTCAGCATTCTAATGTTCATATCATGGGGGTACCATATGGAGAAGAGATATAGAAATTGAAAAACTATTTGAAAAATAATGATGGAAAACTTTCCTGACCTGGTGAAAGAAATTGACATGCACGTCCAAAAAGTGCAGAGAGTTTCAAACAAGATGAATCCAAAGAGGCCAACACCAAGGCACACCATAATTAAAATGCAAAAGGTTAAAGACAGAGAGAGAATCTCAAAAGTAGTGAGAGAAAAGCATTTAGTTATCTACAAGGGAACTCCCATAAGAGTGTCAGCGAATTTCTCAACAAAAACTTTGCAGGCTAGGAGGGACTGGAACAAAGTATTCAAACTGCTGAAAACCAAGGACCTGTAGGTAAGATTACTTCACCCAGCACTGCTGTCATTTAGAATGAAAGGAAATATAAAGAGTTTCCCAGGCCAAAAAAAGCTAAAGGAGTTCATTACCACCAAACTAGTATTATAAGAAATGTTTAAGGGTCTTCTTTAAGAAGAGGAAGAATAGAAAAAAGATAAAAATATGAATAATAACATGCCAATAATATTATATCTATAAACAATTACTATAATTTGTTTCCTGCTACTTTACTGAATTCATTTATCAG
Source organism: Sturnira hondurensis (assembly GCF_014824575.4). Taxonomy (NCBI): domain Eukaryota; kingdom Metazoa; phylum Chordata; class Mammalia; order Chiroptera; family Phyllostomidae; genus Sturnira; species Sturnira hondurensis. The sequence continues at coordinate 25,781,735 of NW_028079127.1, forward strand.
CACAAATAGTTTTTCAGTGGAATCTTTATGGTTCTCTATGTATAATATTATGTCATCTGCAAACAATGACAGTTTTACTGCTTCATTTCTATTTTTTTTCCAATTTTTTCATTTAATTATTTTTCAAATATAGTTTTCTGTCTATTACTCCCATCCAAACCCACCCCCCATCCTCCCCCCTCCCTCCCATTTCCACCCTTCTCAGTTGTTGTCCATGTATACTTTATATAGGTTCCTCTAAATTCCTCCCCTATTTCCCCTGAAATTCCCTCCCCTCTCCCCTCTGGTCACTGTCAGCCTGTTCTCTATTTCAGTGTCTTTGGTTATATTTTGCTTGCTTGTTTGCTTTGTTGTTTAGCTTCCTGTTAGAGGTGAGATCATATGGTATTTGTCCTTCAACACCTGGCTTATTTCACTCAGCATAATGCTTTCCAGTTCCATCCATGTTGTTGCAAAAGGTAGGAGCTCCTTCTTTCTTTCTGCAGCATAAAATTCCATTGTGTATATGTACCATAGTTTTTTGATCCATTCATTTACTGACGGGCACCTAGGTTGCTTCCAACTCTTGGCTATTGTAAATTGTGCTGCTATGAACATTGGGGTGCATAGGTTCTTTGGGATTGGTGTTTTAGGGTTCTTAGGATACAATCCCAGCAGTGGAATTGCTGGGTCAAAAGGCAAGTCCAATTTTAGTTTTCTGAGAAAATTCCATACTGTTTTCCATAATGGTTGTACCAGTCTGCAATCCCACCAACAGTGGACCAGAGTCCCCTTTTCCCCACACCCTCTCCAACATTTGTTGTTTATTGCTTTGTTTATGATAGCCATTCTCACCGGTGTAAGTGGTATCTCATTGTAGTTTTAATTTGCATCTCTCTGATAGCTAGCGAAATTGAGCATCTCTTCATGTGTCTCTGGATCCTCTGTATGTCCTCCTTGGAGAAGTGTCTGTTCAAGTCCTTTCCCTATTTTTTAATTGGGTCAGTTGTCTTCTTAGAGTGAAGCCGTGTGAGTTCTTTGTATATTTTGGAGATTAAACCTTTGTCTGAGGTATCATTGGCAGATATGTTTTCCCATACAGTTGGTTGTCTTTTTATTTTAATGCTGTTTTCTTTAGCCACACAGAAGCTTTTTATTTTGATGAGATCCCATTTGTTTATTCTTTCCTTTATATCCCTTGCTCTAGGGGACATATCAGTAAAAATGTTGCTGTGTGAAATATCTGAGATTTTCCTGCCAATGTTCTCCCCTAGGACTTTAATGGTGTCACGGCTTATATTTAAGTCTTTTATCCACCTTGAATTTATTTTCATGTATGGTGTAAGTGGTGCTCGAGTTTCATTTTTTTGCATGTAGCTGTCCAGTTCTCCGAACACCATTTGTTGAAGAGGCTATCTTTACCCCATTTTATGATACTTCCCCCTTTGTCAAATATTAATTGACTGTAGAAAGTTGGGTTTATTTCTGGGCTCTCTATTTTGTTCCATTGGTCTATGTGCCTGTTTTTGTGCCAGTACCAGGCTGTTTTGATTACAGTGGCCTTGGAATACAGTTTGATATCAGGTATTGTGATCCCTCCTACTTTGTTCTTCTTTCTTAACATTGCAGCTGCTATTCAGGGACTTTTATGGTTCCATACAAATTTTTGAAGTGTTTGTTCTATGTCTGTGAAATATGCCATTGGTACTTTAATAGGTATTGCATTGAATCTGTAAATTGCTTTGGGTAGTATGGACATTTTGATGATGTTAATTCTTCCAATCCATGAACATGGTATATGTTTCCATTTGTTTGTTTCTTCCTTGATTTCTTTCTTCAGTGTTGTGTAGTTTTTCTGCATACAAGTCTTTTACCTCCTTGGTTAGATTTATTCCCAGATATTTTATTTTTGTTTTTGCTATATCGAGTGGGATGTTTTTCTTGATGTCTGCTTCTGCTGTTTCATTGTTAGTATACAGAAATGCCTTTGATTTCTGGATATTGACTTTGTATCTTGCTGTTTCTCCAACTTCAGTTATTAGTTTGAGCAGTTTTTTGGTAGAGTCTATAGGATTTTCCATGTACACCATCATGTCACCTGCAAACAATGACAGTTTTGTTTCCTCCTTTCCAATTTGAATGCCTTTTATTTCCTTTTCTTGCCTGATCGCTGAGGCTAAAACTTCCAATATATATTAAATAGAAGTGGTGAAAGTGGACAACCTTGTCTTGTTCCTTATCTTAGGGGTAGAGCTTTTAGTTTTTGCCCATTGAGTATGATGTTGGCTGTAGGTCTTTCATATATGGCCTTTATTATATTGAGGAATGCTCCTTCTATTCCCACTTTGCTGAGTACCTTTATCATAAATGGGTGTTGTACCTTATCAAAATCTTTTTCTGCATCTATTGATATGACCATGTGGTTTTTGTGTTTGCTTTTGTTTATGTGGTGTATTATATTTACTGATTTGTGGATATTTAACCATCCTTGCATCCCTGGGATAAATCCCACTTGGTCGTGGTGTAGGACCTTTTTGATGTATTGTTGGATGAAATTTGCCAATATTTTGTTGAGGATTTTAGCATCTATGTTCATCGGCAATATTGGCCTGAAGTTTTCTTTTCCTTGTGTCTCTATCTGGTGTTGGAATTAGGATGCTGCTGGTTTCATAAAAAGAGTTGGGGAGTTTCCCATCATTTTGGATTTTTTGGAATAGTCTGTGAAGAATCGGGGTTAGATCTTCCTTAAACGCTTTGTAGAATTCTCCTGTGAAACCATCTGGTCCAGGGCTTTTGTGTGATGGGAGTTTTTTGATTACTGCTTCAATTTCATCTGCTGTTATTGGCCTGTTCACGTTTTCCACTTCTTTTTCATTGAGTTTTGGAAGATTATATTTTCCTAGAAATTTGTCCATTTCACCTAGGTTTTCAAATTTCTTGGCATACAATTCTTCATAGTAATTTCTTACAATACCTTCTATTTCTGTGATATCAGTTGTAATTTCTCCTCTTTCATTTCTGATTGTGTTTATTTGTGTTCTCTCTCTTCTTTTCCTAATGAGCCTACTTAAAGGCTAGTCTATTTTGTTTATCTTTTCAAAAAAAACCTCCTGGATTCATAGATCCTTAGAATTGTGCTTTTAGTCTCTATGTCATTTCATTCTGCTCTGATCTTGGTTATTTCCTTCCTTCTACTTGTTCTGGGCTGTCTTTGTTGTCGTTCTTTCAGTTCTTGCAGGCATCGGGTTAGGTTGTTTGTTTGAAATGTTTCTGTTTTCTTTAGGTAAGCCTGTATTGCTATCAACTTCCCTCTCAGGACTGCCTTTGTCGTGTCCCATAAGTTTTGGGTTGTTGTGAGTTCATTTTCAGTTGTTTCCAGAAGCTTTTTGATTTCTTCACTAATTTCAATCTTGACCCATTCATTGTTTAATAGCATACCATTCAGTCTCCATGATTTTGGGCGTTTTGGGTTTTTTCCTTTTTGGTTGGTTTCCAATTTCAATCCCTTGTGATCAAAGAAAATACTTGGTATGATTTCTGGTTTCCTGAATTTGTTGAGACTCGTTTTGTGTCTTATCATGTGGTCTATCTTGGACAATGTTCTATGTGCATTTGAAAAGAATGTGTATTTAGCTTCTTTGAGATGGAGGACTCTATGTATATCATTAGGACCATTTCATCTAGGGTGTTGTTTAATGCTGCAGTATCTTTGTTGATATTTTGTTTGAAGATCTGTCCATTTTTGACAGTGGGGTTTTAAAATCCCCTACTATAATTGTGTTGCTGTCAATATCGTTTTTGAGGTCCTCTAGGATTTTCTTTATATATTTGGGTGCTCCTATGTCGGGTGCATATATATTTACGATGTTAATGTGTTCTTGGTGGATTCTTCCTTTGAATATTATGAAGTGACCTTCTGGGTCTCTCTTTATGGCCCTTTTTTTTAAGTCTATTTTGTCTGATATTAGAATCGCTACCCCAGCTTTTTTTTCTTGACCATTTGCTTGGAAAATTTGTTTCTAGCCTTTCACTTTTAGTCTGTGATGGTCTTTTGTCCTGATGTGGGTGTCCGGCAGGCAGAATATGTGTGGGTCATGCTTTCTTATCCATTCAGCTATTCTATGTCTTTTGATAGGAACATTTAGTCCATTTACATTTAAGGTTATTATTGATAGGTACTTATCCATTGCCATTTTTGTACCACAGTTCCTCTCTGTCTCTCTCTTTTCCTTCCTTTCCTTAAAGCAGTCCTTTTCGTATTTCTTATAGAGCTGGTTTGATGGAAGCGTATTCTTTTAGACTTCTTTTGTCTTGGAAGCTCTTTATTTGGCCTTCTATCTTGATTGAGAGCCTTGCTGGGTAAAATAGCCTTAGCTGTAGGCCTCTGGTTCTCATTACTTTTAATAATTTTTGCTATTGTCTTCTTGCTTGGAGTGTTTCTATTGAGAAGTCAGCAGCTTTATTGGGGTTAAAATCCCTTGCATATTACCTCCTGTTTCTCCCTTGCTGCCTTTAGGATTCTCTCTTTGTTTTGGAACTTTGCCATTTTAATGATGATGTGTCTTGAAGTGGGCCTCTTTGGGTTCCTCTTGAATGGGACTCTCTGTGATTCCTGGCTTCATGTAACTTTTTCTCTCATCAAGTTAGGAAAATATTCCATCATTGCTCTTTCAGATAGGTTTTCTATCCTTTGTTGTTCTTCTTCTGATATTCCTATTATTTGGATATTATTGCATTTCATACTCTCTTGCATTTCTCTTAGTCCCTCTTCATTCTTTCTGAGTCTCTTTTTCTTTTCTTGCTCTTTCTGGGAGTTTCTTTCTACTTTGTCCTCCAACTCACTGATCTAATCTTCTGCATCATTGATCCTGCTTTTCATTCTTTCTACTGTGCTCTTCAGTTCTCAAATTGTATTCTTCACTTCCCCTTGGCCTTTGCTGATATTTTCTATTTCCTTTTTCATGTTGATATAGTTTGTGGAGAGTTCATTGTGGCTCCCCTCTAATTTCTGGTAGCTCCCCTCTAGTTTCTGGTAGCTCATTGTGAGCTCTTTGAATTTCCTGATAACTAGTGCTTTGAATTCAATATCTGATAGCTGACTTGCCTCTCTTTCATCTGACATTATTTCTGAGACTTCCAACTTTTCTTTCATTTGGGCATTGTTTCTTTGTCTTCCCATGGCTTATGTGACTCTTCTTGTTACCCTCAGTTTCTTAAATTGATCTGTTCTGACTCCCTGGGTTTATGGTGTGAACTTCTGTGGTAGAATCCCTGTGAAATTCAGTGGTGCAGTCTCCTGCAGGTATCTTGATGTTCTCCTCTTTCATCTACTCCTTTCTTTGTGTGTATTGAGATCAGTTGGAGGCGGAGGCCAAATGGTTTATGACAGCAGGAGAGTACTTTATGATATTTACAGTCACAGCCGGTAGAGAAGAGATAGAAGATCTTTAGGCTATATATGGTGTTAACTGTAATCTTCAACCCAATTTTCCACCTCTAGGAAAGGATAGACCAAAGATAAGTCTCTGGTTGGAGAGGGAAGTCTTGTGAGTTGTATCTAGAAAGCAGTGAGCTTGCGGGTGGTCAGATTTTGAGATAAGGTGAGAGTAAAGAATAGTAAATAGGTGTAGCGTGTGAGCAAATAGAGTTAATCACTACAGTAATAGAATTCATAAACCTGTAAACTGCCGATGGCCTGGCCGCCTCCGTCCTTACTTGCGTCCCTGAGACCCCAACAACCTGTAGCTGTTTGGTTCGTCACTATCTCTGGTCTCTTATTTTCATAAATGTTGGGGAATTGTTGGTTGGGGAATTGATTGAGCTGTTCTTCAGTAAATCTGCCAGGATTTTCTCCCAGGGGTATGAGAACTGGAGTCGCTCCATCCTACTCCGCCGCCATTTCCCTCTCCTCCATTGTTCCCAATCTTAAGGGAAAAATGCCTGCAGTTTTTGCCCATCAAGTATGATGTTTACTATGGGTTTGTCACATATGGCTTTATTATGTTGATGAACAGTTCTTGTATTCCTACTTTTGTTTATGTGGTGATTTGCAGATATTGTACCAACCTTGCATTCCTGTAATATAATATTACTTGATCATGATATAAAGTCTTTTTAATATATTGCTGGATTTGGCTTTCTGTATTTTGTTGAGGATTTTATTATTTTTGTTCATCAGGAATATTGGCCTAAAATTTTTTTCCTTGTAGTATCCATATCTAGTTTTAGAATTAGGATAATACTGGGCTTGTAGAATGAGTTTGGAAGTCTCCCATTCTTTCAAATTTTTTAGAGTGGTTGAAAGATAACTGTTAGTTTTTCTTGGAATGATCAGTAAAATCCACCTGTGCAGCTATTTGGTCCAGATTTTTTGTTTGTTGGAAGTGTTTCATTTTTACCAATTCTTCTATTTCATTAGTTATACATGGTCTGGTCAGATTCTCTGTTTGCTCTTGATTCAGTATTGGAAGACTGTATGTTTCTAGGAGTTTATACATTTCATCTAGATTGTCCAATTTGTTGGCATATAGTTGGTTGTAATATTTTTCTTAGTAATTCTTTGTATTTCTTTGGTGTCAGTTGTTATTTCTACTTTTTCATTTCTGATTGTATTTATTTAGGTCCTCTCTCTTTTTCTCTTGGTAAGCCTGGTTAAAGTTTCATCAATTTTGTTTAGCTTTTCAAAGGACAAGTCTTGGTTTCACTGATCTTTGGTATTGTTTTTTTAGACTCTGTTTTGTTTACTTCTGCTCTGATCTTTATTATTTCCTTCTTTTTAGTCACTTTGGGCTTCATTTCTTATTCTTTTTGTAGTTCTTTTTAATGTAGCATTATATTTTTTTGTTTGAGTTTTGGTGTGTGTGTGTGTGTAGGTAGGCATGTAATGCTATAAATCCTTCTTAGGACTGCTTTTACTGTGTCCCATAAATTTTCTGTTGTTGTGTTCCAATTTTTATTCATTTCAAGGTGTCTTTTGACATTTTCCTTGATCTCAGTGTTAACCTATTTGTTGTTTAGTAACATGTTTTTGACCTTCTTTGTCTTTGTGTGTTCTTTGTGTCCTTGTGTGAGATGTGTAAAAAAGGTGAAGGGGTTTAGAGGTACAAATTGCTGTTATGGGATAGTCATGGGGATGTAAAATACAGTACAGGGAATACAGTCAATAATATTATAATAATTATATCAGGTGTCAGATGGTACTATATTGTCAGGGTGATCACTGTGCAAGTTATATAAATGTCTAATCTTGGGGTTGTACACTTGAAACTAATACAATATCATATGTCAACTGTAATTTTAAAAGAAAAAAAAACACTACAAGGGTACACAAATGATACAGTTGCTTGTTGGGAAAGATAGGGATTCAGAGTGGATGGAAAGCCAGAGTAGGAGAGTAGGAGCCAGACTTAATATATGGTTGTTAGAGTTTTGATATTTAAACCATGTTTCTGCATTACTTATTTAAAAGATTAATAAAAAATCAAATATTTAAAAAGCAAAATTAATGTAAAGCAGTCTTATCTACTCAAATAATATTTTTAAAAACACTAGGTGGAAGAAATGATATATATTTATTTGTATAGCATGTGTAAAATGTGTATTTAATTGCACAGAAAATATTGAACTGAATTGAAACCTGTCACATTTTATGGCAGAAACAAATTAACATGTTGGTAAAATATTTTAAATTAGAGGATTTATAAAGGTAAAATTATGCCATTAGATGAAGTAAAAGTCAAAACAAAAAATAAAAAAAGAACAAAATGAATCCTTTATATTGCTAGGAAAGACATGAGTCTTGAGTCTTATGAACATCTAAAAGCCAGTCAGTTAGTAAAAACTAACTTCATTGAGCATTCTAGATGTCCAATGTGTCACTATGCACCTTACATACACAAAATATACCATGAAAGGAAAACAAATGGAAATCCTTTTCAAAATGAAAGATTACACTAATGTGTAAGGAATGCAAATGTTCTTACATATGATATCTCACTTAATTTTCACAATAATTTGTTGAGGTTTCATTGAGTATGGGGGAGTCTGAGTATAAAATTCATTGATACCCCCATTTCCACTTTTTGGTTTCTAAATAATGGGGAAACAGACACTAAGAGATCAAGTGAAACCCATGTGTTAGCTTTACTGTTAGGTCAAGCTATTCCTAAAAAACAAGGCTTTGGCTATAGCTGGATGGGAAGGAATAGGTTGGGAAATAAGGACAAAGCAAAGGTATCTTTTTGCTGCTCTTTAACCTAATATTGAGGGCCCACCTGCAGCAAGTGGTAGGTCTACAGAATAGACTATTGCTTTCCCAACCATCTGCAAGAGGAACAGGCATTCCTCACAAACTCTCATGAACATGCACAGCAACAACAGAAAACTCTTTCATGCAATAACCTTTTCTCAGTGTGCTTGTGTCTTGGTTGTAGGAAGTAGAAGTAGGGCACCCACTTCACCTGATCAATGCAGGTCCAGGGAAAAAAAGACAAGTCAAGGGAGCACTCAATGTGAATACAGTAACTCTACACAAAGATGAAATGCGACCCAATGAAGGTGAACTTTTCAACTATAAAAACAGATCCTTTCTTGGTGATGAAAGCAAGTAGGTGGAGAGCTATGTAAAAGACATTTCTGGAGCACTTTGGCAGAAGAAAAAATAAGGCTGAATTTCATTTCTCTGGAGACTAAATTATGAATCTGACACAAAGAAGAGAGGCATCATCTTGGAGAACCCATTAAAGTCAGTAATATTATATCCACTTTCCATAGAAGGTAACAGAAGCTGAGAACAATTATGTGACTTACCCAAAGTAACATATGTAATAAATTATGGCATACACATGTGAAAATTAGAAAGCAACTAAAACCTAAACCACTTGAGAGTGACTGGAAGTAAGGAATTCAGAAAAGAAATTATAGGGTGAGATACATTTAAAAGTAAGGAAAAGTTAAACTGGCATTGAAGTCAAGTTGAAAAATGGTGGTATAAGCAATGTAAATTCAGCATAAATGGATGATATGGATGTTGTGTCATGAATAAGAACAACAGCCAGAATTTATCCAAATATCCCATATTCCTCAGAGCTACAGACCCTGGAAATTAAATAGCAAGAGGCCTCAATGATCATAACAAATACACTAGTGATAACTATTGCTTACACAGCTCAATGAAAAGAGATATAGAAGGAAGGTGAAACAGAAAGAGAAGGTGGTCATCCTCTGATGCTGATTTATTTCTCCTGTTTATTTCAAAAAATGAAGGAGTCCCTACATTTTTTCTTTTATTCTCTATATAAGACAAAGTCTAGGTTTCTTTTCCTCAGGTAGGTCTAGGCTTTTCAGAGGCTCTTTATAGCACTGGCTAATCAGACCCATCTAGATGTGGAAATGATCCTGGCGTAATTGTGAGCCTTAAAGACATAAGAGCAAATGAGAGACAACAGATAAAGAAGAGAAGTGAAGGAAGTGTTCTATTAAACTTCTTTTTATTACTTATACATTACAAACAAGGGAATCCACTTGAACATTTAACTTCCAAGTGACAGTACCCTTTCCACTAAGAAAGCAGTCCTCAATATTATCATGTGAAAAAGATATTTCTATAATCACTTATATCATTTTCATACATACAAGTGGTACATTCACTACAGAAACATCACAGCAAAATATGCCATAATGAGAAAACACAGGCATATTACATTGACTATCCATTTCATTATTATGACTGCTTTGCAACTATTCCATATTTAGAGGAAACATCTCTCATCCTAATGTAGAATTCTTCTGCTGTAGGACAAGACAGTCCATCATGGCAGCAAAACAAAATTGTAAAAGTAGCCAAAAATGGTGTGGCTACCAAACTTTAGTTAAATATGCAATACCACATTATAAGAAATGCAACACAATATTCCAGGGCCTTTTAGAGGCCAACAAAGTCAATATTCACAACTATCTTCTTGTGCCTCACAAAGAGTAGGGTGGACAAAATCATTGAGAAATTTAAATGCAGAATAAGGATGATATATCAAGGAGCAAAATCAACACTCAAAAGTTCTGCAAATGATAAGTGGTTGTTGTAAGTCAGTGTTTATACTTACTTACCTGTTGAACCTCAACACTAGGTCCAGGCTCTGGTATATAATTGTCCCAAAGATATTTGTTGAATAATTGGTGAGAGTCTGACTGGAGGCTGAAGTTCACAACAGAACTGCAGAAACTGATGGGCAGAAACCTGGGCTTAGGGCTAGAAGTAGAGCCATGCCATGCCATATGAGGGTTGGGAGTGAGAGTATGGAATGAGGCATGGCTAAGGCATGGCTACAGTTAAGCCAATGGAATTTAAATCAAATAGAGGTCAAAGGCAGAAAAAATAAGTAGAACGAGGACCATAAACCCAGAAAGATACATTCCAAAATTTGTTAAATGCAATAAAAGTGAGCATATTCCTGTTCAATTCATCACATAAATTATTTTTTGTATTTAATATTTATAAAGTACTGCTACAACCAGTGTACACAAAAGTAAATATAGTATAAGTTTTCCTCTCCCCAAGGAACTATCAATCCTTCAGGATACACAGGCATTTAATTATTGATTTTACCATGAGGCAAATAGAAATATGTTTTCATTAGAGGTTCATCCAAACCATGATGTCAGTTGGGAGTAAAGGTTGATTTGGTTTTGCCCTGCAATTCTAGAATGGGGTTGGCATCAGCCAGGTCTTAAAGAATAAGAACAAAAAATGTCACCTGATAATAGTAATAAAGAAATAATCATTTGAGGCTGAGGGAATAACATAACAGTTTTTAACTTTGTGGGGAGTCACAGACCCCTTTAAGAAGCCAAATAAATGCACATGTATAATTCCATATAATTTATGTGAAGTTACCCAGAACTCATGGACTCCCTGAAGTTCGCCTTGGTTGCCTAAATCCAAACTTGCCAGACCAAGAACCCTTGGAAGACACAAAACTCTGAAAATACAGGAAACTTAATGTTAAGGGAAAGACTGGGGCCTGGCCAAGGAATGTCTTGAACGTCACAAGAATGGTAAATAAAAAGGAAATTAAAATTTACATTTTCTAATATTAATAGCATTCTAAAGCTATCATTAATTGATCAGCCCTAGAAGAATTTCTGTGTTAACAGATATTTCTCCTTGACCTGATGTCAAATTGCCATCCTAGATAGAATGAAATAAATGAGATTGTGAATAAAGAAAAAGAAACGAAGAGAGACTTTTATGAAGCTGGTTTGCCTTTTCCATAAGCCCCACTCCAGCTTTTCTGCCAGTCCTTGGCAGATAGGTTCATGTGGCACACAGGTCATCAGAGGAACTATGTTCATTCTTTCCTAGTATCAGTTAATACTCCCTACATGCCACTCTTACTCAGGACTGGCTCTCAGAAAGCAAGAAATAAATGTTAACTAATATTGGAATAGAAATGCAGGTAATTATCTGTTGACCTTAGAGTCGTTTATTCATACTCAGCTTCTGTTTCACTTCTGTTTTTTTTTTTTTTTTTTTTTTTTTTTTAGGTCAGCAGCCCCTCTGACCACCTACCTTGCTCTGTACTTCCTAGGAAGATACAGACCCAAGTTTATGGACACTCACCAATTCTTGAAATTGTTGCTTGATTATGCTGCTTTACATATAACAAATGCATCCTTGTATTTGTTATCTGGCCTCTGATAAGACATTTGAGTCTTTACCTTTGCCTGTTCAGTGTCTCCTCAAATTCCGTGCTTATTTTTCCTCTCCCAGTAACCTGATCCTGCTTTTACTCAGTTCCAGATATAATTGGCAAGAACACCAGCTTTGTGGGCATCTGTTCCAAGGCTCACCACATTGAGGGGACATGGTTATTGCTAAGTAAAGTGGGTACACTGCTTGTAATCAGATCCTGATATAATGAAGCAGGGACTGGATTCCAGCGAGAGAGTATGTACAGTACCTCAACCAGAAATTGAGTAAATTGACAGATGCCTAGTAGAAAGAAACTTTGAGAAGGAACCCTACAGTGGGACAAGAAAATGGAGGAGTCAGGATAGAGATGTTCATCATAGAAGTCATAGGAGTCAATAGGTTAAATAAACAGGAGAAAAAGGGCGTCAGAGGAAAATAAGACACTTTTTGGAGAGAAAAAATAATGTGAACTTTAGGAAAAAAATGCCAAATGGCATCCAGTCTCTTTCCCTCCTTCCCAGTTACATTAAAACCTGAAAATTTTAGACTTATGTAATCAATGTCTTTTTGAGTGCCAATGATGTGAGAGGTACTTCTCTATGTCTTGCTGGTCTCATCACAACAAAGATCTCTTCCATCACAGAGCTTTTATTCTAACCAAATATCTCCCCCGGCCCCAATCTCTCCTATGCCCATCACATTTTAAATGCATCTAAATTAGGCTATGGATCAGAATCCTGGGTTCTGATCTTGATCTTTCACTTTTTAGTTATGTCTATTTTAACAAGGCATGTAGAAACTATGGCTTCAGCTTTCTTGTTTATAAAGGGATCTGGTGAAAATTACCTAAGGGTTGTATAAGACGTACCTGAATTAATACATAAAAGCTCTCTGAACAATGGCTAGCCAATTAAAAGTAGTACTCAATAAAAGTTAGTTGTTGTTGTTATTATTATTATTATTATAGATGTCTGCTGAGACAGTATCTAATCATATATGTATCACATTTACCTTCTTAGATGCCATAGGGGCACAGAGGTATATTTGGAGGAATTTCAAAAATCCAGATGATTTAATAGTTCCTACAAGGCTCTGTGCAATTTGCACTTGGCTCTTTCCATATCTCACCTCAAACAATTCTTCTTTCGGCTCACTGGACTCCAGCTACAATAGCAGTTTTTCTTTTCTTTTATTAAATTTATTCTGTTGATCATGCTATTATAGTTTTCCCAATTTTTCCTGCTTTATCTCCACTCTGCCCTGCATCCCCCCAACCCTCCAGCATTCCCTGTCCCCTTAGTTCATGTCCATGGGTTGTACCTATAAGTTCTTTGAACTCTCTCTTTCCAATACTATTTGTGATCTCTTCCCATCTCTTTTATGCCTACCAATTATGACTCTTATTCCCTGTATCTTTCTCCCCTATTCGTTCCTTCCCTCTCCCCACTGAAAACCCTCCATGTGATGTTCATTTCTCTGATTCTGTTTCTGTTCTAGTAGTTTGCTTAGTTTTTGTTTTCATTATTTTTTGTTTGTTTGTTTTTTAGGTTCATTCTTTTGATAGTTGTGAGTTTGTTGTCATTTTACTGTTCATAGTTTTTGATCTTAAATTCCTTAGATAAGTCACTTTAACATTTCATATAATAAGGGTTTGGTGATAATGAACTGCTTTAACTTGACCTTATCTAGGAAGCACTTCATCTGCCCTTCCATTCTAAATGAGAGCTTTGATGGATAGAGTAGTCTTGGATAGAGGTCCTTGCCTTTCATGACTTCGAGTACTTCTTTCCAGCCCCTTCTTGCCTGCAAGGTTTCTTTTGAGAAATCAGCTGATGGTCTAATGGACACTCCTTTGTAGGTAACTCTCCTTTTGTCTTGCTGCTTTTAAGATTCTCTCTTTATTTTTAATCTTGGATAACTTAATGTGCATTGGTGTGTTCCTCTTTGGGTCCAACTTCTTTGGGACTCTCTGGGCTTTCTGGATTTCCTGGAAGTCTATTTTCTTCCCCAGATTGGGAAAGTTTTCCTTCATTATTTGTTCAAATAAGTTTTCGATTTCTTCTCTTCTCCTTGTGGCACTCCTATAATTTGGATATTGGGATGTTTAAAGTTATCCCAGAGGTTCCTAAGCCTCTCTTCATTTTTCTGAATTCTTCTTTCTTCATTCTGTCCCAGTTGAATGATTGTTTCTTCCTTTTGTTCCAAATGGTTGATTTGAGTTCTGATTTTCTTTCTGTCATCGTTGGTTCCCTGAATATTTTGCTTTATTTCACTTTGGGTAGTCTTCATTTGTTCTTTCATTTTTTGACCAAACTCAGTCAGTTTTGTGAGCATTTTGACTACCAGGGCTTTAAATTCTCTATCAGATAGGTTGGTTATCTCTTCACTTAGCCCTCTTTCTGGAGTTTTGATCTGTCCTTTCATTTGGACACTATTTCTTTGTCTTGTTGCACCTGTTAAGTTGTAAGGGGGCAGAGCCGTAGGCATTCACCAGGGCAGGGCAACCCTCCTGGCTATACTGGGCACTGTCTGCGGGGGAGAGGACAGAGAGGGAACAATGCAGCTCGCCTGCTCGGCTCTGGCCCACTTTGCAACACCCTCATGTGAGAGTGGGAGTTTCTCCCAATATGACAACCCCCACCATAGTCCACAGTCAGCTCTGAGTCTCAGTTTCCCCTTCAGCCAACATCCCATATATGGTCCACTGCCTTGCCTTTTTTCTTTCCATCCACTGTCTTATTCGTCTGGTTGGTCTGGTTGACCATTTAATTCCTTGGTTGGTGGAATTCCTTGCAGTTTGATTTTCTGTTACTTTTGGTTGTTTATTGATTTTAGATTGGTTGTTATCCTCCTTTTGGCTGTGCAAGGAAGGAAAGGGTTTCTACCTATGCCTCCATCTTGACTGGAACTCCTACTCTTGCTTTTCTTTTGGAAACCCCAAGGTCTCTCTTTTCTGAGCCTTAGTACCTATTGCTACCTTTACCTGAAACCCTCTCCTCCCTGATCTTTAAATAATTGTCTCCTTTCCTAACCATCCAATCTGCAGCCTCTTGGAGTCTCTTGCTCTTCAACCCCACACTATTCATTATCATACTTATGTTTTATTCATTTTGAACTCTTTAAATACATTTTTATTCAATTTATTGGGGTGACACTGGTTAATAAAATTATTGTAAGTTTAAGTTATACAATTCTATAATACAATACTATAGAATTGTATATAATTCTATACAATTCTATAATCTGCATACTGTACTGTATGATCACCAACCAAGTTATTTTATTTTCTTCATAGCACCATCACTCCTTGAAAAATTTATTATTTAGTATATATTATGTAATATTTATTATTTAATCTTTGTCACCTGTTCATTGTCAGTCCTCACTATAATGTAAGTTTTATACATGTGGAAATCTTGCCTGTGTTATATGTATACATAGTGTCTAGAAGAAAAATTGTTGAATGAATAGATAAGTGAATGAGTGAATAAGTAAGTGAATGACTTATTGAGAAAGAAGCTGATAATTTCTTTAATCCCCTCATCACAGCCGTGACTGTGACATTTTCTGTCAGCTGTATAGATGGGAATATCCTATGCATAAATATTGATTACCACTTTTTTCTGTTTGCTTTCTCTTCCTTTTAAATGTTGTCTTGAAAACATTTGTTTATTTCACTTGTCCATTATTTTATTTTGTGGGAAACAAGGATGCTATTGTAACAATTATGTGAAGACATGTTGATAATATTATAAAATTAACCGTTTTGCTCAAAGGTCACAGAGACCATTAGTATGGCACTTCAGCTCTTAAAAAACTCATTAAATTTGGGGAAGGTCAGCTGCTAGCCAGTTAGTCACTTTTTTTACAGTTGTGAAATAGCACCCCTAAAAGTTTTACCTGAGTTACCTAATGCAGATCTGTCATTTAGTAGGTGAACAAACTACAGTTCAGGAAGTTCAAGGAATTCCAACAATCATGTGTCTGTTAGTGGCAGGGAAAAAGTCCAGAACACAGTCCTCTTGACTCTGATGCCAGGATTGCATTTGCTCTGTGCCAGCAAATGAGGAAATATTATTATGTTGTTTTATTGCCTACAGAGATAAGCTAAGGGAGAGCTGATGCCAGCTAGAGACCAAGAATAAAACGTTTCAGAATCATAACTAAATGAAAGGCTAAACTTCAGTGGATATTTATAAATATTCAAACATTTATGGGATGTGACTACTCAACAAACACCATTTTATTTAGCATCCATGAATTTCAAATGAGCTATAAAGAGCTCTGTCTTTGTTTTCAGAACCTAGCTAACAAAGGATAATAAGGAATTTCACTTGTGTAATTTGCTATAAGTTTGCTTTCCTCAGCAGGTGAGGGAGAAAAAAAGGCCAGATTTCTTATGAAACACCAATCAACATTTAGAAGCTCAATGCCATTGTGAGTGAAAAGAACCACTGTGTATGTTCTGCTTCAAAGACAAGCTGATTTTTTAAAAGGTTTTCTCATGAGCAGAAAATTGCTAAAAATTAGGCCATTTATGAGTTGGAAACCATAAAAATTAGTCCATCTTCAATGCTGGTTCTGTGTAAATTTCTGTAATTATTTCTTACATACATTATTTATTATTGACAGTTGAGCTCCAAGCAAGAATGGTACAGACCAAGAAAAATCTGTTCTAAAACTCAAGAATGGAAAGACAACCTATATTCCCTTTACTAAAATTGTGGAGGGGTGGTACACTTAAGTTAAAATATTTTGGGTACTAAAGTTTCAGTTAGTGGAAATTAGGAGAGCTGAGTTATAACCTTACTTTGCCGGATGGGTAATGAAATTTCAACAAAATTTCAAGAGGAGGAGTGCTCTGTGAGGTGCTATAACACACTGCTAGAAGCAGTTCTGAGAAATCTATCCAATTGTGCTTTTATATTTTATTTTTTTACAGCATGTGAAGGCATCTGATCTTTTAATCAAAATGCTGGCTTGAAGAATCAGAAACAACTTGTAAGTCTCACTTCAGTGAGTGGAAGTAAAAAATACATTAATAAACTAACAAAACACAGACCTTTAGTTCTTTTTTTAAAAAGATTTTCTTTATTTTTAGAGGGGAAAGGAAAGAGAAAGAGGGGAAGAGAAACATCAATGTGTGGTTGCCTCTCATGTGTCCCTTACTGGGGACATGGCCTGAAACCCAGGCATGTGTCCTAACTGGGAATTGAACCAGCAAACTTCTGCTTCACAGGCCAGAACTCAATCTACTGAACTGCAGCAGCCAGGGCACAGAACTTTAGTTCTTCATTGAAGGGGCATAAAAAGCACAAACTTTTGTCTTAGATATTTTAGATTTTCATTTCTACTCTCTTCTCCACTTAAATAATATCAATGATCTAACCAGAGATGTAGTAACCATTCCCTTTATCCTTAGTCATCTTTCTTCCTTTATCTTTTCTTCTTCAACCATTTTGTTTTCCCCTGTGCATTTATGCAAAAACTTCTGTACAAATACTTTTCTTTTTCTCTAAGAGACTAAATATACAAATAAACACTGCCCAGATCATATATGACAATAAATCTCTAACTCACAACTTCTGCAGCAACCTATCAGAGAAACCAAACCACAGTGTCTATGGCAATTGCCCAGAACACTTAGAACTTCATTATTGACTGCCAACTTCTCTATTCTTTGCACCAGCTTCCAACTTAGAGCCAAGCAGAGAAAGCCAAATATGTTTCCCAAACCATCACATGAGATACCTCATTTTTTGTTAACCCACCTGCAGCTTTCCTACGTTGACAACCTTCGATCAGTGCGTATTGGAGGCATTGACCCCACCTTTTTTTCACTGTAAAGCTTCCCCACTCCTCTGCCTATCTTGTATGTATTCATAAAATGCATTTTGAGTATTTTCCAAATTCGGGATATTGGCTGACTTCCTTGTTACAGTGAGTTCTGAGTTAGCCTCTGTTTGTTCTCATTTGAGTAGTCTTCACGTATTTGCAAACCTCTCTGTGTCTGAATTTCTCACGCTATACCTATCCTCTTCCACATATGCATTGTTGTATAATGTAGAACACTGACTGGGAGACAGAACAGGTTACCTGGAAAGTGCCCAGGTGACATTCTGGCACAGCATGCATTTGCAGTTCTTTCAAGAGTTTGCAGTTCCATATCTTACCGTATGCATCAGGCTGCTTTTTTCTGATACCTGTCCTTCAGCACCTAAGCAGGGCTTTAATTAGGAGCACCAAGCTTATCTTAGATGTCTCTGAATTTGAGTGCATCCCACATCCCTTCATTCCAGCTAGGAGAATTTATAAAAATTACTCCCTCTCAGCCAGGTCATTAATAGTAAGGCCCACCAGCCAGGAAGTGCGCCGTTATTACAAACTTTTAAAAATATTTTTGTTTGAGTTTTGTGTGAAGACATTTTATGCAGCTAAAAACATATGAAAGGGTTCAACTTTCAGAAGCCATAAATGGGTTCCATGTAATGTTTAGTAAATATGTACCTACTCTCTGCTATGTGTTCTTCCTTGTGTTCTTTGCATACTTTCCTTCTATATGATGGATCCAACTAAGAGAAATAAAATGAAACGAAGACTTCAGTAGGAAAGGTACCTTTATTTGTGACAAGAAAATGAAAAGAAAAATAGAAAAGAAAGGACAGAAAGAATTAAAGAATTGAAGGAAGGATAGAAAGAAGGAAGGGAGGAAGGAAGGGAGGGAGGGAGAGAGGGAGTGAGGGAGGAAGAAAAGAAGGAAAACAGATTTGTAATCTCTATGTATTTTTTGTTTGTTAGTATATTTGAAAACAGTGGACCAAATGCTGTGGTTTATATCAGTGGGCAGCAAAATTATTTTCTGTGAAGTGCCAGAGAGTAAATATTTTAGTAGTTGGAGCTGAAAGGATTTTTAGTGTAGCTATCCCATTCTGCCTCTGTAGCTTGAAATCACCCATAGACAGTAAGTAAACAAATGGGTGTGGCTGTGTTTCAGCAAGACTTTATTTACAAAGTCAGACAGCAAGCCAGATTTGACACCAGGGCTATTGTTTGCAGAATCTTGGTCTGTGGTATAAGATACGTGCTTAGAACACAGTTTTAAACTCCTACATTTTAAACTATTAAATTTTATTTTTTAATTTATTTTTTATTTAATTCTTGTTCAAGTACAGTTTTCTGTCTTATATTCCCAGCCCTGCCTGCCCCCCACCCAGTGCTCCCCACCTCCCTCCCATTTCTGCCCACAACCCTTAGTTATTGTCCTTGTGTCCTTTATACTTGTTCATGTGAGTCCACCCCTTTTCCCCTATGATTCTCTCCCCTCTCCCCTCTGGACTCTGTCAGCATGTTCTGTATTTGAGTGTCATTGGTCATATTTTGCTTGCTTGTTTGTTTTGTTGTTTAGATTCCTGTTAACAGTGATACCGTATGATATTTGTCTTTCACTGCCTGGCTTATTTCGCTCAGCATAATGCTTTCCAGTTCCATCCACGATGTTGCAAAGGGTAGGAGCTCCTTCTTCCTTTCTGCAGCATAGAATTCCATTGTGTAAATGTACCATAGCTTTTTGATCCAGTCATTTAACGATGGGCATCTAGGTTGCTTCCAACTCTTGGCTATTGTGAATTGTGCTGCTATGAACATCGGGGTGCATAGGTTCTTTTGGATTGGTTAAACTATTAAATTTTAAAGTTGTTTGTTTAGGTAAGTAAGGTTATCTTGACTGATATACTTGATAAAGGATATCTACCAGCCATTGATAGTAAGCATTCTACTACATGTAAATATTAGAGGTCATGGTAGCATACTAAAACAACAAAAATGAAACAGAGATATAAGGATTATAAAGAAAGAAACAGTGCTATTTTTAGCCACAGAATATAAGATTCTCTACCTAGTATCCAACCAACTTCATTAATAAATAAAAAGAATGAGTTAAGACTAGTTTAAGAAATTTGCCAGATGTAAGGTCAATGTAGAAAAGTCTATTGCATTTGTATACAACAATAAATTCCTCAGAATCAAATTTTTAAAAAGATACCATAATTGTTCCAACAAAATATAAGAAATCTAGCAATAAGAATGAAAAAATGAAATGCATATTTCAAAAATTATAAAACCTAATCAATAGTATATAAAAAACTAAATAGAAAAATATGCTATGTGGAAACAATATTGCAAAAATGCTATTTTTCCAAAATTATCTACAGATTCACAGAAATCTTCAATTAAATTTCAGCCTTGTTTTAATGAAATTGAGAAGTCAAACTTTAAAATATATATGGATATAAAAGTGTTTAAATAGCTGATACATTCCTGGAAAAAAATAACCAGGTATGGGAAATTACCTTAAATAATATCATTTCACTTATAAGCTATAGTAACTGATAAAGTGTGAGAGTGTCATATAGGTAAACTAACAAATCAATAAAACTAAAAGATATAATAAAATACATATATATGTATGCATACAAATATATTTTGTATATACATACATACATATGTATACATAAAATACATTTTTATACATACATACATATGTTTATACACACATATACTTGTATGTATATGCATATATATAAAATGTTTAAACAACTGATTACCCATTTAAAAATATTCTAATGGATTTTTTATATCACAAATTTCAAATGTAATCAGTAAAAGGAAAAACACGAAACCTAGAAACTTTTGGAAGAAAGTCTAAAACGCTTTTGGAGATTTTGCTTAGAAAGCACAAACTGTGAAAGAAGAGTTTGATACCTTCAACTATATGAGGTATGAGAAATTCCAAGGGGAAAATATATATACATGAGATCTGTCCAGAAGAAGTCCAACCATTGTTTATGTAACTCGAACAGTTTGTGTGACATTAATGTAACCTGACAGCCCAGGAGAGCCGATTGGAATGAGTATGTATGAACAATGATGACTTCACTGTACTAGTCAGTATGGGTGGTAGACATTGTTGAGTGAGCATGTGTACTGTATGGCTGTCACATTCAAAATGACTGAGTAAATAAAGCAATGAATCTGCATTAAATTTTGCATTAAATTTGAACATTTCTCCATGGAAACTAATTAAATGTTTCAGAAAGCCACAGCTATAGGGAACTGCTGATTGGGAGCTTCATCATGACAACACAACCACTCATGCATCAAATTTTGTGCAGAGGTTTTTGGTGAAACACCAAATCACCCAGGTGACTCAATTCCCCTACAGCCCAGATTTGATATCCTGCAACTCCTGGTTTTTCCCAAAACTAAAATCACCTTTGAAAGGAAAGGATTTTAGATGGTCAGAGAGATTCAGAAAAATATGATGGGGCAGCTAATGGCGACTGGCCAAAGTGTGTGAGGTCCCAAGGTGCCTACTTTGTAGGGGACTGAGGTACCATTGTCCTGTGTGCAATGTTTCTTGAATTGTTTTTGAGAAATATCTCTATTTTTCCCATTACATGGTTGGATATCTTCTGGACAGATCTCATGCATATATATTACACACATACAGAGTCTGGCACAAATAACATCCCTTTTTACTACAAAATCTTTCATTAGAAAATCAAAAGCATGTAATTCTGTAATATAGCACTATCACACTCGAGCACACTATATGACATTTTAGGTGAAATGTTCAAATTAACACTATAAATTATTACATCATATTATTATTCTACCAACCATACTCGAGCAGGAGTTATTTCTGTTGGACTATGTATATAGTATATATGTGTGTGTGTTAGAACTAAGAAAAGATATTTGAAATATATATGTGACAAAAAATTCTCTAGGCTTTTATATAATCATATGAATCAATAAATAGTCAACCTAAATAAAAAATGGACACAAGATATGAACAAGTGGTTTATAGAAGAAAAAACACAAGTAAAGATATAAATGTAAATGATCCACTTCACTATTATTCAGGGAAATGCTGATTAAAAATCATTTAACATATTTCTAATTTGATTGAAAAGTAAAAAATTCTACCAGAGGACACAAAGAATGGGAACTCCTCCCATTCACCTCCAGAGAAAATAAAAAATTTGTAGCAAATAATTTTTAAAAGTATTTAACATTACCTAATAAAGCTATACATGCACATAGCCTACAACTCAGTCAGCATGCTCAAAGCTTATAATAATACTACTTGTTATGATACACATGTAAATGGAAACCACCCAAAGTTCATTAAACTTAGTTGGACAAATAAGTTGTTATGTTTTATAAAATGGAATATCTATAGCTGTGAAAATGAATGACCTACTGCTACATATGTCTACATATCCAATTCTCAACAACATTATGTTAAGGAAAATTTTAAGGAATCTAAGAATACATACAGTGATGTTCCATTTAGTTCCATTTCAAAAAAGAACTGGAGAAGTATAGCTTCTAAATACACAAGTGGTGGCTTGCAATTACAATGAGGAATATTCTGGCTTGTAATTAAAATAAGGAAAATTATTGAAACAAAAGTAAAGCTAGTGTTTACTTCTGGGAAGGACGAAGGGGCATGTGACTGGGTAGAGGTAAACTGGATGCCTCAAAAATAATGGATTATGTCCTAAAGTGAATAATTTGATTCATAGTATTAGTATTATTTAAATCACGCCTATTTTCTGTAGACACTTTTTGTGTGATGTATTTTATTGTTGAAAATATTAATGAAAATAAAACCTTAAAATGTATAGAATAAAAACTCCTACTTCATATGTATCACCTGACATTTTTTTCTTTATATACATGGAAGCTCCACTTTCATTTATGAGTGGTAAAACCAAAAAATAAAAAGATTTTTCTAGACTGGATGTCATTTTATTTTACTTTATCTTCTGAATTTTTTTTTGATGCTATAACTGGAAATGGCAAACAATAGTCACAAAAGTGTGCTTCAGACTCACACTATGACATTCAATCAGGTATACACTTGAATTTTACCAAACAAGTATTTTTAATCCTCTGTTTTTGACAGGCATTGTATAGAATATCGCTGAGTTTCTACATTATTTTCATGTAGCCTGTAATCATAGTACATCTAAATTTTTCCAGCCTTCTTAAAACACTCGTAAAATTTTTACCTTTCAGAGACATATTAAATAAGACCAGTCTCTGAATGTGGCCCAGGAGCAAAGAGTTGCCCGTAATTTTGGCAGTTCTGTGATTCTTTTCAGTTGTACAGATTTAGAATGTTACAGTAAGCACTTTAGCACTGGATGCCAGAGGGAAAGAAGTCCCACAGCTTATTGATTGAGGTCTCTACCTTATTTTCTGCTCTGTTCTCTCCTGAAATATTGTTATGCCCTGCGCATATCACTTTGTGCCTTCTCTTTCATTTTTGGAAATCCCCTCTTTTGGCTTTCATTCATCCTTTTAAACTTGCTTGGACATTTCCTCCTTCAGAAAGCCTTCCTCAGTACCCCTAAGTACAGCCCAATACACCAGCATCAGGTGTATTACCTGGGCATGCTTTAGAAATGCAAATTCTGGGTCCAGTGCCAGACCTACTGAATCAGGGACTCTTGGGGTGGGCCCAGCCATGTTTTAGTCAGCTCTCTGAATTATTCTGATGCACACCAAAATTTGAGAATCATTTGGTTAGAAAATAAGTCCCTTTGCTGTGTTTCTATACCAGCTTTTACTCATCTGTGTCACTGTACATTCATTCACATTATTATGTTGTAACCCCACATTTGCCTACCTATTCTTCTATATGACATTCAGAGGTACAGATTATGTCTTTTTCTCCTTGGTGTACACAGCGCATAGGTTCATGGGAGGCACTCTGGAAATGTTTATTAAATTGTGAGAACTAAAATGTTTTAAAGGTGGTAGTCCGAGGCACTAAGAAGATAAACCAACCTTTTAGGCCACTGGACCTCACACCCATTCTTCTACCACAACTTATTCCAGAGCCTCTCTCTGAGAAGTACTGTTATCTCAAGGAAACCTTATTTTTTAAAGATTTTTATTTGTTTATCTTTTAGAGGGGAAGGGAAGGAGAGAGGGAGAGAAATATCAATGTATGGTTGCTTCTCATGCGTCCCCTGCTGGGAACTGGCTTGCAACCCAGGCATATGCCCTGACTGGGAATCAAACCATGATCGTCTGGTTCGAAGGCCTGCGCTCAATCCACTGAGCTACACCAGCCAGGGTGGAAACCTTCTTATTTAAAAAGAAATAATAAGCCAGCGAGTTTGTAAATATGTTATAAAACTAGACATACCTATTTCTGCAGCCATCAGTGTAGCAGGAGATTGATACTTCTGGATTCAAAGGGAATCCAACCTAGTCAAAAGTCTTGATGGTCTTCAGAGGTGTAACAATGGCCTAATCATATCTTTTTATTTTGTCATTTCTGAAATGATGAGCACCTACAAGTCTACAGTAAGGAAACCTCTGCACTGAAAGCTGGAAAGAGGGAAGTATGAAGCATAATAAACATCTGGAGGTTGTATAATAATCATGGTAGATAATGGTTAAAACTACTTGGACAGCCTGGAGTTAAGAGACTATAAATGTATAAATTATGATGAGGCAAGCTAGTATAAATCAAAAGTATTCTAGAATCCAAGGGAACCTACTAAAGTCAGTAGATATGAAGATCCCAGTTCTTGGTCCATCTGTAAGTTTTTATAACATTCTTTTTAGAGGAGGAAACCTGCTTACATTTAAGAATTTTATAGGTATGAAGTGAGAACAGTTGAGAATGTGCACGTGACAGAAGTTGGGGTAGGAGACACAAAAAATCTGAAATCAGAAAAAGAAGAAAATAATAAAAAATAACCCCTAAAGACAGGTTGACACCAATACTTCTGAAATTTAGCCCTACACAAGGAGGCAAATCTAGTCTGTGTTGCAACACTGAAATGAACAAGTATATTGAGACTGACAAACACTGAATCCAGATGGTAACTGCTATCTACTAAAGCATAAGTTAATAAAAACAATGACTCTTTTTCCATACCTAAGATTGGAATGTGTATGCTTTGTATTTTTGTGAGATTTTAAAATACATTTTATTGATTATGCTATTACAGTTGTTTCATTTTTTTCTCCCCTTTATTGTCCTCTTCCCTGTACTCTCCCTCCCACCATCATTCCCCCACATTAGTTCATTTCCGTGAGTCATACATATAAGTTCTTTGGCTTCTCCATTTCCCATACTATTCTTAACCTTCCCCTGCCTATTTTGTACTTATCATATATGCGTCTTATTCCCTGTACCTTCCCCTGCATTCTCTCTTGCCCCTTCCCCACTGACAACCCTCCATGTAATCTCCATTTATGTGATTCTGTTTCTGTTCCAGTTGTTTGCTTAGTTTGTTTTTGTTTTTGTTTTTTAGGTTTGGTTGTTAATAATTGTGAGTTTGCTGTCATTTTATTGTTCATAGTTTTTGATCTTTTTAAATTTCTTAGCTAAGTCCCTTTAACATTTCATATAATAAGGGCTTGGTGATGATGAACTGCTTTAACTTGACCTTATATGGGAAGCACTTCATCTGCCCTTCCACTCTAAACGAGAGCTTTGCTGGAGAGAGTAGTCTTGGATAGAGGTCCTTGCCTTTCATGACTTCGAGTGCTTTTTTCTAGCCCCTTCTTGCTTGCAAGGTTTCTTTTGAGAAATCAGCTGATGGTCTAATGGGCACTCCTTTTTGTAGGTAACTCTTTCCTTTACTCTTGCTGCTTCTAAGATTCTCTCCTTATCTTTAGTCTTAGGTAATATAATTATTATGTGCCATGGTGTGTGTTTTCTTGGATCCAACTTCTTTGGGACTCTGAGTCTGAATAGACTCTTCCTGGAAGTCTATTTCCATTGCCATAATAGGGAAGTTCTCCATTATTATTCATTAAAATAAATTTTCATTGCCTTGCTCTTCCTTTTCTCTTTCTGGCAACCCTATGATTTGGATATTGGAATGTTTAAAGCTGTCCTTGAGGTTCCTATGCTTCTCATTTTTTTGAATTCTTGTTTCTTCATTCTGTTCTGGTTGGATGTTTATTTCTTCCTTCTATTCCAAACCATTGATTTGAGCCCAGTTTTCTTCTCTTCATTGTTGGTTCCTTGTACATTTTTTCTTATTTCATTTGCATAGCCTTCACTTTTTGTGACGATACTGAATCATTTCTGTGAGCGTCCTGACTACCAGTGTTTTGAACTGTGCATACTGTGCATCTGATAGGTTGGCTTTCTCTTCATTGCTTAGTTGTATTTTTTCTGGAGCTTTGATCTGTTCTTTCATTTGGGCCATTTTTTTTTTTTTGTCTTGGGATGCCTGTCACATTGTGAGAGGTGGAGCCTTAGGTATTCGCCAGGGTAGTGCAAACCATCACACTGTATCATGGCGCATTATGTGGGGGAGGGGTCTGAGAGGGAACAATGCCCTTTGCTCCACTCTTAGCTGGCTTTCAGTCACTTCCCCCACTACCCACAAACGAACTGGACCCTTCTGATGCTGATCCCCAGGTGGGTGGGTTTGTGTACACTCTAGAACCCTGTGGGTTTCTGCAGTGAACTCTCCTGTGAGGCTGGCAGTTTCTCACACCCTCCCCCCACCCCACAGGTTTTTTTCAGTCAGAGGTTTTGAGGCTTTATTTCCTTGTGTTGGAACCCTGAGTTATGCAATCTCTGTCACTCCTTAGTTGTTTCTGCCAGTTTATGCGCACGCTCCGCCAGCTACCACCTCACCTGCCCTGGTCCTCTTTCTACTGCCTTGCCATGAATCCTCTCTGCCCCAGCTGGCTGTCTCTGCCCCTCCTACTATTCTGAAGGAATATTTCTTCTTTAACTTCTTGCTTGTCAGATTTCCATACAGTTCAATTTTCTTGCAGTTCTGTTTGCATTTTGTTTTTAAATTTATTGTCCTTCTTTTGGTTGTACAAGGAGGCACAATGCATCTACCTACACCTCCATCTTGGCTGCAAGTCCCCTTTTTATTTTTATTTTTCAACAAATATTTAATGAACAAGAACTATGAACTTTTTGCTGAGGTAGGCACTGAGGTCCAAAGAACCCGTCTGGATGTAGCTATTGCCCTCGAGTAGATCACAGACAAGCAGTTGGGGAATTGGTACCAGGCTTACCTTCATCCTCTTTACATGTTTTCACTTCTCAAAAACCAGCATTAAGACCTCACATACTGAGGCTTCCTCCTCTCTTGCCTAAACCAGAGTTTCTCCATTATTTTAGATTATAATGATTCTGAAATTTATAATATTTTAGAAAACCTTACATATTGTTATTTTTTACTTAAATTAACTGCAAGTACACTTTTAAGCTAATTCAAATAGCACCTCATATTAGCATTTAGAGTTTTCCCATAATTATTCATTCAAACAAAATTTATTGAGAACTTAATATGTACCAGGTCCAGTGCCAAGCGCTGGCAAGATGATGGCAAACAAGACAGGTACAGCACTTGCTCTGAACCTCAGGAAACTCAGTTCCATGGACGCAGGTCATGAAAAAACTGAAAGTACAGAAGAAAGAGGAAAAGAATACCTGCTCTACTCTCATACATATGAAACAATGAGTGAATCAGGTAAAGTTCAGCAAAGAGGTGATGGGTGAGTTGTGTCATGAGGAATGAGTTATTGCTTACCAGGAGACACTGAGACCAGGGATTAATGTAGGAAATTATTCTTAAGCTGAGAAAAAGTGCCTCCAGACAAAACTAGTGTTTATGGTTAGAAGATACGGAGGCTGATAGAATATTAGGTAAGACCAAACACAGAGAGACCAAATAAAAATGACCTGTGCTTCATGCCAGGAGTTTGACATTTATGTTGCAGGCAAGTGGGACCTGTAGAAGGGTCTCACGGAGAAGCAACTTGCTTAGTTTAGATTTTGGAGGTATCACTTAAGCAATGAAGATCTTATGGGATAAAGTTGTGAGAGGAGGAATTAGCCAGAGACATAGATGCTATTTGGGGCAAAGAAGTAGGTTATCAGACCTTTCTTGGGGTTCTTGATACTACAACACAATGTTAACACCACCTTTCTCTGACTTCAGTTAAGCATACACATTCAGGAGTGGGTACACATGAGAGCCCAGAGTGGCTCCCTGACAACAACCTGATGGACTCAGCTGGATACAGGCCAGCAGTGACCCACAGAGGGTGGACTGGTTATGTGAAGTGCCACTCTGCAAGGTGGATAGGGAAGATATGTCTCTTTGTCTTGGTAGATCTCTTCATCTCCCTATCACTCACCCACATTTTATACTTGTTGACAACACACCTTATTTAACTTACATCTATGATGCCCTCTATTTTACTGCCACTCGCAAGTCCCATCAGTTTCCTGTTTTCAATGCTGGTGGGTACCCAATCCACATTCCAATTTATACCTGGGATTTTCAGAGTTCTGACAAAACTCCTGCACTATCAACCTTTCATAGCTAGCTTTATAACCCCCCAAATTCACAGCAATAAAACTACATTTGCATACGATACTTGTATTCAATCAACAAAAATAGCACTTCTATTTTCTCATCTAGGGACATTTTTTTGATATCTTCTCTCATGAGGAAAACTACATCTCCTCCAAGAAGGAAGGAGAAAGAAAGAAATAATAAAGAGAGGAAACTGAAGACCTCCTATCTTTAAAGAAAAATAAATAAATATTTGCTGAATTATCTATTATTTTTGTAGAAAATAATAAATATTAATGAATATTTGAAATTTTGAATTAAGTTTTCTGAGTTCCAAATCTAAATTTCAAGTACTAAGAAAACATTATTATGATATCTTCACATTTGGGGAAGAAACAAGGGCTTTCAAAAGGTTATAAAGTAGGGCAGAAGACCACAATGAATAACTAAAATGAATGAACAAACAAACAAACAAACAAGATAAGTAAATGAATTAGACAGATCTCTCCCTGAAATTGAATTTTCATCAACTAAACCCACTTCCCAAAATAGAAGTCAGCATGGTGGGTCCTGCTACCCACAGAAGTGGGCTCACTTCTGTTGAAGGTAACTTCACCAGGCCCCATGCTTCTTCCATTTTTTTACAGATACATGTTGTTTTCATTTATGTCTTCATTTCAAGTTGTTTTAAACTTTATTACCATATATAAATATTTTCATAAAGAAAAATCTCTTTTCCCCTAGATTCTACATTTCCTTAAGGATAAAAATTGTAATAATTGACCCTTAATTATCAGGTAACACAGGAGTCAAATTGACCCAGGATGTCGCTTGTGTTAGAGGTTATCTGGGTCACAAAAGAAAACAATATATAAAGCTTTCATTAATATTCTTACTATACATCTTACTACTGACAAGAAGCCTGCTTTACTTTTCTGTAAGTTGGTGTCTCAACCATGTGAAGGTTGTTAAGACAGCACAAGAGGTGGGTGGAGGCTCCCTGGAGTCTCTGTTGCTGCCCCACTGCTGCAGCTGCTGGCTCACTTGCTCGGATATGCTCATATTTATTTGGAATTACTTTTATCACTTTGAGTTTGTTTTTCACAAGCAAAAAAAGAAAAGTATAAAGGACCCATGGACAAAGCCAAAGGCGGGTAGGATTGATGGCAGGAAGTAGTGGTAAGAGGGGTACAGGAGAGTGGTGGGGGGAAAGTGGAGACAACTGGGCTTGAAAAAAATAAAAATTAATTTTTTTTGTAGAATGAAAAAAGAAAAGCAAAAAACCAAAATCCAGTGCCCTACCAGTGAACCAACATTAAATAAAAATCTTTAGATGAGAAAAAGAAATTTAAAAAATCTTTCTCTGTTTGATCTGAGTCCTCTCCTATTCTATAAGACTAAGATAACAGTGCCTCCACTCCTCACAATTATCACGAAATTTCCATATTTAGATGCCTGAACTACCAACAAACACTCCTTAGAAAAAGAAAAATAGTGTTTTGAGGAAATTATTCTGTAAGTTTATTTATACAAAAATGCTAACAACAATTTTATTATAAGTTTGAAATAACTTAGTGATATGCAAAATCATTTCCCAGTGAATTGTGCTACAATTAAGTTAGGAATTAGTTATTTTCAGTAACTTACTGAAAAGAATAAATAAGTTTTTATAATAAAGAAGATTCTATAGTCTTATTTGTACAATAGCATGAAAGTATCCCAATTCAACAGATTGATAAGAACTAAGCAAATAAAACATTTCCATTCACAGGCAAAGGAATGGTATTGAAAATACTTTATTGATTCTAGTCTAGTCAAGCAAGATTAGGTTATATATGGTCGTAATAGTATATTACCTAGCATTGTAATTTGCCTAGATGAATTATATAATAATTACAGAGCCTATGATTTCTAATACATGGCAAAACTCCTAATGTAAAATGTGTTCTAACAGTACATTAATGGCGAACATAAAAAGCAGAGCCTGTAAACTAATTGATTTAGAACCCACATATAACCCTTTCAAACTTTTAAAATATAGCTATATCTGTGTTCTGACTTTGTTGAAATCAGTGGTTTTATTAATGAAATTTACTTCAAAGACAAAAGTTTGTCGAGGGTAATATTTTCTATTCCACATAATTTTTCAAATGTATATAAGCATCCATTTTTTAAGGCCTCTAAGATGAGTTGTCTTTTTGTTTGCTTGTTTTAGACCATAGAGTAGTGCAGTGGGGTGAATATTAAATATAAAGACAGATAACTAAGCCTTAGTCCTTGTATGGCCTTATACAAATTACAATTATTGGTAATACTTGCTTGCCAAATTTTTATGAGGCTTAAATAAAAGAACAGGTGAGAAAGTGTTCAGTAAAGTATAATGTTACATACATGTGTTTTAACATTTGTATCTTTGTGATCAGTAACAGGTACTGATAAGTTGGCCATAGTATATAAATAGTTGATAGGAGTCGGAAAGACCAGAGGGGTAGAAAGAATTGGGGTAGATGGAGAAGAGAGGGGTACCTATAAAACACACTCCTCTGTCTACACAAGTGCACCTCATTATTTGCTGAATCTTTACTTCAGTGAGGTAAAGACCTAGACCCAGCACATTAAAAATAATAGATAAAATAAAGAAAAGGCATGCACTAAACAGTTTTTTTGTTTTTGTTACTGTTTTTTTTTTTTTTGTCCCTCAGTGTTGATTTTTGAGAACTATCCTTGCCCTGTTTTTAGCCCATGAACATAGATGAGGCTGAGATCAGCCCTTAGTTCCTGGAGTAGAGAATGGAATTTAGGTTTAAGCCAATCAAAATATTTTTTCAGTCCATGGTAGTCCATTCAGAGATAGATTTGTTTTTTCTATACAGTCAGTTAAGAGAAAATTAAACTTGAGCAGAAACTTCTAAACAGCAGTAATTTTTCTTGTATTTCAGATATTTTTTATTTCTTCAAATTTGTTATTTATCAGGAGTGACTGAAAAAAAATATAATTAAGTCCCATCATGTCATGGAAGTGGTTTTAAGAGAAAACTGGTCAGATGAATATTATTGCTTCCCACTTTCAATCAGCAAATAGTTACCATTGATAAATAGCCAACAATCTGTCATGAATGCTTGAGATAATGTTACATAAAACAATGTTCCTCTTCACAGGGTTATCAGCTAGCATTTAGTCTAGAGCAGTTGAAATCATCTTGCTCCAAATGGCGAAGTGGATTCTGAACGAGAATAGAGACAAATCAGCCAGATGGATGGCAGGAACAGTAAGAGAAAGAAAGTGGATTCTGCCATAAACTTTCCTGAGATGTGCCCTTGCCCCTGAAATGATGTGTTCTTACTTCTGGAATAATTTGCCCTCACTCCTGGAATGTTCAGGTAAACTGCCCATTTGCTTAAGCCAGTTCCCATTTTTTATTGTTTGTTTGTTTGTTTGTTGGGGGACATGCCATATAAAGAAGCTTAAATAATAGGGAAATGGCAAATTAGAGTACGAAAACCCAAATGTTATAAATAATTAAAATTCACATATTTAGTATACATAAAAAATAGTCACAAGCTGTCAAAAGCAACTCACATATACTCAAGCAAAGCCACAGTCAGAAATTAAGCTAATAGTGGCAAGTTAGAGAAGAAATAATGTATCAGGAATCTGAATATGAAAATGTTTAGAAACTATGCAAGGAAGCAGATGAAAAAACAGATTTAGTTACTAATGTAAAAGGTTAACCCAGAGTAGTAGTTCAATAAGCATTTATTTAATAATTTTTATTAAAGGTAAAATAAGTGATTAGGAATCTGTTGATTTGCATGCATTGAAGAGGCTAGTGATATAAAAATAATGGAAGTGCAGTTTGAAAAACAAAAGCTACTACTGATTGTTTATGATGCTAGATAACGTCCCCTGCAGTATATATATATAGATTATGTCGTTTTATCTTTACCAGATATCCATGAGATAAATGCTTTTACTTACATTTCAGTAGATAAAGCCATGCCATAAATCCAGCATGAACTTCGGAGTCAACACTTGGTTTCCACATTATTCTCACTTCTTCACTTCCTCCCTCCCTTCCTGTGTTGGAATTCCACATCCAGGCTGGTGGAGAACATATCCCCATGCCACTGATGGAAACTTGCTTTGGCAAAAAGAATGTGGGTGCAAGTAACAATGGGCCAGTTCTAGACTGAGGATATATAAACATCACATATCATATAGCTCCCTCTCTTGTCTTCCTGAGATCCACCTTGGAAAGAAATGTTGGAGGGAGTGAAAACACAAATCTGAAACTCAGCCAGAATGCTAGAGTCCAGTCTGGTCCAACCAAGTCCTATCTAAATTAAACAAACCCCATACATATAATGAGAATAAAATATATATTCATTTTTTAAGCCACTAAAATTTTGAGGATTTGTAAAGGTGCAAATTCAAGGGGCACAGAAAAAAAAGCATATAGATTTCCAAGGACATACCTGTTCACACTATAAAGTGTCTGGAAGTAACTAGTAATCCAAAGTCAAAGCCCAATATGAATGACAAGTGAGATCAAGAAAGTCTTTGTACCTGGCCGAGAGGAGTCCTGATCCAATGATCCTCTCTGTGCCACTAGTAAATTGTAAATCCATCTACTATCAAGCACATATTATAAGTGATTCAGGTTTCTGTTGGGAAACATTAAAGCAAAAGCCTAAGCCTTACTGTCTAGGGTGGTCCAGTAGTGAAATACAGACTTTCTGCCACTTGCTAGCTATACTATCCTGCCATGCTTTTTTTTTCATCCACAGTGTATGACAAATAACAGCTAAGTCATTGTATTGATGTGAGGGTCTGTTGATGTAATATTTACCAAGAGGCTAGAACAATGCCTAGCCTAGAGCAAACAGTTACTTAGAAAGTAGTGGCTATGCCTGAGATAGTTCTCTTTATCAATATTATTTATTAAGATCATTCCCAAACAATAGTAGCTTTGATCAAGGAGTACACCAGTTTAGTAAAGTGTATTTGCACTAGAAAACATTTCTGATAAATCTAAACAAATTAAAAGGTTTTATTAGGTAAAAATTACATGTCAAACTTTTCTTCTATCAT
This sequence comes from Sturnira hondurensis, assembly GCF_014824575.4. Lineage (NCBI taxonomy): Eukaryota > Metazoa > Chordata > Mammalia > Chiroptera > Phyllostomidae > Sturnira > Sturnira hondurensis. The sequence goes on from NW_028079127.1 coordinate 25,814,865, forward strand.
TTCTATCTCTAGAAACTGGCCTCCCTCCTGATTACAAAGCCCCACTCCCACTGTTTCTTACAAATATAACATGTTCTCAAAGGTCAAGAGGGTTGAAAGTTTTCAATTTTAGTTAATAGATCTTTAACTCTTTAACTGCAGGGTTACATGAAGCAAAAATCTCCCATGTCTGATACTTTTGAAAGAAAGATGTGACATAGAAAAAGCAGTTATTCACCTGGCAATAATAATAAATATTCTCATTCCAGAAACTTCAAGTTTCTCCTTGAAGTTGTTAACTTCAAATGGATTTTAAAGATTTATTTTCTTTTGGTTTTATTAATTTCCTGATCTGATTTCAGCAGTAAAAAAAGAGCAAGGTCAGAGGCTCTATCGTTGTTGATTTTAATAAATGGCTTAGTAAAATGAGATGTACATCACAGAGATAAAGTATCTTAAAAAAGTCTTGCGATAACAAAATATACCTTATGAGCCCAGATGAACAGGTGCTTATGCTATCAAGATATCCTGAAAGAAGGGAGGGTCTGTGACACTGAACATATCTTCCCCTAAGAGGAGGGTTCAGGACTTGCTCTGTCATTCATTAGGCCAAGATGCAAATTCAAGAGACAGCAAAGCAGCAGCAGTAGCATAATCCTATGTAAGCATTTGTTACACCAATGATTATGTTTTTAGACACATTACTAACATCTTTTCTTTCATTCAATTTTATTCTTTAAGCAAATTTTTAAAAACACTTTGTATGTGTTAAGTGAAAGCTTTTGCTCTCACAAGGTTTACATTCTTGGAGGCACAAGACAGACCAGGAACAAAATACACAGATATATCCAGATAATAAATCTGTGGGGGAGATAAAGAAAGCAAAGAGAGAAGGAAGAGGGAGTGCAGCAGAGGGTGATACTATTTTAAGCAGGTGGTCACCTCTGGGCAGCAGAAAAGCATCAGTATCATAACTTTCTCTGAGTTGATAAGGTGGCAACTGAACAGCTCCTTAGGAAAATGTCCAGGCAGCCATGCATGCATTTGGAGTGAGAACATTCCAGTGAGAGAAAATAGTAGGTGGGAAAGATCTAAGGCAAGACAATGTTTGCAAGTCCAAGAAAGAGCAGGGAATCTGATCAGACAAGAATGGTGGGAGATAAAATTAGAGAAATAGTAGGGAGGCATATCAGTGATGGACCCAGAAGCCACTGCAAGGACTTTTCTCTGAGTGTGGTATAAGATGTCACTGGCAAGTCTGAAGAAAAGCTGTGGCATGATCTGACTGTCACCCTAAAAGATTCATTCTAGCCTCACTACTAACACTAGAGGTAAGCGTAGAAGCAAGAAAACCAATTAGAAGGTAATTGCAATAATCTCGATGAGAAATATGATAGCTTGTATCAGTGTGATTGCAGTAGAAGAACCTGAAGGCAGAACCCCCAGAATTTACTGATGGATTAGACTCAAGGTATGAGAAAAGGAGAGAATTCAAGGAGAGAATTCTAAGTTCTGTGGTTTAAATAACTGATTTGAGTAAGTTAAATCTGAAGTAATAGGTCCTTAGTGTTAAGATATGGGCTTAATGCAGAAGCACGTAGACAATCCAAGAGGTGGAAGGAATGAGTGCAACGGCGAGGAGATAGAGGTTGGGAGAAAGACATGGAGAGAAAGACCTGAAAACACTGACTTAGATTAATATTGAGTTTGAAGATAAGGCGGTAAAAATTTATGAGGCAAGCCTTAAAAATTACAAATAAAATCTATTTATTTAGAAGTCTGTGAATGATTGAAAAAACTAACTGTAGAGATAGAAATATACAAGATGGCATTATCTATTCAAAAATGGATAGAACAAAGTATAAGAGAAGATTTTCATCTATTTTACGGCATCTCAGAAATGCACTAAAACTGATGGTTGGCAAAACGTGCATTTGCTCCCAAAGACATGGCCCCACAAACATCTCTGCAGTGAAGACATGTGCACAAGCTAATATATATCTTTAGACATGTAAACAATCATTTACAGAAGTTCATTACAGACTATCACTGAGTGCAAACCCTTATTCCACTCTGTACATGTATATATGATTTTTATAAACCTCCAATGTGATTTGAAGGTTATCCTCTTGCCAAAGTCATTGAAATCATGATGGGCACTGAGAGTCTGAAAATAGGATGCCATCATAAAGCATTGGAACTACTTTCCTTATGGGGCTCAGAAATTACTTCCAAACATATCTTGGGCAACAAAATATCAAGACAGTCAACCAGTCTCTTAATATGATTTATTTAAAAGAAAGTTTTATTATGAATAGATCAATGTGTTTTTTAATAAGCTTCACATTATAGTCATGCTTTTTTACAGTATTGGCAATAAAAGGGGTACATTTATTAGTAAAATTTATCTTAATTTTACTTCTTAATTTATTTCGACTAGTTCCTTATGTAATATTTTTAAGTAGGTAAAAAAATTATTAATGAGCCTATTAGTAAATGAAAAATGTCTCAGAATTTAGGTATAACCTGTAATTCAGGAGAATACTCTTCACTTCTAAATTTTTTTTTTTGCAAAACTAAAGATGAATAAAAGAAGACAGTGCCAACTAAACTGAGATTAGCTTTCACTCTTTGCAAAAAGAATGTTTTCCCCCTTTGTCTTGTATTTCCTCTTTGTTTCCCTGGGAGAAGAGGATAAGAAAAACACATTACTCAAAATGAGCTTGAGACTGAAAGAAAATAAAATTAAGTGATAGGCTCCAAATAACAAAAGAGCTCAGCAAACGGAATATCTAATGAATGTGTATGAACTGACAAAAAGAAAGTGAAAGTGAAAGTGAAAGAAGGACATATAAATTCAATCACAGAAAGGGCCTAACAATGCCCATAACAAAAATTGCCTAGCAGACAGATAAAAAGAAAATAAAACTTGAAGACAAGAGGGGATTAAATGAGGCAGTCTATTCTTTCACAGAATGACACCTGGGTTGGAGAGACGAGGTCATTAATATAACTTACTCACTCAAACACCGAGAGGAATCAACCCATATGATCCTTCAGTGAAAGTACAAACTCAGTATTTATTTGCACAATTGGGTATGTGTCTCACAATAAAGCCAACACGAGGAAAGAGCTTGGGACTGAGAAACAGGAGACCTTGGATCTAATCGCAGCCCATTACAACCCACAAATGCCCTTTAGGAAGTCCCTGGATCTCAGCTTCATCATCTACAAAATGGGAGACTTAGGCTAACTAGTTTCTAAGACCCCCTCTGGTTCTATTGCTTAATAACGTATACAATCTCTTCCATTAAATGTCTGGCATTTGACCCCCAAATAGTAGAAAGATGAATTAATCAACTTCAGACCTCATGAGTAACCCTTTTGATGTCTCTTCACTTTTCACTTTTATTCTTCGAGAGCAGTCTTTAAAAGTTTTTCAAACAAATGTTCATTACTTTATTAACTTGTCCATCTTTCAAGTCTCAGGGTTTATGAAATCCCATCAGCCTGGAAATACCCATAATAAAAATGAAACAATTGTCCCTTGTAGCTCTCTAAGATAGCACCCCGAGCTATATAGAAATGTCACTTACTGGAACATGATCAGGGAAATCTCAGAGTCCTCTATATGTGGAATTGTTTTTTGATTTCAAAGAATGTTGGTACCGGATTAGATCTGAGAAAACATCTAATAATTACTTAAAAGAATTATTAAATAATCTTTTAAAAAAGTCATTTTATTTAGTACATTTAAAATATGCTGCATTTCACAGCATAAAACTGAGTTTTTTAAAACTCAGTATACATATAACTTATCTTTTATCAATTATTTACAAAAAACGACACTTTCCATCCACATATTTCACCAAAATAACTTATACCTGTCACTCAAAACCATTTAATTTTAAAAGGTGATGATTTGTTTATGGGACTAAAAGTCAAATGGATATTGGAGAATGCAGCAATAGAGTGCAGAGGGTCTAGAAACAAATTTGTCATTAATTAGCTATATTATCATTTGATAAAATTATTTCAATGTAAAGTGTTAAAGCAAACCTAAGCATCCCGAGAAGAAAAGTTGCCACTCGCCATACACACTAACCACTAACCACAATTTATTGAGATGATATGGTATCATATGTATGTATTATACAATATGTTACATACAAAATATATAGAACAATTAGAATAGTTGAAAGAAGCTCAATGTTTGTACTGATAACTCAAAATCTGTGAACGTTTTAGAAAATATCGGAACTTAGAAAATACAGTATCTCTTATCTGGGATATTCACCTATTACCATCTTTCATTCCAATGTTATCCTGTCCCCCAACTCCCATGCAAGTAAACCAGATTAAAAAAACCTTTTGAAATACTTCCTTAAAATTCAAGGAGCTTCTTATTTTCAATAATTACAGTTTGGTGATTACACGGATCTTAAGAAAACTGTTGACTTTTAAGCTCTAATAGGAAATTCAATCTGTAGGAAATTGTTCTAAGAAAATAACCATAAATGGCTGCAAATACTAAAACATAATGGAAATGCTAATATATAAAAGTTGTTAATAGCCTGTATATTAAAAAGGAGTTAGATGTAGATACAGATATAAAATTCATACCATGTAACACTATGTAATTTTTGTCACAAATGTTTAATAAAGATACTTACAAATTAAAAAATACCCCCAAAATGATGACTAAGAGGATAAGCAAGTTGCAAGAATATAAATAGTGTTATTACACCGCTGCTGTTGTTTTAACTGCATGTAAGGTGAATGGACAGTGAATGTTGAGAGGTTATCCTATCCTATGTGGCTATCCTGTTGTGTCTTATCTGCCTGCCTAGTCCTCTTCAATAGGCCTCATCATATTATTCAATTGGCTTTTCTTTTCTCTGAGACAGGTCGGATAGCTCAAGCGCATTATCTGGCTACAACAAAAGTACACTTTTCTATTTTACTTTCAATCTTTTTTATCTTCCTTTAGGAAATCAAAGTCAACTTCAAATAGATTGAAGAAATTGAGGTCACATACCTCTCATTTGATCAGTCCTCTTCTTCTCAAGCTGTTCATTGATTTTAAATATTTAAAACCTCAAGTACTGACTTTGTGAGATCAAACTAACATAAAGGCAGCCATTTCAGGCCCCAAATCAACCAATTTGGGGGAGATCATAACGTAGGTCAAAAGAGGGCAGGACAGAAGAACACTTCAACATATCAATGGTCACAGGATTCATAACATTTAGAGCAAATTGTATAGCTTGTCTTTCTTGCTACCGGTATTCCTTCTGAACAGGGGAAGTTGAAACATACCTAATGTCTTGAAAAGGAGGAACTGTATTAATGAGCAACACAATATAACTTTTAGATGTGACATTTTGTAGAAAAGGGAATATTGTTTGTATTGGTATCCACAAGTATGGAAAGAATTTAATTTTCCTTTCTTTCTGACCAGCAGCATCTGTTCATTGGACAATTGCAGGTTCTTTCCCTATAGATGTTTGTATATTCTAGCCAGATACGAGGGAGGGGAAGAATGCACAATGAAGGAAACATATATTGGGTGACAATGAACTACAAACAGTGTTTTTCTGTGTTTGTTAAAGAAAAAAAACTTTATAATCAATATTGCACTTGTAAGTAAGAGTGGGATACTAAACTTCATAGTTGCGGATCTGCACTCATATCTGTCTTCTCAACTCAATCTACAGTGCAGAGGTGGCCATCCACAGGCAGTGGCCCTTAGAGTCAAAACAGGGGTCAGGAAGTAACAAGTATTAACAAGAGGAGGAACAATGGCTGCTCAGTAGAAGCAGACAATGTGTAGGAAGATATGGCTGCTCTTCTACTTGAACTTCAGCATCTCTTCTGTCTCATTCTCTAGTCCTCCTGTGCTGAATGCACTGGTGGAGCTCACAGGTGAGAGATGTCTCCAGGGTGGACTCTTCTTGGTTGTTCTGGATGTCCATGTTGGTCACATGAACTGGTGGGCAAGTCTCCTGCTTACCAGAATTCAGGTCTTCCATCTCTCTGCAGGTGAGGATCAAGTCAAACAAGTGTTTGCAGTTCTGGAACCCTTCTGGCTGGGGCTTGATTTGCTTATTTCTGTCCAACATGTGTAAAATGCCATTTTGTTGGTAAGAGTTCCTTGGTTTTTGTTAGTAGACCATTGTACATCTCATCATATGTGGTTTTGAAATAATAAACATTGGGCTTTTGGGGTACTGGCCCCAGAAGCTTCATGTGAATCTCTCATGTTCCAAAGAGCCAGACACGATTTCAATTTGCTAAAAATGTTGTGCATCTCTGTGCTCTGGTTCTAGTTGCTTGAGCAGACCACTGCTGCTGGGCAGCGGTGATCAGCACATGAAGGCCGTCTCAGTGTCCCAACTTTCTGGCTTCAGACCAGAATTTAATTTTTTCTAAGTCAGAGTTTTTTCAGGTCTTTGATGAAAACAATACCACCAGCCTCACAGGATTATGGTAAACCATAAATGAGCTAATGATTCTACACAGAAAGCATAGAAAAAAACAAGCACTAAGAAGTGGTAGGTAATGCTCGAAGTACTCAGAATGATAATGTTGAAGGAATAATAGTAATCCTCTATTGTTTATTGTGGTGCTGGCAGTGACAGTTAATGGAGGTGGGAGTGGATGTTACAGGCACAGCAGCAGAAACAGCCTAGTGGGAGAATGCTTAACAGTAATTATATACTGATTACGGTAACATTCTTGAAAACCAAGGAGGACCTCATCTGTTATGCTCCGGATCAGGAGTCAGTAAACTACATCCCACCTTCTGGCTTTGTATGTCCTGAGAGTTAAGAATGCTTAAAAATATATTTTAATAATTACATTTTAAGTGGTTACATAAGCACCCATAATATCTTTGACTTTGACTCTTGACCCATAAAGTCTGAAATATTTACTAGTTGGTCCTATAAAGGAAAAGTTTGGCGACCTCTGTCCTGTATTGTTGATTACTGCAAGTCTCCCAGCACACTCCTACTCTTTTTCCAAATATCCCCTTTATTTAGCTACCCCTTTCAAATACCCCTTTCAAATGCTGAGCAAAATTCTCTAAATTGTCTCTCTTTCCTCGCCTTCTGAAGATATAATTTCTCTCTTTTCTCTCCCACACAGCTGGTAGCTTTAAGCCCAGAACAGGAAATATTAACTTCCTTGCTCTTAATAACACATCAAAGCTATTCTCTAAGAATTTCAAGTTTCTTTGAAGTTCATACTTCAAATTAAGCATATTAATTAAGATGGCATTCATTATCATTCATTAACAACCAATCCAGTATTTTACTGGCTTAAAACAACAGAAGTTTATTCATCTAATGATTCCACCTCTGGTCAATGGAAATTTTTATTCTATGTCACCATCACTTGGAGGCCAGATAGATAGAACCTACATCTAATGACTCATTGTGACAGAGATAAGGAGAGATGGAGACTCATACTGGCTCTTAAAGATGTGACATCTTACACTCACATTAATGGAGCCAAGTGATTTGTATGAACAGTCATAACTTCTTTGGGGAATTTCTACCAAACAACTTGTACGAGGAGAATGGAAAATATTTCTGAACTTCAATAACTACTCTCCTTCTCCACCGCCACTGTCCTTCCCTTTTTCAGTTATCTGCAAATCTCAGAACAATTGTCCTTGATTCCTTAAAATTTTAGTATATAGTTCATTTCTCTCCCCACCCCCTCTCTCTCTTCCACATTTTTTGTTTCAATACTTAGGGATGTTAATTTTTACATAGATATATTTCCAATATCTGCCACTTAGTTAGTTGTCTTTATTATCATTCCACCTCAATTATTGGCCACTATGATATAACCTGGACTTTGAAATGACTGCAATCCCTCCATAATCTCAAGCATGTCATGCTTCTGTTAACACTTCCAGTCTTTCTATCTTAGCCCATCTCATCTTCCAACCCTAACATTGTCCCAATACACTGCAATCTCCAAACCACTGACCTCACCAAAATTTTACCATTGATCAATCACCCCTTAATATTTTCATTTTTCTCTATTGTTCTTCTGTTTCATAGTCCAACATTACAATCACTCCCTTGCTTAGTTTGTCTGCTCTTTGGTCCCTCTCACCCTCCTTCTTACTCATTTAGAAAAACGGAACCCAGTTTAAATATGACCTGCACCTACTTTACACCTGCACCAAAATAGCTAAGTGGCCTTAAAGAAACACATAACAGTGCTAATTTCAGTCTAAATTCATGATCATGAATTTTATGTGAACCTTTAGAACTTGCCAGAGATACAAGAATATTCCCCTAATCAATTTATTCTGCCATTCTCTCGTAGGTCATTATCATTCAATGTGTGGTCCAAGGACCAGCAGAATAGGCATTGCCTGGAAGCCTGTTGTTATAAAAGCAGAATCACAAATGACATCCTGATTCAGTGTCAGAATTTGCATTTTAATGCAATACTGAGGTGATTCATATATACATTAAAATTCAAGAATCTCTACCCTAGATAATGGTTTCACATAGGCTGCAGATGCTGGCTCCTTTGACAATTCCTATTTGCCTGCCTAACTTCTAACACCGGGAGGCCCTAAATCTTCATCTTCCAACATGTGCTATATCTGCACTCAAAACTTTAGTTTAGATCATCTAGTCTCTTCCCTTTAAATATTTTGTAGAACTGCAGTGCCAATCATAAATTTCCCATTACATCCTTTTTCATACACTTCAGATATTTGCATCCAGTTATACTCTACTGTATACTGTATATCACCACTTGAGTATCTAATGGGGTACCTTTTTTAAAAATTTAATTCTTGTTCAAGGGCAGTTTTCCGTCTTTTACTCCCATCCCAGCCCACCTCCCCAAGTGCTTCCCCCCACTCTCCTATTTCCACCTCCCTTAGTTTTTGTCCATGTGTCCTTTATACTAGTTTCTGTGAATTCTTAGCCTTTCCCCCTGAAATTCCCTCCCCTTTCCCCTCTGGTCCTTGTCAGCCTGTTCTGTATTTCAATGTCTTTGGTTATATTTTGCTTGCTTGTTTGCTTTGTTGTTTAGCTTCCTGTTAAACGTGAGATCATATGGTATTTGTCCTTCAACACCTGGCTTATTTCACTCAGCATGCTTTCCATTTCCATCCATGCAGTTGCAAAGGGTAGGAGCTCCTTCTTTCTTTCTGCTGCATAGAATTCCATTGTGTAAATGTACCATAGTTTTTTGATCCAGTCATTTACTGATTGACACCTAGGTAGTTTCCAACACTTGGCTATTGTAAATTGTGCTGCTATCAACATTGGGGTGCATAGGTTCTTTTGGATTGGTGTTTCAGGGTTCTTAGGATATACTCCTAACACTGGGATTGCTGGGTCAAAAGGCATGTTCATCTTTAGTTTTCTTAGAAAATTCCATATTATTTTCCATAATGGTTGTACCAGTCTGCAATCCCACCAACAGTGAACTAGGGTCCCCTTTTCCTCACAACCTCTCCAACATTTGTTCTTTGTTGTTCTGTTTATGATGGCCATTCTGACCAGTGTAAAGTGGTATCTCATTGTGGTTTTAATTTGCATCTCTCTGATAGCAAGCAATATTGAGCATCTCTTCATGTGTCTCTGGATCCTCTGTATGTACTCCTTGGAGAAGTGCCAGTTCAAGACCTTGGCCCATTTTTAAGTTGGGTTCTTTGTTTTCTTACAGTGGAGTCGTGTGAGTTCTTTGTATATTTTGGAGATTAAATCTTTGTCTGAGGTATCAATGGCAAATATGTTTTCCCATACAGTCTCTTCTCTTCATTTTAATACTGTTTTCTTTGGCCATGCAGAAGCTTTTTATTTTGATGAGATCCCATTTGTTTATTCTTTCCCTTATGTCCCTCGTTCTAGGGTACATATCAGGAAAAATATTGCTGCTTGAAATATCTGAGATTTTCCTGCCAATGTTTTCCTCTAGGACTTTAATTGTGTCACGGCTTATATTTAAGTCTTTTATCCACCTTAAATTTATTTTGTGGTGTGGTGTAAGTTAGTGCTCAAGTTTCATTTTTTTTTTTTTTTGCATGTAGCTGTCCAGTTCTCCCAACACGATTTGTTGAAAAGGCTATTTTTACTCCATTTTATGTTTATGCTTTACTCCATTTTACTGCCCCCTTTGTCGAATATTAATTGCCTATAGAGAGTTGGGTTAATATCTGGGCTCTCTGTTCTGTTCCATTGGTCTATGTGTCTGTTTTTATGCCAGTACCAGGCTGTTTTGATTACAGTGGCCTTGTAATACAGTTTGGTATCAGGTATTGTGATCCCTTCTACTTTGTTCTTTCTAAAAATTGTAGCATCTATTCAGGGTGGTTTATGGTTCCATATAGATTTTTGAAGTGTTTGTTCTATGTCTGTGAGATATGCCATTGGTACTTTAATAGGTATTTCATTGAATCTGTAAATTGCTTCGGGTAGTATGGACATTTTGATGGTGTTAGTTCCTTTGATCCATGAACACAGTATCTGTTTCCATTTGTTTATGTCTTCCTTGATTTCTTTCTTCAGTGTTTTGTAGTTTTCTGTGTATAGGTCTTTTAACTCCTTGGTTAGGTTTATTCCCAGATATTCTTTTTTCTTTTTTTGCTATATGGGATGGGATTTTTTTCTTGATTTCTGCTTCTGTTGTTTCATTGTTAGTATAGAAAAACGCCTTTAATTTCTGGATATTGACTTTGTATCTGGCTCCTTTGCCAAATTCATTTGTTAGTTTGAGCAGTTTTTGGGTAGAGTCTATAGACTTTCACATGTACACTATCAAGTCGTCTGCAAACAATGACAGTTTTGTTTCCTCCTTTTTGATTTGGATGCCTTTTATTTTCTTTTCTTGTCTGATTGTTGTGGCTAACACTTCCAATACTATATTGAATAGAAGTGGTGAAAGTGGACAACCTTGTCTTGTTTCTGATCTTGGTGGGAAAGATTTTAGTTTTTGCCCATTGAGTGTGATATTATCTGTAGGTCTCTCATATATGGCCTCTTTATATTGAGGAATGCCCCCTCCATTCCCACTTTGCTGAGTGTTTTTTTTATCATAAATGGTTGTTATACCTTATCAAAAGCCTTTTCCACACCTGTTGATAGGATCATGTGTTTTTTGTCTTTGCTTTTGTTTATGTGATGTGTACTCACTTACTGATTTGCAAATATTTGACCATCCTTGCACCCCTGGGATAAATCCTGTTTGGTCATGGTGAATGATCTTTTTAATGTATGTTGGATGTGGTTTGCCAATATTTTGTTGAGGATTTGGAGTCTATGTTCATCAGCAATATTGGCCCGAAGGTTTTCTTCTTTGTTGTGTCTTTATCTGGTTTTGGAATTAGAATGATGCTGGCTTCACAAAAAGAGTTTGGGAGTCTTCCACCATTTTGGGATTTTTGGAATACCCTGCGAAGAATATAAGTTAGCTCTTCCTTAAATGCTTTGTAGAATTCTCCTGCGAAACCATCTGGTCCAGGGCTTTTGTGTGATGGGAGTTTTTTGATTACTGCTTCAACTTCATCTGCTGTTATTGGTCTGTTCAGGTTTTCTGCTTCCTTTTCATTGAGTTTTGGAAGATTATAGTTTTCTAGAAATTTGTCCATTTTACCTAGGTTTTCCAATTTCTTGGCATACAATTCTTCATAGTAATTTCTTACAATCATTTGTATTTCCGTGGTGTCAGTTGTAATCTCTTCTCTTTCATTTCTGATTGTGTTTATTTGGGTCCTCTCTCTTCTTTTCCTGATGAGCCTACTTAAAGGCATGCCGATTTTATTTATCTTTTCAAAAAACTAACTCTTGGACTCATTGATACTTAGAATTGTGCTTTTAGTCTCCATGTTATTTAATTCTGCTCTGATCTTGGTTATTTCCTTCTTTCTATTTGCTCTTGGCTGTCTTTGTTGTTGTTCCTTGGGTACTTGTAGGCATAGGGTTAGGTTATTTGTTTGAAATGTTTCTTTTTTAGATAGGCCTGTATTGCTATGAACTTCTGTCTCAGGACTGCCTTTACTGTGTCCCATAACTTTTAGGTCGTTGTGAGTTCAATTTCATTATTTTCCAGAAACTTTTTGATTTCTTTCCTAATTTCATTCTTGACATTGTTTAATAGCATGCCATTCAATCTCCATGATTTGGGGTGTTTTGGGTTTTTCCTTTGGGGTTGGTTTCCATTTTTAGTCCTTTGTGGTTGGAGAAAATGCTTGGTATGATTTCAATTTTCTTGAATTTGTTGAGGCTTGTTTTGTGTCCTATCACGTTATCTATCTTTGAAAATGTCCCATGTGCATTTGAAAAGAATGTGTATTTAGCGTCTTTGGGATGAAGGGGTCTATATATATCAGTTAAGTCCATTTCATCTAGGGTGTTGTTTAATGCCGCTACATCTTTGTTGATATTTTGTTTGGAAGATCTGTCCATTTTTGACAGTGAGGTGTTAAAATCCTATACTGTAATTGTGTTGGTGTCAATATCTTTCTTGAAGTCCTTCAAGATTTTCTTTATCTATTTGGGTGCTCCTATGTTGGGTGCATATATATTTATGATGTTAATGTCTTCTTGGTGGATTCTTCCTTTGAGTGTCATGAAGTGACCTCCTGGGTCTCTTGTTATGGCCCTTTTTTGAATTCTATTTTGTCTGATATGAGTATTTGTACCACAGCTTTTTTTTCTTGTGTGTTTCCTTGGAAAAATTTGTTTCCAGCCTTTCACTTTTAGTTTGAGTAGGTCTTTGTCCTGAGGTGGATCTCTTGCAGGCAGTATATATGTGGGTCATGGTTTCTTATCCATTCAGCTATTCTGTGTCTTTTGATTGAAACATTTAATCCATTTATGTTTAAAGTTATTATTGATAAGTCTTTTTAAATGCATCACTTTTTGGAGAGAAAAAATCCATTCAGTTCCAGATATAATTGAAATGCACTAGGATCAAAATAAGGGCCTGAAATAAGTCAGGCAGCGATTTTTGTACCTGTGTTCTTATCTCTCTCTCTCTTTTTTCCTTCTTTTTATTAAAGCAGTCCTTTTAGTATCTCTTTCAGATCTGGTTTGGTGGAGGCATATTCTTTTAGACTTCTTTTGTCTTGGAAGTTCTTTATTTGGCCTTCTATCTTGATTGAGAGCCTTGCTGGGTAAAGTAGCCTTGGTTGCAGGCCTCTGGTTCTCATTACTTGGAATATTTCTTACCATTCTCTTCTTGTTTGGAGTGTTTCCATTGAGAAGAAAGCAGCTATCCTTATTGGTGTTAAAATCCCTTGCATGTTACTTCCTGTTTCTCCCCTGCCACCTTTAAGATTCTCTCTTTGTCTTGGAACTTTGCCATTTTAATGATGATGTGTCTTGAAGTGGGCCTCTTTGGGTTCTTCTTGATTGGGACTTTCTGTGTTTCCTGGATTTGAGAGACTTTTTCTCTCATCAAATTAGGGAAGTTTTCCATCATTACTTTTTCAAATAGGTTTTCTATCTCTCGTTCTTCTTCTTCTCCTTCTGGTATCCCTATTATTCAGATATTATTATGTTTCACATGTCTTGCATTTCTCTTAATCCCTCTTCATTCTTTCTGATCTTTTTCTTTTCTTGCTTATTCTGGGAGTTTTTTTCTACTTTGTCCTCCAACTCACTGATCCAATCTTCTGCTTCATGGATCCTGCTTTTGATTCCTTCCTCTGTGTTCTTCAGTTAAGAAATTGTATTCTTCATTTCCCCTTGATGATAGTTTCTATTTCCTTTTTCATGTTGATAAAGTTTGCAGTGAGTTCATTGTAGCTACCCTCTAGTTTCTGGTAGCTCATTGTGAACTCTTTAAAATTCCTGATAACCAGTGCTTTGAATTCAATATCTGATAGTTGACTTGCCTGTATTTCATCTCACATTCTTTTTGAGGCTTCCACCTTTTATTTCATTTGGGGATTGTTTCTTTGTCTTCCCATTGTTTGTGAGATTCATCTTGTTACTCTCAGCTTCTTAAATTGATTTGTTCTGACTCCCTGGTTTTATGGTGTGAACTTCTGTGGTAGAATACCTGTGAAATTCAGTGGTGCAGTCTCCTTTGGGTATCCTGGTGTTCTCTGCTTTCACCTACTCCTTTTTGTGTGTGTGTTTGTTGGAGTGGGAGGCAAAATAGTTTATGACAGCAGGAGAGTATTTTATGATATTTACAGTCACAGCTGGTAGAGAAGAGATAGAAAATTTTTAGGCTATATATAATGTTAACCATAATTTCAACCCAACTTGCCACTTTTAAGAAAGGATGGACAAACGATAAATTTCTTGTTGGAGAGAGAAGGCTTGTGAGTTGGATCCACAAAGCAGTAAGGTTGTTGGAGGTCAGATTCTGAGGTAAGGTGAGAGTAAAGGATAGTAAATAGGTGTAGTGTGTGGGCAAATAGAATTAATCACTCCAGTAATAGAATTCAGGAAACTGTGAAGTGGGTGATGTGGATCTGGGAGATATAGATTGTGAAGTATTTACAGTTGTACAGAACAGCTATTATTTATAGTAATATTAGAGTAACAATCATATGACAGACTCTATGTGATCTAGATAATATGAATAGGGGGTATAGAACTTTGGGTAGTGGGCTAAACAAAAACAAGTGGGGTGACGTATAGAAAATTAGCAATACACTGTGGAGGAGAGAACAGGGAAAACCTGTCAAATGATACAATATAACCAGCCAAGGCAAAGAAGCCTATACAGAGAGAGGAGGAATATAAAGACACTATTAAAATATAAAAGAAGTGAGAATAATAAAAAATAATGATACAGATATGCAGGAACTTGTGTCTTCTCTGCTATAGCAAAGTGAAATTAGTCTCTCTGTCTCTACTGTTGGGATGCCCCCTCTTTGGTTCCAACTCTGGTCTTTTCTCAGTTCCAAGTTGTTTGTTTCACTTGTGGGTAAAAGAAAACAAAACAAAATTTTAAAAAGGCAGGAGAAGGGAGGAAAAAGCAATAAGTTTGGAAAGAAGGGAGGAAGGAATAAAACAGGAAAGAAGAAAAGAGAGGGGAAAGTATTGAAATACAAAACAATAATAAAATTAAAAAGATAAAAGATTGCTTAAAAAAAATCTCCTGTTGGTTTCAAACTGGCCAAACTGGTTTTTCTGGCTGTAGTAGGTGAGGAGTGATTTGTGTGGTCTTTCTGGGAGTGCTCTCCCAAGAGCTAACCTGGCGCCTCTCCCCAGAGCCCCACGAAGGGGATCTAAGTCCTTTCCAGAGTACTTTCCCCAGGGTCCTCGCTGTGGGCTGGGGTGCAGGCGCATTTGCATGCCAGCCAGGCTGCCTGGGTCCCTCGGGATCTGGTAGGGACCTTCCCAGTTCTGTGGGGGAATTCAAGGGCTTCCACCCAATCTCTGGATCGCTGCCAGGCTGGGTGGGGAGCAGGCCAAAGGCTGGCTGTCAAAGGAGAATCCTTCAGTTTACTTTTCCAAAAATGTCTCCTTAAGAAAGCCTGCCTCTCAGCAGAGCCTAATTCCCCAGCCAGACCCGTGAGTTAGAGCTCGACACTGCACCTCTCAATTTTCCTGAGCTGGCGACCACAGAGTCCAAGGTTGATCTCTGCCCTTTGTCATTATCACAGTCTCTGCAAACTTAAGCCAACAGGTCTCTCCCAGTGCCCAACCTTGCTTGGCTGGGGAGGGAAGGAGCTGATAACCCAGCTCTCTCCCAAGGACCCTTCAGCAGGCACTGGACTCCCAAAGAGTCCGTGGTAGATGCACCCGGCGCTGGGCACTGGCTGAGGTGCACTGGGAGCTGGGTGCTGGGCACCCGGCACTGGGTTCCAGGCACTGGGCACCGGCTGAGGCCACTGCTGCTCCTGTCTTTGCTCTGGTCCCTAAGACTCTACCATCATGTAGCAGTCTCCTAACTGTCTTTTTTTCAGTGTCCATTACAGTTTCTGGTCTCTTATTTTCATATATTCTGGGGAACTGTTGGCTGTTTGCGCTGTTCCTCCATAGATCAGCCAAGATTTTCTCCCATGTGTGTGGGGGAAATGGAATCTGCTCCTTCCTACTCCATCACCATCTTCCCTCCTCTAGGAAGGAAAGAGTTTATCTGTTCATCCAGCACTATAAATTCTCCCAAGCGGTCCAAAAAGGTTGTTTCATTCTGAAGCTCCAATGGGCACACCATAGAATAGTAACCTGCCCCACAGTTCAGATACTGAAGACAAGAATGGTGCACTAGTGGAGACCAAGGCCCACACGTAAGGAGTCGTCGAGCAGGAAGAAGATGTTGGTGTCACGACTGACACGTACTCGGTGTCCACAGAGAAAAGGCTACATGCCACGTTCCCAGAGAGCCATAGGTGCAGGTGGCATGAAGAGAAAAACACACTTGCCCTAATAGGTACTTTAAATTAAACGTATCCAAAACAAAATTCTTGATTCTCTGTCCATCCCTCCCAAATCATCAATCTGTTTCTCTTATGGTATTCTCTATTTTATTAAGGCAACTTCATTCTTCAAATTGGTTAGCTCAAAATCTTGGCATGATCCTGACTCCTCTCTTATGCCTGACATCTATTCCATCAAAAAGGCTAATTATGCCCTGGCTGATGTGGCTTAGTGGATTCAGTGTTGGCCTGCGAACCAAAGGGTAGCTGGTACAATTCCTAGTCAGGGCACATGCCTGGGTTGAGGGAGAGGTCCCTAGTGAGGGGCATTTGAGGGGCAATCATACATTGATGTTTCTTTCCAACTCTTTCTCCCTCCCTTCCCCTATCTAAAAAACTAAATAAAATCTTAAAAAAAAATCTAATTGGCTGTATTTTCAACTACATCCAGAATCTGACCATGTCTCACTTCTTCTATTGCCACCATCCTTATCAAAACAATCATTATCTTTCAAGTTAATCATACTGAAAGCTTTCTAACTAGTCTTTCAAGCTTCCAGTTAGGAAGACTGGTCTTTTTCCACTTTTCCTCTCTCTATAGCCTCTTTATTCACTATATTGAATAATATTTCTCAAACCAGTTAGATAAGGTCAATTGTCTGCTCAGAATTTTCCATTGGTTTTCCATTGTCATTAACAGAAGAATGACATTTTTTAGGTCTTACAATGTCCTATATTCTGGCTCCACCTTAATTTTCTAATTTTTTTTTCATTGCTCAAATCTCTCCAGTCACATTGGCCTTTTTGTATACTTTAAACATGCCAAACACACTGTCAACCCAAGGACCTTTCTACCTTGTGCTTGTCTCTGCTTGAAATATTCTTCCTTCAGATAGCTGTCCAGCCAGTTTCTTTATTTTGTGTAAGTCTCATAGAAGAGGCCTTCTCTCCCCTCAAAAAAAATGGTATCCCAACTCCATCACTTTCTATTCTTTATTTTTTATATCCTACATTATGTTCTCATAATACTTATCACTGCCTGAGATAGTTTATCTGTGCATGTGTATGTGTTCATGTGTATTATTGTGCTTAGCACATAATAGGCACTCAATAAAAGCTAGTTTTATAACATAATAAATAATTAAATTATTAGACTAATTCTGGGATTCCTGGGAAAATTTCAATAAAACTTTTTAATAAAACAGCATACAATTTTATTTTCAATTTAAATGTAATAAATTATTATTTTTAAATATTAGAAAATACAGGGGAAGGTATATGAAGGAAGATGGCAGATACTAAAACTATCAATTACAGAAAGTAGTTATCAGCATTTTAATGTGTTTTATTCTCCATTTTATTATGAACACACACACTTGTGTATATATACACAAAATTGAGATAGTTTATGTATAATATTCTTTTTTAAAAAATTATCTGATTGTTGGGAGTATATCCTAAGAACCCTGAAACACCAATCCAAAAGAACCTATGCACCCCCATCTTCATAGCAGCAGAATTTACAATAGCCAGTGTTGGAAGCAACCCAAGCGCCCATCAGTAAATGAATGGATAAAAAAACTATGGTAGATTTACACTATGGAATTCTATGCAGCAGAAAGAAAGAATGAGCTCCTACCCTTTGAAACAGTATGGATGGAACTAGAAAGCATTATGCTAAGCAAAATAAGCCAGGCAGTGAAAGACAAATACCATATGATCTCACCTTTAACAGGAACCTAATCAATAAAACAAACAAACAAGCAAAATATATCCAAAGACACTGAAATTGAGAACAGGCTTACAGGGACCAGAGGGGACGGGGAGGGAATTTTAGGAGAAAAGGGTGAAGGGTTTGCAGGAAAAATTATAAAGGAAACAAGGATCATAACCAGGGGAGGTGGAAACAGGGGAGGGAGGTGGAGATGGATGAGGTGGTGGGCTGGGGTGGGGGTAAAGAGCAGAAAACTGTACTTGAATTACAATAAAAAATAAAAACAAATAAAAATTAAGAAAAGGAAAAATTATTTTATTGTTGTTCAATTACAGTTATTTGCATTTATTCCCCACCACTCCCCACCACTCCAGCCAAACCCACCTCCCCCTCTTGCTTCCACCCACTCTTGGTTTTTTCTATGTGTCCTTTATAGTAGTTCCTGAAAATCCTTCCCCTCATTATCTCCTCCCACCTCCTTGTATCATATTTTATCCTTCTTTTCATCTCACATTATATCACAAGAATTTTATATAAAAAGTATTTAATTATCATATAATGATTCTGTCTTATAAACACCATAATTTATTTGGCCATTCTATTACTGTTAGACATTCAAGTGAGACATTTCTAAACTTTTGTTATTTTTAAAAATTTTAAGGAACTTTCTGGTACATAAATATTTCCTAATGTCTAGTTATTTAAGATGAAACACAATTGATTGAATTACTGAGTCAAAGGGAATATTGGAAAAATTTTGATATATACAATCAAATTAACCTTCATAAAATTTATGCTAACATTCCTATAAGAAGAATCTAAGCATTTAGATCTCACTATACTTTTGATAGTCTATAATCTTTTGTTGATGTTTTTTAAATTGCCAATAACATCAATGAAAAATACTATCTCATTATTGTTTTAATGAGAATATTTGTATTAGTAATGAGGTTGATCAGTGTCTGCATAATTTGAAACCAATGCTCAAGTCCGACATTTCTCTCAGTTAAAGTATGTGTTCTGGAAGCATGAATCCTTCCTCTGTAGAAAAAGAAATCATTTCAATCTTATTCATTAAAAATCACCTTGCCCAGCAACATTTATTTTCTAACATTTACCTGGACCAATGCTGTCTTGCAATTGATCCATTCAACACCTAACTAAGGGGGTGTGTATTGATGGTAAATAAGCCACATCATAATTTATAATGCCTATTTCAAGAATTATTTACCTGTAAAAAAAATGAGATTTCTTCTCTGTGAATTCAAACAGTGCCTCTATCAAAATCTCCAAATCAACCTAAATGGATCCATCACAAACATTTTATATTCCAGATTTCCCTAAGGAAACATGATGTGGGCACTGGCCCTCAGTGCCTATGGTGTCATGGATGAGGTATGAGACAAATTCACATGGACTACCGAGTTCTGTGGAGGAAAAGGAACTGCATGGCTACTCCCTCAAGTGGGGAGCAGCTCAGAATGGCTTGGCTACTCTCTCGGGGGGAGAGCATACTGACCCTTGCAGAGACAGGTTTTATTGGGTTCAATTAGCGCAGGAATACAGGTAAAGTTCATTACTCATTGTCAGGCAGTAAGGATCAGACAATAGATAGCATACAAAGAACTATGAGGGCCTATTCTGAGTCAGGGTCTATTAGCTAAAGGGCTACAAAACTTTGGGAAATAAACACATTTCCTTTCCAGATCTTTATCATTTAATTAAGAGCATTCTTAGCAAAGCAGGCTTCACAGGATTTTAGGTATTCTTTCTCAGGCATGAGCACTTGGGGAGCTGGCCCTTTCTAGCACAGGGTTGTACTACCCTCTGTCATTTTTTCAGGCTTAAGTCAGGCAGAGGAGGCAAGATAGCCAAGGAATTAGGAGAAATGAAGACTCAGGCTTCATCAAAGCTGAGGGGTGAGGGTCCATCACCCCCTTTCTCCATAGCCCCCTAAGTCCTTCCCTGGGACCTCCACGTGATCATGCCTGTCTTAGGTGGTTCCCTCCTTGGGGAATCTTACTCGTCATTGGCTAACTGATCAAGCATTGGGGCCAGTTATGAAAAAAGGAGCAGAAGTGGCGCTCCTGCCAGAGAGATAAGCTTTGTATCCTTAGTGGCTTATGGTCCAAAGGTCACTCACTCAGCCTTAGCAATGGGGGTTTACAGCTCCTGAAACCAGGCAGGGCAGCTCCCATTAGAAACAGACCAAAAACATAATTTACGAGTAGACGAAACAAATGGTTACTTGTTTCAGTGTGATTTGCAGGCCACTGTTAAATCTTTCTTAACCTAAATAACTTATGTAACTTTCCACCCACAGTGTCTTACATTCTGTCATTATAATGACAATGAATTTCAGTGCTTTCAAGTGTGCATTGTGGTACCTTGTCGTGCCAGAAGCCAGCATTAACACATGAGGCTCTTTTAACTCACTAGCCATGTAGTCCTTTTTGATTCATCTTCAATGGAAACTTAGAGCTAAATAAACAGCCCAAATCTGGGCTGCAGGGGGGCTGAATCACCTGGCAGATTGCAAGGAAGAATATTTCAGGATATAAGGCATTATATCAGAAAAAAGTAAGTTTTAGGTTCCAAAATTTGAGGATGAGAAGTTAAAAGTATACTCTGAGATAATAATGCATTGGGAAATAAATTAGTAGTGTCTTCCTAAGGAATTACAGCAAGAAATATTCTTGGACTAGAACAGATATAGTGGGAAATAATATAATCAAGAAATTAAAACTTTCATCAAAGGCAAAGAAATAGGAAGTAAAATTAGAGGTGCTCTGTGTTTGCCAACATTAAGGCAGTGGTTCTCAAACTCCAGCTCCTGTTACAAATTCCTGGGAGGTTTGTTAAAACACAGATTGCTGGGCTCCAACCCCAGAGTTTTGGAATCAGTAGGTCTGACTGGAACACAGTGGGGCATTTTTAACAAACTTCCAAGACATCTAATTAAATTTGAATTTATATAAACAAAAATATTTTAATTATAAATATAACTTGTGAAATATTTATCTGAAATTCAAATTTAGCTGGGCGTTCAGCATTTTATCCAGCATCCCTGGAGAAACAGTGTGAGAAAGCTTCCAGAAAAGTGGAGCAATAATCCATCTTCTAAACCAAAGAAATAGAGACAATTAAAAAAATGATTTTAGAAACAACATAGGACTGATTATACTTCTAATTAGTGATCTATCTCCCAAATGGATTCTGCTCAATTCTGTTCAGCAGGCTGAAGAGATAATAAAGAAATAAGGTATAGAAGCCTGGAACTGAGTAGAAAGAACCCAAAAACTATGGGGCTAAGTTTGTGCCATACCTCCCCCCTCTATCGGCTTAATCATGTTCTGTAATAGTTTTAAGCAATCCAAGAAACAGGATCAAGAAATTGGTGAAACTGAAAGCACTATGTAGAGCTGTTAGTTCATATCCAATATGGAAAATTCTAGTACTTGTAAAATTTAAATTTAATGCAAGGATTTGGTTTAAAGGAGATGATAGATCAGGAAAAGTTAAAGAGGAAGGTATGTTTATCACAAAATTTGTATTTGAAGGTGGCTGCTACCTCCCATAGGCTGAGAAAACAAAAGGATGCTACCACCCTGAACACTGAAAATGCTGCAGTGGCATCTGAGCTACCTCATCTGGGACCGAGGCACACAGTCTGCCGGTAATCATCGCTGCCACTGTTTCTGCTGGTGGTACCACTGACCGAATACTTTAAAAAGTACTGCCAGAAAATAGAAAAGAAATAGCTAAACATTATTCTTGCCTTCTAATCTCACTCTGGTATCTCCCATTGGATGAATAGGAAAGGGGACCAGCTGGCAAGGGAATTTGGAGAGGCATAGTGCATAGCCTCCCAGCTCTGGTAGGCAAGAAGACAGCATAAAAGGGTTACTATGAAGCTGAGAGAATAGTCCCTGTTTGGCACAGTCCACTCCTGGCAGCACATTTTCATATCCACCATTCTTCTCATATTTAAACTTCCTAACAACATCAGTTTTCCACACAACAAAAAGCAGAGAATTTTCATAAATACAAATATAGGAGGTCTGTCCAGAAAGTATCCGCTATGTGCTATGAAAAATAGAGACATTTATTGACGAAGATAAAGATATAAGAAACATTGTACATAGGACAATGATGCTTCAGTCCCATTCAAAATAGGCACCTTGGAACCACATACAGTTCTCCCAGCATCTCTTCCATTGTTCAAAACACTCTGCAATATCCTTTGTTGGAATCGCCATCAGCTGCTCCATCATATTTTCAAGTCTTATCGATGGTCTGACAATAGGTGATTTTAGTTGGGGTAAAGCCATAAGTCACAAGGTGCCAAATCTGGGCTGCAAGGGGGATGAATCACCTGGCTGATTTGATATTTCACCAAAACACTCTGCATGAGATGTGTTGTATGAGCAGGCACATTGTAGTGATGAAGCTGCCAGTCACCAGTTGCCCATAGTTACAGACTATTGAATCATATTAATAGTTTTCCCAGAGGAATGCTCAAGCTTAATGCAGAATTTAGTACAGATTTGTTGCTTTACTCACTCAGTTGTTTTGAATGTGATGGCCACACAGTACATGTGCTTACTCAATGGCATCTATTACCCTGACTGAGTAGTATAATGAAGTCATCATTGTTCATGCATACACATTCCAGTCCACTCTCCTTTGGCTGCCAGGTTGCATTTATGTTGTGCCAATCATTGTTGTTACATTAATAATGGCTGGACTTTTTCTGGAAAGACCTTGTATACTCACCCATTTCCTGAAAAGAGCACATGTTAAGTCAAATAAGTGGCTGGATAATATTAATTCCATTTCTAATTTAGTTACCCACCACGAAGATATATTATTACCTGAATACACAATTGTAACACTTCTACATAATATAGTAGGAAAAGAGAAGAGGAGATAATAATATATAAAATATGCATAGAGCAAGCAAACAGGAAAATATAAGTAGCTGCTAGTAATCATTTCTGTAGCTATCCATGAGAAGTTGATATTCATAACTTTCTTAATCTCCAGCTATGTCTTCTTTCCTTTGCTCCAGTGAATGCTTCAGCTGATTGGTGATTTTTATCTGGTGTTTGACCTAAAAATTTATTTCTGAATGTTCTGATAACTTAATGGCCCCACTTTTCCTGGATTTCTGTAATCTTTCATTAATGTTTAACTACTGTACATAGAAGTCATGGAAGTACTCACAGGCACCCCAGAAAATCCCCTGGGTTTCTGTGTTCTCCCGCCTGTCAGCAACAGTCTGTTTCCATTTGATACATAGAGTAAATAAACCCTGACTGCTATAGTAGCCCCATTATTTGCCTCTTATTTCAAAGGCATGAAGAACACTAAATAACCAGGGGATGGTTTCAACTTTGATTTTACTGAAAATAATATTGTGATTCTTAGAAATTATCTTCCTGGGAACTAAAACTCCTAAACCAGATAAGTTCAAAATTTTGGGAATGAAAAGGAAACATTTATGAGTGTGTTGTTAGGCTCATTAGTGATATGAGTCATTCTGGCTTCCACTCTTGACTCCTAGACTACTGCATTCTTGCTGCGAAAGAAACAGCATGATATATTCCTCACAGGTTCAAAATATGTAATACACCCTATAGGAAGTAGCCAACTACAAGGTGTTGTCTCCAAGCTGATATTGGGAATTGCCTCTCATCCTATATGGCCAGCTGTTTCAGAATGATGAGGTAAATACTATAACCAGATATGCTCACACAGGGGATTGCTGAGGAGTCTGACTCACCTTCTCATGCAATATATTTGTGTTGAAGATCCAACAGAGCCCAATATCACATGGAGCACTGTTGTTTGGTGCAAAGTAGTTGATGCAACCACTATTCCTATTGCCACTACTGACTAGAGACACCTTCTTTTTCCTTTGTCCCACTTTCTAATATTCTGTCAGCAGTTCTCAGGGGTAGAACCTAGCAGAACTGTGTCTGAAATGTAACAAGCAGCCTTCTAGCTCCATTGTTAGAGAAGAAGCTATAGAAGAGCAAGTATGGAGCTGAGGAACCATACATTTCCTTAGACACAGAGACAGTTCTCAAATAATATTGGAAGGCAAAGTCATAGAGTTATAATAGCTTCTTTCCTTACACTCAAAATTGTTATTAACTATTTAATGCAATTCTTTTCTAATTTAAAGTCCCAGTTCTCATCAAGGGCATAATAAAGCCTTATGTAATGGAAAATGAGACCACTATAATCAGGAATCTAAAAATTACTAAGCCCTTAATATGGACCAGGCATTTTTCTTGTGTTAGCTCTTTGAACTTTCAAACAATCCTGTGGAGGGGCACTATGATGCTCCTAATCTCAGTAATGAGGAAATTGTGCTATAAAGAGTTTAAATAATTTACCCAGGGTCACCCAGAAAGCAAATAGTGCAGCATAATACAAACTTAGTATAGGAGAACATTTTGCCTTGCCTGGGCCCAGCTCTCACTCGGAGATGCACAGGACCCATGACCACAGATAGGCTCTCCTGTGGGGAATCAGGCCTGCAATGTACAAAGGCCACTTTGAGAGTTGCTTTTGCTAAACCTCCCTCAACCTGAATTGAGGCAGAAACATTTATTATGAAGTAACTTCCTAAAATCCATGCTAAACCTTCCAAGGACGAGTGTAACCAGTTTAACCACTTTCCCCTTTTCATTTGCAAATATCCTTCTTCTGTGATGCAATTAATAGCATCCTTTCCTTTGTTTTCTGTAAACAAAGGAAGGCAAGAGCTGAGGCTTTTTCTCCTTTTGAGAGAGAAGCCACCCACCCTTTTTCTCCACATGACTCAGTAGTCCGTGTGAATTTCTTTTGTCTGAGCTACAACGTCCTGGACCCCACAAACTTGGGTCTGTGAAAACTCAGCTCATCTGACTCTGTAGTCCAAGTTCTCAATCACTAGGATGACCCTACCTCTCTGACTTAACCTCGTTTTTACATACAATGACTCACAAAAAAATTGACATTGTTTTCGAAGCAGCTTGCCAGGACAAAACTTAGTTTAATTGTCCTATTGGGCCTTATTATCAACACACTCAAATAAATTGATAAATTAACATATACTAGACAGATAAAACCCACAAGTTCAGCCTGATCTCTTGTTGTGTGAAGAGGGACCTATAAAAACAGGTAAAATTAAAGAAATAAAGCAATATCTGGCATAAAGCAAGCAAACAATAACACATACTTATGAATGGATTAATCATTTCTGTCTGCAAGGTGTAACATGTACCCAGCATGTCTGATGTAGAATAAGCCCACTTTTTTCCAAATGTGAGATATTAAACACCTGTAAATTATGTTAACTCCTCTTCTACTCTGTACCAAATGACAGAAAGATGCTTAAGTCTAACATCCATGTTTTAGAAGAAAGGCAAAACTTAAACTCTTGTAAGTTAACTAGACAAGGTTATTGGGCTACAAATTCCCCAAAATATACTGACATTTTCTGAGGTCAGTCATCATGGAAGCAATACATATCAGGAAGTCCTAAGTAAAGATTTAACTTTTGGTGCCCTCTCTAAAGTCTTGAATACACTTTAATTATTTTTGACTTATGAATAATATTGAAGCCAATTAGAATAAGGTTATATTCAAGGGTGGACCCATAAAGAGAAACCTCTGGTTTTCACAGCAAACACCAAGAGAGCCTTTAGACATGAGCTTTCCTGGTCCTGGACCTGTATATAATCACAAGCCCTGATTCTCCTTGTTATTAGCTAATATAAATTGAAATTATAATGTGGACATTATTATCCCTTCATGAAAAAAATAATAATGAATGTCCTGACTGTCCTTCATCCCAGTAACGTATCTCGACCAAACTAAAAGACAAAGAAGTCCTCTGATGAAATCAACAAGATGGACACAATGTCTTAAAAGGTTCCTTCTCTAAGTTATGTTGTTTTTCTACTCTCCATTCTTGTTTTCTATAACTTTTATTGCCCTTTATGCTTTTATTTTTATGCATTGCAAGACCACTTCACTTTTGCCATTAAAAAGAAGCTATTGAGAGTAATTTGTTAGCAATAACTTTGGTTCCTTTCTCTACTATGCTGCATCAAATTCTTTCATGAAATGCTCTACCCCTCCTCATCCTTATTCTACCCTAGGCAGCTGCTTTCTTATGTTATTCCATTGAGAAAAGACTGTTAACATAACATCAACATTTTAGTTTACTCTTCCCTTTCTTTTTTAAAAATTGTTTAAAATTCTCACGCAGAGATATTTTATTATTGATTTTATTGAAAGAGGAAGGAAGAATGAAACATAATAACTTGCCTCCTGTGTGTGCCCCACTGAGGACTGAATCCAAAAATCTAGGTAGGCCCTGACTGGGAATCGAACCCATAACCATTTGGTGTATGAGATGATACTTCAACTGACTGAGTCACTGGCCAGGGCCTTTTCTGGTTTTTAAGATATGTAAATGAGTCAAATTGAAAGAGTGTCTAGTCATTTATTCATCTGCAGAAAATTTTAAATTTATTGACCAGTTACCTAGGTGCTGGTCTTTTGCTTTAGACCTTAAAGCATACAAATTTTGATATTTTTTAAATGAAATCTTAAGGCACACCCTTCATACCTAACTACCAGCTGTGTCCTCACAGCAGGCATGTCCTTAATGTGACAGGCAGGCACATTATGCTAAGTAGATAATCACAACAATTAACTTAAAAGGTTATAATTTCATCCTGTTTGCTACACTTGGCCTGTCAAAAATAATTAGGTTAAAATAGATCTCAAGCCTCCCTCTGCAAAACTGAGAAGAAAAAAGGACTTCAGCCAAGAACTTTTAACTTGGCCAAATTAAATGTTCTGAAATTTCACTGCTGGATCAAACAGGAGAGAGAGATTTGGTAGATGAGTCCTTTTATTTCAGTTGGAAGTATTTGGTTTCTGTTTCAGTGATTCCCTGCTATTATAGATGGAATATAGATCACCATTATCTTCGAGGTCTTACCCTCACAAAACTTCCAGTCCAGCTAATGATGTAGGATATAAACCCATATCACAAACAGAGAAACAAAATAGAGCATAGTGGGCAAAATATCACTAACCTTTAATGGTGTCCAGAGCATGGATCCCCTAATAATAGGAGAACACTGCCCCAATCCTGACTTCAGGCAGGATTGGGGGGCAGGGAAAAGTACAGCATTCAAGACACATTACATAACCAAGCAAGTTAACACCCCGTGCCTTCCTGAAAGGAAGATCTTGGAAGCTACAGAATTGTGTACATGACTGTGAGAATGTGCAGTGAGTGACCCATGACCCACCTGGGGGGAGGCTCACACAGTACCTGCGTGAGCTAAGCAGGGGTGTGTGCCCACCCCAGATGCCTTTGTGTCACTGGTAACTCTTGCCTTTTCTAAAGATGGCAACTGAAAGAGGATCATAGACACTGAGGAGCTGACAAAAATGGCAGACGCTAACATACCATAGGAAAATCTGGATATTAGATCATGCAGGGAGTCAGCCATGACGTCTGAAGAGAGGTCTGTAGAAAAGTCTGCTTGAAGAAGAGGGCAGCAGAGCTGGTGGTGCTGTGGGGACCTGCCTGGCCACCCAGACTCATGAGAGATGCTTGGAACTGAGCTGTGACTGGGAATGCTGAGCTGCTGACTTCTGCTTTTCTGAAAGATGGTACTTCTGAGTGGTGTATTCTGAAACTGGCCTGGTTTGGTGGAGGGAAGCAGGAGTATTCATTTTTGGGTATTTTTAAAGAGAGGGGGACTTAACGGCAAAAAGCTGCCATTATTCTAAATCCGTAAACCTTTAGTTAAACAACCCCTTTCTTTTTTCACTGAACTTTTGCCTTGGGAGTCATGCTTCTTGGTGGCAGGCCATTGAGCCTCCAGTGTGTTCCTGACAGCACTGGCAGAGTTCTGTAACAACCTCACTGGCTGACATCTGGGTGGTCCAGGAAATGAAAATCACTGTGGCTTTCATCACAGACTGCTTGAAATTTTATACAACATTCTTTTATATCCTAAAAGAAACTCTGTATATTGTATTTACATAAAATTGGACCCCTATATACTATGACAGATCATAAAAAGTACAAGATGAACAGTGTAGATGCAAATTGTGTCAATACTGCCTCTTTTCACAGAGGCTCTTCTTACATGTTTTTATGCAGTCCTAATGTGCATCATCATTATTTTTGCAGAAAGAATATGAGATGCACTCTCTGCCTTTTTGAATTTGCTTCTCTTCAGAAAATTTCCCATTAATTATTTTTATTTTTTACAAAGTTACAATGACAAAAACACTATAATTGTCTTATTTTCAATTCCTAAATGCGTTTGTATGTTTGGCTGACTTATATTAAACCCTTTTGTTACAGGAGGCAGCTAGTTAGGTATTAACAAAAGAGAAGAGAGCAAAACTAACTAGGATTAATTAAGTTGGGAAATGACAGCTTCTCAGATGCCCTAGGGGATGGCCCTATCCTCTGCCAAACTGTTGTTAATTTCCAGCAGGAAGGAAGAACTGGTTTTCTAATCTCCCCAGGGAAAAACCGGTCTTTTCCCTGGGTTACTTTGGTGATGGAGGAACAGTACAGGGAAAATCCCCCTGCTGAGGCACGCACAGTAGAAGCCATATGATGACCATAAAAGGGAGGGATCTAACCTGGGAAAATTCTGTGGAAAGGACCAGATAGGATAAGGGTGTGGAACCTGGAAGATCCAGGGAAGGGATTAGATAGGTGGAGAGACCAGTACAAGACTAGAAAGAGAACTAGGAAGATTGGTTAGATTAAAAGCAAGATTATTCCTTCCCCAAACCACGCTTAATGAAGGTCTGAGGCCCATTCATTAGGGTCTGGGTGTGGCAGTTGTGCAGTTCTGAGCACGGGCCCAAGTGAGGGCCAAAGCAAAGTGCAGCCCGAGTGGTGGACTTGCAGTGGGGAAACATGGGGCAGAGAAGTTCTGCATCTCTGGGCCCTAGCCTTTCTGAGCTTGGCGACAAGTGTGGGCTGAGGGCCCAGAAACTGGACTTCTTTCACAGCAAGATGGAGCTGAGCCACCTGATTGTGGATGAGACACTGGGCACCTGGGGGCAGTCCTTTGTTTTTGCTTGACTAAATCTTGCCACAGGTGCTTACAGCCTCCTATGCATGGGTTATTGAAATGCTTTTCTCATGACTCTGTGGAAGAATACTATTTTCACTGGCAACATTTTCTCATGCTTGCTACCAAAGTAAACTTTATTTAGCATATTATAGTTCACAACATGCCTGAGTGTGGGGGTGACTTTCCTCGCAAGTCCCTTCATGTGCCAGGGATGAGAGTAAACATGACTGAAACATGATGTGATCTGCTTGAGGAGGAGAGGTGGCCAGTTTCTCAGAGGAAAAAGGCCTTGAGTAGTGGCCAGTTTCTCAGGGGAAAAAGGCATTGAGCCCCTTCCTCCAAGGGCTTTTATTGGGTTGTTATACACAGGAATACAGGGGAGCAAGGATCAAACAGTAGATAACATTTCAAAGAAATCTAAGGGCTTAGTCCGAGTCAGAATCTGTCAGTAACAGAATTGTAGAGTTTCCTGCTTGAACCCTTAACATATGAATGAAAGCACTCTTAGCAGAGCAGATTTCACAAGTTTATCAGGAAGTCTTTGTGATGCCAGATTTTTTTCCCAAGACACACTCTAGCAAGGCAAGGAGCTATGCCCCTCCCCATCAGGTATTCAAGCTTAAGTGGATTAGAGCCAGGAAGCACTTCTCCCAGAGGTCATGGGGACTCGGGCTAAGTGGGGGGCGGGGGGGGGGCGAGAGACCATTGCTCTTTGTTGCAGCCCCCCGGGTCCTTCTATGATGGCCTCCCAAGTGATCGTGTCTGGCCTAGGTTGCCCCTCTCTGAGGGGTCATACCTGCCATGGATATCAACCATGCTTTGGGGGCAGGGAGATGAAGCAGGGCCACCATCTGCTACCAGAGACAAGCAGCTTTGTCTCCTGCCGCTCGCATTCCAGAGGTCATCGCTCATCCCTAGCCACAGGAGATCGAGTTACAATTCCTAGAACCAGGCAGAGCAGTCCACAACACCTGAGTGGCTCTGCATGTTATGTAGCTTATTCATGTGCTTTCCCAGTAAATGAGCAGGAGTCATCTGCCATATTTATGTAGATACTCCAGCTCCCACACAGTGTTTATCATATAGTAAATATTAATAGCAGACATTATTATAGATTTCCTACTTAACAACCATCCTTGCCCCTTTGTCATTTCTAACAGAGCCCAGATTTCATTTAAGAACCCACCCTTTTCCACATAGCATTATACTTCCAAAGAGATAAGCTCTCATCCAGTCTTGGTGGGTGATTCACTTTCTAAAGGGAACACTGGTCTCATTCCTCTTGTGAGTGATTGAAGTCAGGTGATACTTAGGAAAATTTATTTTATGAGATAAAAATTTCAGTGGTATGGTATTTCTGAAGCTCGTTAACTGAGCAATGAATGATGTCCACAGGAACCCATGTTCTATCCACCTTTTTTCTCTGTATCCTCAGCAGATTGGCTTCATCTTCAGAATGGACCTCCTTCCCTTTGTAAGATGGCAGCTCCCAGTCCTCAGATGTTTTCTACAACCAGAAAATGCAGAACAGAAGTTTTAACTAATGCTTGTTAGGAAAAGTCTTTTGGGTTGTCTTAAAGGAACTCTTGCCAGTAGAAATAGACATAGAAAGACAAAATCACTCTCCTCTGCTATATATTTTCTCCTTCATGAAATACTGTCTGGAAGTGTGGCTGCCACTTCACAACCCTAAGGACATCCAGTTTGAAGAAAAGCCAATATGTTGAGGAGAGCAGAGCAGAAAGATAGAGTAATACCTGCTGATTTAATTGACCTTGGCAACTGCCCTACCACAGCACTTACTATATAAGATAAATTTTCCCTTTTCCTTGTCAAAAGGTTTTACCTTACATAATGTCAAAGTTACCACAAGAATTTTAATATACTCTTAATGAATGCTATTATCAATCCTATAATGGGTGATATTATTATCAATCCCACAAAAATGATTGGAGTTTAGATAGAAATCAAGACATTTTGTTTAAACAATGGTTTCTCAGCTTTAGCATTATTGACATTTTGAGGCAAATAATTCCTTGTCATGGGGGTGGTGGGATGCACTATAGCATGTTCACCAGCATCCCTGGCCTCCACCTACCCATAGCTCCCCACCACCTACGTGTGACAATCAAGAATGTCTCCAGAAATTGCCAAAAGTTCTCTGGGAGATGAGAAGCACTGGTCTAAATGTATAATTTTATAAATAAGTAAACTTAGAATCACTTTTTAAAGATCATATAGCTATGAAGTTGTTGAAGACATAAAAATCCTGTGTACTAATTTCCAACAGATATTTGTTGTATGCTACCTCTTTTTGTCTGTGGGCCACTGTGTTTAATGAGTTAAAATTATGCAACTATATATGGATGAAATATGGAAATGTATTAGTATTAGTTTTGCTGTTAGTGACAAAAACTCAAAATAACAGTGCTTCAGGCAAAATGTTTTTCTCACATAAATCCAGGTCTTGGTAGTAATTCAAACAGAGAATTAAAATACCAGTCATGTACACAACTCTGCAGCTATCAAAATCTTCCTTTCAGGAAGGCACAGGGTGTTAACTTGCTTGGTTATGTAATGTGTCTTGAATGCTGTACTTTTCCCTGCCCCCCAATCCTGCTTGAAGTCAGGATTGGGGCAGTGTTCTCCTATTATTAGGGGATCCATGCTCTGTACCCATTAAAGATTAGTGATATTTTGCCCACTATGCTCTATTTTGTTTCTCTGTTTGTGATATGGGTTTACATCCTACCTCATTAGCTAGACTGGAAGTTTTGTGAGGGTAAGCCACCTGAAGATAATGGTGATCTATATTCC
The DNA here is from genome assembly GCF_014824575.4 of Sturnira hondurensis. Taxonomy (NCBI): domain Eukaryota; kingdom Metazoa; phylum Chordata; class Mammalia; order Chiroptera; family Phyllostomidae; genus Sturnira; species Sturnira hondurensis. The sequence goes on from NW_028079127.1 coordinate 25,846,861, forward strand.
ACCTGTGAAACAGAGGTTTTGCTTCTTGTTTTTTAAAATTTCTGACAGCACTTTTATGTGAATTGTTATTTATTTATTTATTTTTTAATTTTTATGTTGGAGTTATATCCTATTGCTTTCTGACATTAATTCATCATTTCTACTGTGCTTATAGTCTTTATTTCTGAGCTGGTTACCCAGTAAAGCTGTAGGAACACAATATATTACTACTATTATTATTATCTCATGCTCATTTTGCAGAATATGGGGTGGAAAATACGTTACATGACAGTGTTATTAGAGAAGTTTTCTGGTCAGTCACAACCCATATGGACCTTTTGTTTATAAGTTTAGTCATGCACTGGAAGGTTACTTTGGGGGGCTGCCCTAATAGTTTACATTATTTTCAACTACTAGAAGTTGAAGCTCAATTACTTTTGAGTTTCAGATTTATAATAAATAATTCCATTTAAGCTCCTGGTACTTATGAAACTATATATAAAAATAAAATGCTTCAGTCATTTATCTATTCATTTTTAAAGTTTTCACTGTTAGATGCTCTTCTAAATGCTCAAGGTTATTGCATACTATTGGGATCAAATGAGATCTGCAACATTTGCAACAGAATATGCTTCCTGACTTCTCAGTCTGAGTGAATCCTTTCTGTGCATTAACAAGGCAGTTAACCTACAATACTGGTTCCCTTGCTTGTCCTCCTCTTGGTTTGCGACTTCTTGGACCAAAAGGATCACCTTGATCATCTGTCAGTACTGTGTACCTAGCACTCAACCAAAGTTGGTTGAATGAATTTTTTAAAATTCGCAACAAAATTTACAGTTTGTATTTTATTTAATTCAATAAACTGTAAGCAATAGAATGTATGCACTTAAAGTTATTCAAAGGGACCAAGAATAATGTAGATGAGAACAACCATGAAGGTCTCAAGGAGAAAGAAAAGCAATGAGCATCTTTATTTAAAGCATTGTCTCTGTCTCATCAGGAGCCATTCTTACTACTATAATTAGCTTCAACTTGTCTGCTAACATGCAATGTCAAAGGAAGAGGCAACTCTGAGATAGCTAATTCCATTACCAGGTAGTGAAATTATACTACATTTGTAACTCCTGAGAACTAGCTCTTGAAAAGTTACCATTTCTAAAGAAATGCCTATGTGGGAGATACATGTTTGTGTGGCTAATCCTCTCTCTTTATTCTTGACTATGCTGCTCAGAGGACGGGTACATCCACACTGGCTGACAGGGTAGCAGCTCTGCAGCCAAGAAAGTCACTGTGGATATAGCTGACCAGGCCAGATTTCACACTGATTTGCTAGGAGATGAACTAGTAATGATACAATCATATGTTACTTTGTTTTATATCAGAAAATTCAAACCAGGTAAAATATTTATGCAAGTTTAGCACATTTTGTACACATTAAATTTTGATGTTGGAAACTTAAAATTATTCTGAAGCCCAGTGCTTCTATTCTTTTTCTCTAGAATACCATATTGTGTTTTACTCTGTATATTTCTCACATAATATAAAAAATACCTAGAATTTGGGAAAGTGTACTGCCCAGTGTGATTGCACTAAAACTTTGGAGTGTTTGATAGGCAGGCAATGCAACACTAGAAAAGCAATATGAATATATGTCTCTTTTCCTTCTCTCCATCAGATCCCCTGTTACTTCCCTCATGATTGACCATAAGATATACCTGTTTGACTTCAAGTGATGCTTCCAAAGAACATTCTCTCTCCATTATTCTATAAAATGGTCTACCCCTCAAACCTACCTACTTTGTCATTAATTTATTTATTTTTTCTTCTTTTTTCCTTCTTTTCATCCTTTCATTCAGTAAGCACTTAATCTGCACCATGATTTGTCATGGAAAAAGCAAACATATACTCAGGTTAATCCGATCTGAATTTTTAACTGAAATATTTCCTGTTGCTCCAGAATTGGTCACTAAAAACCAATGTTTAAGATAAAGAAGGATACTCATTACTTTAAAGTGAAACCCAAACAGCTAGTGGGAAATGTCATCTTTGGGACATTTTGCAAGGTCATTAAACAAACTATGCTCTCCATCTCAACTTCTCCCATCCTTCATCTCATTCTGTACCTGAAGACTAGAAGAACTAGAGAGAGAAGATAAGCATTATAATACAAGTTATTGGCTATCTATAGCTGCTGGAGCTTTCCCCACTGTTCCCCAAAATGGAGACAAAAGGGCGCTTCCTAGCTGACAAGACAGGGGAGAGAAGCCCAAGAAATCTCATTTGTAGAGACTGAGACTCTTCAAAAAGAACAATTGACAGCTATTCTTTGATTTGATACTTTTTATGCAGTAGACTTGCTGACCTTCTTTCTAAGCCTATATGAACAGCAGAGAAGGAATTACTGAGTAAAGCTGGACAAAACAGTGGCCCGCTGGTCTGGCAAAGATAACTGAGTATTAGTGAATCAAGGAGACACTGTGGGATAGCGTAGCTTGAGTTGTGCAGCAAACATCCTACCCAAGAGGAAGGGCACGGGAACCTCATCATCAAGAGGCAGGGGTAGAGAAGGGTTAGAAATGTCAACCCAGAATCTCCCACATCAGAGAACTGTGGAGGAGAGAGGGCTCTTAAATGGTAGGGCAATTCAACAGTTAAAGATTTTAGCTTTAGTTATAGTTGATAAATTTCAGTGATTAATGCATGTAGAAAGCTGCCCCAGGAACTGGAATACATGACCTATGTGACTGACTTCAGGAGGTCAACAAGCAATGCAACCATTGTGCCCCAGTGTGTGTTCAAGTGATTGAGATGGTTTCTGAGCCCTGGTAATCCAGAGGGGAAATGCTTATGATGCAGACTAAGAGTTGTTGATCAGTAGATAAAGAAATACTAAGAAAATCACTGCTGGGCTGCAACTATTATCTGACTAACTTTTTCCCAAACCCCTTACTTACTCTCCTTTTCTTTTCCTTATAAAAGGGTTGACTTGAGATGAGGTGTTAGGATGGTTTCTAGGCTACATAATTCACCACTTTATTAGATCACTGTTATCTGAATAAAGCACCCATAAATTTCAATCCTTGTCTCTACATACTGATTTTGGTAGTGACAGGCAGCACGAATGCTGACTTTTCTGTTTTCAATAACTCAATATATTCTCCTATGAGAGCTAGCATTTGGATACCTGCCTCAAAGAGGGCATCTCTGGCCAGTTTGGTTTAGCCAGAAACACAGTATCCATTAAGAAAAAAAAGAACTGACAGAAAGCTAGCTAACAAAAGCACTGTTATTTCTTTTATTGCTCTTCAGCTCTCTTAACTCCAATAAAAAGGAAAATAAAAAATGTAAATGAAAGGGAGGTAAAAACAGACCATTGTTTCTTCCTTCCAAAGGGCAAAGTAGGAGGGGGTCTCTCAGTCTATGAGGTATTTTAGAATTCTACTACAGAAAGGAGGGCATGTTGTAATTTCTTACACTGGATTGGGTTTTAGTTTTATATTTTAAATTTGGTTTTAAATTTTTAAATTTCACCTGCTTCATCTTAAACCAATAATCCATTTATATGTTGCAAAGATCCAAATGACAACATACTATCCTACTGTATCCATTCCATACCTTCCCTGAAAATAACAACTTATATCAAATTCTGTGACTTTATTATACCAAAGAAAAAAAATAATTGTGTCTCTTACAAAAGATTCATGTGTCTACTTTTTCTATTAAAAAGTTTTATTTGATATGATACCCACTACTCTGGAACTTTGTGTTTCTTTTAGCAATTTATTATGCAGATCTTCTTTTACCAGAACACAAAGCATATCTTCATTTCCTTTATTTGTATAATGTTACATAGAGTAGATGTATGAGATTTTTTAACTATGCCTGAAATCTTAATGCCCATAAGTTACTAAAAAACTATAGGATCTACCAGACATTACTTTAGATTTGACAAAGTATGAACAGATGATAAGTTTATAACCTATCAAATTCTGGTTATTTAACAAGCTTTTCCACTAAACTCTTTATGCTCATTTTAAAACTTTATGTTTAGCTTTATATATACAACCCTCCCCCTTCACTGTCTCATAAGCATCTCCAACTGATCAATTTTAATAGATGGTGCATATTTATTCCACAACTCATCTTTAAAACAGGCTAGGGTCACTTCTGATGCCTAGTGAAACAGCTCATCATGGCTCCCTATCTGGCTCTCTCAGGTAGCACTAAAGAACAGTATTGGTAGACTGGTTGACATTAAGGCAGGACAGAAAGTCATAATAATAAGGATCTTATTTGTCCATCTTGAAATTCTTCTCTGTTAAAGGAGGGGTAATATCTGACATTGAACTTTAGAGTCCAAGTCTTCAAAACTATCCAGCCCTTCCCACCTTGACTCCCACAAAGGAGAGGCCAAGCAAGTTCAAATATTTTAGTACTTTAAGGTGTTTCCTAAAAAATGGTGCTGTCAGTTGGGAAGGTAGATTGAATAATGTGAAGAAATGTTTTTGCCTAGGCGGAGTTCAGTGATCTGCAGTTAAATTAGACCATGAACTTCCATTATCATTGCCCCAGTATGTGTTCCTGCCTTGGACTCAGATGGGAAATGCCTATTTAGGCAATAGATAGTGTAAGCCAGCCAGAGAAGTCAATATGCATCTTAATGCTTAGAATAAAGTTTAACAATTTTCAAGCAGAATTAGCATTGATATCATGGCTTGTAAGGAGGACTACAAAGAAATTCCTGAGGGGCCATTCTGTTTTTTTTTTTTTTAAGATTTAAAAATTTATTTATCTTTAGAAGGGAAGGATTGAGAGAGAGAGAAATATCAATGTATGGTTGCCTCTCATGCGTCCCCTGCTGGGAACTGGCCTGCAACCCAGGCATGTGCCCTGACTGGGAATCGAACCGCGATCCTTTGGTTTGCAGGCCCACTCTCAATCCACTGAGCTACACCAGCCAGTTCCTGAGGGACCATTCTTAACTTGCTGGAATTCTGTTACTCTTAAGTGTATTCACCTGTCAAAGTACCTAGGTTTTGTGCTGTATTTTATTTAAATCTGCTAGAATCTGCTTTACATTGTCAATATTAAAATAGATGTTGGGAAAGAGGTAATAAGGATTAACCTAGAATGAGTTTGTTTAATACTCCAGAGACCAAGTAAATGGATTTTGATACAGTAAAACCAGTTACAACTGAAGTGCAACTTTTGAATGTGCTAAAATTCAAAATGCATTCAGAAAGGTACATCACTCCTTTGTTGTTCTTGTCAAAAACTGTTTAATTGCATTTTATCTGGGGAAATTATCATGCAAACCCAAATCAAGGAACATTCAACAAAATCACTGACCAATAATTTTCAAAAGTGTCAAGGTCATGAAAAACAAGGAAAGACTAAAGAACTCTTTCAGATTTCAGGCAACTAAGGGGAAAGCAACTAAATGCAATGTGAGGTCCTGGATTAATCATAGAACTAAAAAAAGCATTAGTGGGAAAAGTGGGAAAATTTGAATACAGAATATAGTTTAGTTAATAGTATTGTGTAAATGTTACTAACGTTGATCATTGCACTATATAAGATGTTCACATTAGAAGAAGCTGGACAGGATGCATTGATTTGTATATTTTCTTTAAATTCAAAATTATTTCAAAATAAAAATATTTTGATTTGCATTTCTTCTTTAAGTTTAAATTTATACAAAATAAAAATATTTTAAAATAGATAGTACAATAGGATTTATAAGGTTTGTCTGGAAAAAATTCAACCATTGTTAATATAACAAGAATGGTTTGTGGACCATCAGTGTAACTTGGCAGCCAAGGATAGTGGACTGGAATGTGCATGTGTGAAAAATGATGACTTCACTGTACTACTCAGTGGGGGCAGTAGACTCTATTGACTAGGTATGTACTGCCTAGCCATTGCATTCAAAATGACTGAGTAAATAGAGTAACAAATCTGCATCAAATTTTGCTTAAGCTTGAACGTTTCTCTGCCAAAACTATTTGGATGATTCAGAAGGCTGTAGCTATGGGCAATTGGTGATTGGCAGTTTCATCATGACAATGTGCCTGCTCATGCATCACATCTCATGCAGAATTTTTTGGTGAAACATCAAATCACCTAGATGACTCAGCCCTACTGTAGCCCAGATTTGGCACCCTGTGAGTTCTGGCTTTTCCCCAAACTAAAATCACCTTTGAAAAGGAAGAGATTCAGATCATTCATGAGAATCAGGAAAATATGATAGGGTAGCTAATGGTGACTTGGAGAACTGTGTAGGTCTTGAGGTGCCTACTCTGAAGGAGCTGTTGTGTCATTGTCCTATGTACAATGTTTGTTGTATCTTGTATCTTCTTCAATAAATGTCTCTGTAGTTTTTTGATCCATTCATTTACTGATGGGCACTTAAGTTGCTTCTAACACTTGGCTATTGTAAATTGTGCTGCTATGGAATACCATGCAGCAGAAAGAAGGAGCTCTTACCCTTTGTGACAGCATGGATGGATTAAGAGAGCATTATGCTAAGTGAAATAAGTCAGGCAGCAAACGACAAATACCATGTAATCTCACCTACAAATGGAACCAAATCAATAAAACAAAAAAGAAAGCAAAATACAACCAGAGGCATTGAAATCAAGAACAATCTAATAATAGCCAGAGGGGAGGGGGGAGGGGATAATGAGGGGAAGAAAGGGAGAGGGTTGTCAGGAATATGTATAAAGGACACATGGACAAAGCCAAAGAGGGGGAGGATCAAGAATGGGAAGTGGAGACCACTGGGGTATGGGGTAGTGGTGGGGGGAAAATGGAGACAACTGTACTTGAACAACAACAAAAAATGTAAAAAAAAGAATGTCTCTATTTTTCACATTAAATAGCTGGATATTTTCTGGACAGACTTCATATATCATATATACTATATGTGTGCACACATACTATATTTAGTTCCCTTTCTTTCCTTCCCTACACACACACCATCCTGAAAAACAGTTCTCCTACAAGTCACGTAGAAAATCAAAGTAAAATATATTACCATATTCTTTTTTTAAAAGATTTTATTTATTTATCTTTAGAGGGGAAGGGAGGGAGAAAGGGAGAGAAATATCAATGTATGGTTGCCTCTCATGAGTCCCCCACTGGGAACTGGCCTGCAACCCAGGTATGTGCCCTGACTGGGAATCGAACTGTGATCCTCTGGTTCGTAGGCCTGTGCTCAATCCACTGAGTTATGCCAGCCAGGGCATATTACCATATTCTTAAAGAAGAAGCTAAAAATCAGAAGAGTAAGCATGAACTCTGCTGATGTGACAGCTTTTCTGAGAGAACTTGCTGTTAAGAATAGTTTTCAAACCTTGGTGTACATCAGAATCACCTGGAAGACTTGTTAAAACACACATGATTGAGGTTCATTGTCAAGTTTCTGACTCAACAGGTCTGTCCTGGGACCCAGACATACTCATTTCTAGCAAGATCCCTGGTGATACACATTTTGCTGGTGTAGAGAACAGCCATTGAGAACCAATGAAGTGAGAAATGGTGAACTGAAAGACAGGGTTAATGCCAATAAGGCTTTCCTACCTACCACTCCACCAACACAGTTCTTGTTAAGGGAAATCACGAGCTCCACATTAAAAAATAAAACCCTAAAGATTAACTCTGTTCCTCATCTTACTTGAGCTATCAGTAGCCTTTTTCACATGTGATTGCTTTCTCTTCTTGAAATATTTTCTTAAATTGGGTTCTAGAACACTACTCTCTTGATTTCCCCTCTAATTTCACTGGTCATGACTCCCTCAATCTTCCAAGCTTCAAATGTTAAAGTGAATCAAGGCTCAGTCCTTGAACATTGCTCTACTTATACTTAAGTCTCTGGTTGCTCCAGTTCAGTTCCATGGCCAAATAGGATCTTATGCTAAAACTCTTGAGTTTACACCTCCAGGTCAGACCTTTCCAGTGAACTCTCAAGTCATAGACCTCTCTGTCTCCATCAACATTTCCAATTAGATATCTAATAGATTTATAAGACTTAAATGAACTTTTTACTTCTCTCTCCATAACCTGCTTGTTCCACAATATTCTTGATCTCAGTAAACAATAATTCATTTTTCATCCAAAAGTAATATACTTTGTTTACTTAAAACAAAATATTCTTGTTACACATGAATTTTGTAAATATTGTAAATATTAAAATAATATTCATATTTTGTGAATTTTATCTCCAATATGAATTTTGGCACCAATGTCTTATCTTCTTCAGCCTAAATTGTTCTAAACAAATTATATCAGTACCTTAAAACAAACAAGCCATTTTAAGCAGAAAAGAGAAAGAGAGACAATATTTTTTTATGTGTTTGCAGTTACAAACTACAAAACAAACTGGATTAGATACGGAAGTATCAGGTCAAATATATAAAGTAAAAATGAACGGATCTACAAGGAGTAATCGATAATTCCACACATCTCTCAGTAGTTAATATATCAAAGCTGCCCTCTTCACCACACACACAAAAAATGAGGATGTAAGAGAAGCAGCACATAGCTCTCTATATCTTTGCACGCTACAGTTTTCTATTTTATTGGCTTTTGTGCTTGAAATAGCTCCGAGGCCTTTCCTTTGTCTTTTCCTCTCAACTCGTATTATGGTACTATTTCTTTATTGTCAGATCAAGTTATATTTTAATTCTATTCTGCATTCTAATTCTTCTTTTGTCTTAGTTTAACTTCTACAGTTAAATATTTTCAATGCTTATTAGCTGTTTTTGTTCCTTTAGTTTTTCTGTTTCCTCTGGTATACAAATTTTATTTAAATATATTTCTGTCATTTTTTTCTGATCTACCTTGTTCCTAACTATCATTTATAATTTACCCATATTAATCTTAGTATGCCATTTTACTTATTTTAAAACAAACTACTTATTTAAATGTTATATTTTAAAACTATAGAAAAAAAGAATAACTAAGAATCATATTTAAACAAATCCTAAGATATGCCTATAATATTTGACCCATTAAGTACAAGTCACTTTTCTTAAGGTTTAAGAACAAATATGTTTATACATTTTATCAATTTAATTTTTTATTAATTAAAAAAATTAAATTGCTAAGACTCATATGGTGATTGTGTGAAAACTATGCATCTATTTTTAAATAAAATATTGAATTTAGGGTTATAATATACTAGTCTATATGATTCTCTCTAATTATATTATTTTAATAAAGTTCTAGTTATTTGAAAAAAAAGTCTCAGTCTACACTTAGAAATTTTTCAGAAGGAAATTGGGTATATAGACCAAATATAACTAATACATTAAAATCTATTTACAGAAACACATTTTTAAAGTCTTGACTAAAATTATTATTTTTTACTTTTTTAACATTATATTCAAATACAGACCTAGATTTACTCACATGAACAAGTATAAAAGACACATGGACAATAACTAAGGGTGGGGGGTGGAAAGGGGAGGGAGGCGGGGAGCATGGGGTGGGGGGCGGGCAGGGTTGGGAATATAAGACAGAAACCTGTACTTGAACAAGAATTAAATAAAAATTATATTAAAAAAAAAGAATTGTTCTAGAAAATAAAAAAATAAATAAAAATAAATAAAAAAATAAAAAATAAAAAATAAAAAAAATTAAAAAATAATGCATATTTGTTAGTGGCTGGGAGTAGGCCCCAACAATCTGAATGTTAATGATTCCCCAACACTAGGTGATTCTGACACAAACTTGTGTCAATCATACATTCTCAACAGGATGATATTTCCTAGAAGGTGTGAAAATTGTTTCTTTGTGTGAAGAGGAAACCATAGATATTACAATGCTTACATCAAAGTTGTACTCTTCCAACAAAATCTTATTCCTTAGTATTTAATTTCAAGAGAGAGTGGCAATATTCAATACATCTCCTATGAGATCCTAGGAAAAATGTTGACAAAAATTGGGGTAGATCAACTTGGGACATTGTGGGGGTCCGCCAGGCCTTAAGGGGGCCAAGGACAGAGTTCTCCACTGTGAAAGTGGTGGACGAACTTGGTTTCTGGTCCCTGGAGCCGGCAGGTACCTTGACACTTTCCTAACCTTTTAGTTCCCAGCCTTGAAGGACTCAACAAGGCTCTGGCGCAGGTGTCATGTTCCCAGATGGTTATGAGAACTTCTTGCCCTTGGTAGCTTAAGGGAGTGCACGAACTTTGAAAAACAATATTGTTTCTAGTTCCCTGCAGTCTTGCTTTAGGCATTAACAGTTTGTATTTAAGACAGCTGTTGCTCGAATAAAGTTGCCATATGCCAGCAGAGCTATGGTCCTCTCCATTATTTTAGTCCCTCGCCTCACTTCGTGATCACGTCTGCTGCAGCGGGCTGCGGCAGGACATGGGACCATGAAGTCTTTGAAGATGAAAAGAACTATTATCTTGGTCCTTGAATGCTGACTAGGACTGAGAAAAGTAGTGCAGAAGAAGAACCAAGTTCCCAGGGAAATCCATGCTTCTCAATGCACCAAGCCAAGCAACTGTAGTAGAAAACCTGGGTGCAGCAATCAGGACAAGGATGGGACCAAAACCTTCAATTAAAAAGTTATTAGGGTGGTTCATTACCTCAAAAGGACAGAAGTAGTTGTCTCAAGAATGAGTAAAATAAAATCCTGATTAAAACTGCTGAATGTTTAGAGCAATCTGATGCATTGGGCCCCAGGCCCAAAGTACTTGTGTGAATCTCACTACTGGAATCAAGTCACTGAGATTCAGAATTCAGGGAAATCAGAATAAATTTGGAAAATGAGGTCTAAGAAATAGTGAAGAAAGGGATCCAAATGTTTATTTTGAGTACTAGTTGCCTGTCGCGATGAATGGGTGTGTGTGTATGTATGTGTTATGTATAATGATTGCATAGATCAATATGCAATCTGTTATTAGTAGTTTATTTCCTTTCATAATCATAGAGCTCACATGTTGCTTGTTTACTACTATATCAACCACATAATAGGTGTTCAGGAAACATTTTCTGAAAGAATAAACCTTGGACTATGTGGTATGGTCATTGATGTCCTTAAAACTTTAGCTTTATTCTTTAGTCTTACATATATTTACTTTATGAGACAAGGAACATGTCAGAATTGAATGAAATCTGTGTCTGTGTGTATATACTTGTTTGTGCACAATTTCTGGAATCCTCAGGAGACTAGAACCCTTCTACAAAAGAACCACTGCTGTAAGCACTATAGGATCTGAAGGTTTCTAGATAATGACTTCCAGTTTGTTAACATCAAATAAAGTGCTTTATACCAGGTGGGCAAATCACATGGCCTGATTCTATCTTTGCTGTGGTATTTAAACTTGATGTTTCTCCAGCTCATGTCCCTGTCTTTTCCTGGTATAGTGGTTCATAGATTGCGTAGAATTTCTCACTAAGAATGCAAAGATCAGAGAAGTTTTTGACCACTTACAAATTAATGACCAATTATTAACTAGATAAATTTTATAATCAAGTTATGATCTAAATCAATATTCAGTCTTTGGATCCTGGACTGTGAATTTTTATTCTAGATATTTTTAACCATGTTCTTTTAAATAACTTAAATAATCTTGGGTGAAACAACAGAAATCTCCAGGAAAACCACATAACCTTTTCATTCATTGTAGAAATCTCAATAAAGACTTGTTTAGACACCAACCATTTCAGTAACTGCAACAACCTAACAGGAATTAGTAACTTTTCTAATTGATTGGCATGTCAAAAATTATGCATTTAAGGCTCAGTGAGCTTTTAATAGTAACTCTTTCTATTTAATTATTATTTATTATTTAGTTTTTAAAGATTTTATTAATTTATTTTTAGAGAGGGGAAGGGAGGGAGAAAGAAAGGAAGAGAAAAATCAGTGTGTGGTTGCCTTTCAAGAAAACCTTTATTGGGGATCTGGCCCTCAACCCAGGTATATGCCCTGATTGGGAATTCAACCTGTGACCTTTTGGTTTGCAGGCTGGTGTTCAATCCATTGAGCTACACTAGTCATGGCTTCATATTAACTCTTGAAACAGCCAAAGAAAGAGAAGAATGAAAAAGACACAACACAAAGCATTCCTTCTTTTTTTCCCTGGAATAACATTGTTTTATTCATCTTTATTTTATTATTGGTTTGGGGAAAAAATCTATTCCACCTGTTTGCACTGGGTGGCACTTGCATGTTCTTCCCATGTGTGGGTTTTCTCCCAGGACCCAGGTTTCTTCCCACATCCCAAAGGTAAGCAGGTAAGAATTTGTGTCTAAATTGCCTGGGTGGGCCCTGTGATAGAAGGGCCTTCTGTCCAGTGTTGGCTCCCACATTGTGCTCAGATAGGCTCCTGTCACCCACAACTCCTAACTGGAATAAGTGTATTGGAAAATAATTTTCCCTGCTTTTATTCATTCATTAAATGTGTGTGTGGCTCACATTTATTTCAGTGTTTAATATTAGAAGTGTTGGGTGATGTTTTTGTAACCAGAAACAGGCCATAGAAACTTAACTCTTGTCTATAAAAATTAGCCTATGGCAAAATTTTGTCACAGAATCCAAGAACCTATAGGTAACGTGAAGTGATGATTTACTCTAATTTTGTAGTAAAATTACTAAAATTTTGTAATTTACTATAATTTAGAACCTACCCTCCCTGCCCTTGTAGTTTCTAGGTTACTTTTTCCACTTGTAGATCTTGTGTGCTAGCCTCAGGAAGATGGTTGGGGGCAGGGGCGGTAAGTACTGTTCAGTGAGACCCACAGGTGGCTATAACTCTCTTCTTCATACTGCGTGAACACAGCCTGCCCATTCAGCTCCTCATACAGAGCCTCACCCGGGCCACTTTCTTAGCCTCCTTTTGTCTAAAATTCTCCTACAAGATCTGGCACAGGTCTGAAGAGACGTGTTGCAGACACTGAACCACCAACCAGCTGCATTTACTGTCCTGGATGTCAGGTGAACCTTGCCTGTCACACTGGAGTCCCCAGAAAGGTCAAGGTAATCATTTTGAATCTGAAAGAGCCCCCCCCCCCCAATCTCTAGCAGGATCTTCTTGGCCTTGGCATGTTCCTTCTCCCCATCAATGATTGCCACATACATGGCAGCAGCTACAGGAAGGTAGAAGGAGTTGGAAGCTATCTTATACTTAACAATAAATTTGTACCTTTTCTCAGTGAATCTGCCAAGACTCATGCTGCCTTGAGGAGCTGTGATGAGGTCCAGGGTCTGTCCAATCATGGTCTGATAGGAACTCTGCAGGAAGAGCTCTATCAGGTTCAGGTAATAGGGCTGCTCCCAGAAGCAGAGCTTCAGCCGTTGGTACATACATGCTTCCAGAAGATTTGCATCATTGCTGGCATCCAAACCTATGCCTGGCTTCTAATACCAGCAGATCTACCCCTGTTGGGTGAGAGATGAATCCATGATGTCATCTGACATTAGGAAGAATGTGTGAAGCAGTTCCACACACCAGCCCACAGTCATAGCCTGCTGGAGACTGTCAGCATCCAGCTTTCTTGGTTCCACCAGATCCTGGAATGTTATCAGCACAGTCATACTCCATTGGTACTTGCCTCTCATAACATTGTACTCCAGGATCTCCTTGAGATGGGCAACAACATCTCCTATTTCTGGGTGCCCCATGTCATCCTCAGTCAGCACCCTGACAATCTCAAATAAGTGCTGGATAAATCTCTGCTTTTTTGGTCATAAACATCCAATTTCTGGTCTCCATTCATTCTGAGGGAGGAGTGAAGGACTCTATTGCTAGATGTGGGTTATTGAAAGCTCTCCTTCCTCATTTTCTTCTCCCATTCATTTTCCTATCACACTGGCTAACTCTGTTCAGAAAGGGTAATTTAAGAAATTTTAGCTGTGGAGGTTTAAAGCCAACTGCATTCTACTTAAAGAGTGAGTCTAAGTGCTGCACTCCACACACTCGGGCACTAGGGCAGGATGGGCTTTTGTGAATTTTATGAGGCTCTAAGGAATAAGACTCTAGTGCATAATCAATATGTAACTATTTCTGGAGGCATGTATCTACTTTTAAGAGAGTAAGGGGCCCAGAACTTTATAATACAGCACTTAGTCACACATTCAACAAGCTTGTTTAGCACCATTTGTATGCAAGTCACTTTATGTAAGCTGGATGACTTAGAACAGAGACTTCCTATGAGTTGCTGCCTGACTTGATAATGTATAGATGGAGGCAATGACTGTTAATATATATATCATGATTTAAAGAAGCTACAAGGCCTCCTCTGCTCCAAACTATTGTTCTTCCTGGCTTAGTGTGGCTTGACCCACTCTTATTTTTGGTTTCATAGTCATGTCTCAGGAAACCACTGGTTTTTTTTTAGGCAACCAAAACCAGGAAGGTTTCCCTCAACCTTTCAATAATAAGAACAACAACAGCAATAACAATAAAAGCCTCATTAGCATCTATCCTGTTCTTTCCCTGTGTTGCCATATGTAAATACTTTGGACGACCCAGCATTCTTTCAACACTATTCATTTTTGTAAAAATTAACAGAGCAGCCAAAGATGCCTAACAGACACAAGTGAGTATCAGTTTAGCAGATTAATATCTCCCCAAGAGCTTTCAGCACACACTAAGATCCCAAAAGTATTAAATAAAAAGCAGCTTATTTTGTAGCATGGCTGCCATAAGAAAATTGGCTGGTTAGTAGAGAGTCTTGCAAAGAGTGACTGCCATAAATAATATTCAGCTTCCAACAATAGGGAATAGAGAGTAACAGAAATTGACTAAAATGTGAGGATTTACTATTTCAACAAATATTTGTTTAGCACTATTCTATGCCAAGACCATCAATGAAGATTACAGACATAGCCCCTGATCTCATAAGTGAAAGAGACCTATGGACACTTAAAAAAGATGCAAATAATAAAATCAGTCTGTGGACTTCTGGCCATGGTGGAGGCATAGGTGCATACACTTTGCCTCCTCGCAAAACCAAAAGAAGGACAACAACAAATTTAAAATCAGAAAATAACTAGAACTGCTAGAAAAATCAAACTGTATGGAAGTCTGACAAACAAGGAATTAAAGAAGAAACATTCATCCACACCAGTAGAAGGGGTGAAGATAGGCAGCCAGGGTGGAGAGGACTTGTGGCAAGCTGGAGGACTTGTGGCAAGGTGGACTTCTGGCCAACTGGGTGCTCCCACATTTGCATGCAGATAAACTGGGAGGAACTCAGGAGTGAGACAGACCACACAACCCAGGGTTCCAACACAGGGAAATAAATCCTTAAAACCTTTGATTGAAAAAGCTGTGGGGGTTCAGGTGGCAGGATAAACTCTGAGACCCACAGGAGAGTCCATTGGAGAGACCCACAGGGTCCTAGAATGTACACAAAACCACCCACCCAGGAACCAGCACTAGAAGGGCCAAATTTGCTTGTGTGTAGTGGGGAAAGTGACTGAAAGCTGGCTGAAAGCTGAGGAAACTGCACTGTCTCCTCTCAGATCCCTCCTCCAGATACAGGGCTACAATGCAGTGTAATGGGTTGCCCCACAATGATTTAAACCTAGGGCTCCACCCCTTACTACATGAAAGCTACAGCAAGACAAAAAAGCATGGCCCAAATGAAGTAACAGATCAAAGCTCTAGAAAAAATACAACCGAGCGATGAAGAGATAGCCAACCTATCAGATGCACAGTTCAAGACACTGGTAATCAGGATGCTCACAGAAATAGTTGAATATGGTCACAAAATAGAGGAAAAAGTGAAGGCTATGAAAAGTGAAATAAGGGAAAGCATACAAGGAACCAACAGTAAAGGGAAGGAAATTGGGACTCAAATCAATGGTTTGGAGCAGAAGGACAGAACAAGAACAGAATGAAGAAAGAATGCAAAAAAAGTGAGGAGAGGCTTAGGAACATCCAGGACAACTTTAAACGTCCCAACATCCAAATCATAGGGGTGCCAGGAGAAGAGAAAGAGCAAGAAATTCAAAACTTATTTGAAAACATAATAAAGGAGAATTTCCCCAATCTGGCAAAGGAAACAGACTTCCAGGAAGTCCAGGAAGCTCAGAGAGTCCCAAAGAAGTTGGATCCAAGGAGGCACACAGCAAAACACAACATAATTACATTACCCAAGGTTAAAGATACGGAGAGAATCTTAAAATCAGCAAGAGAAAAGGAGACAGTCACCTACAGAGAAGTTCTCATAAGACTATCCGCTGATTTCTCAAAAGAAACCTTACAGGCAAGAAGGGGCTGGAAAGAAGTATTCAAAGTCATGAAAGGCAAGGACCTACATCCACGATTATTGTTTCCCAGATAAGGTCAAGTTAAAGAAGTTCATCATCATCCAGTTCTTGTTATATAAAATGTTAAAGGGACTTATATAAGAAAAAGAAGAAGACCAAAACTAAGAACAGTAAAATGACAACAAACTCACAACTATCAACAACTGAACCTAAACAAACAAAAACAAAAAATGGACAAAGCAAAAACTAGAACAGGAACACATTCACAAAAATAGAGATCACATAGAGGGTTATCAGTGGGGAGGTGGAGGGGAGAATTCAGGGAAAGGTACAGGGAATAAGAAGCATAAATGGTAAGTACAAAATAGACAGGAAGAGTTTAAGGATAGTATGGGAAATGGATAAGCCAAAGAACTTATATGTATGACCCACAGACATAAACTAAGGTGGGGAACTGATGGCAGGAGGGGGGAGTACAGGGCAGAGGGGAATAAATAGGAGAAAAAATGAGACAACTGTAATAGCATAATCAATAAAATGTATTAAAATTAGTATTGTAATTATTTCTATGAAAGAGGCAAAGCAGATGCAATTATGAAAATATACAAGGTTTGGCAGAAGTACGGCTTGCTTGAGTGTGGATGGTAGGGTGATATTATGGCTGTAATAATTTATAGTTTTCATTTGAACATTTCACCTGAAGTGTCATATGGTGTGCTTGAGTGTGATATGTTACAGAATTACACACTTATGATTTTATAATAAAAGATTTTGTAATAAAAAGGGGTGTTACTTGTGCCAGACCCTGTATGTTAGCTGTTATGCAGTCATAAAGTGACATTAAACAAAGGACTGCTCTACCACTTAAGATAAAGTGTGACAATACAATGAAAGATAGTGGCATAGAGGAAAGAAAGGGTTAAAAAAAAGGAGGACAAATGAAAGTGAAAAATAAAGCAAGGAAAGCTATGTAGCCATATTTCAAGCCAATTAAAAGAGACCTTGGACTTCTAAGGTACAGATCCCAGGCTTTATGGTTTTAGATCCCTAGACTCTAATAGAGTTAGTCTGACACCCAGGGAGAGATGGCCATGAAAACATGAAGGACTGCATGATATTTCAGAACAAGGAACAGCAATTTATAAACTCCTGTGAGTTGAGGTAGAGTTGAGAAGATGGCGGTGGAGTAGGACAAAGGATTTCGCTTCCCTCCACACATCGGAGGAAAATCCGGGCTGATCTGAGGATGAGTTCAAAGGATAGCCAGCAGGGACCCAGCATGTAGGAAGGTAGGACTCCATAAATTGTAGCAGACACTGAATGATTACAGGGTGAGGAGAGGAGACCACTGCAGGTCAACAAGGTCCGAGGGAACAGCACAGAGGCTGCAGGCCCTTCACTGGGCTGCACAGGGCCTGGTGGTCCACCTTGGTCTCTGGCAGCTGAGGCCTGGCAGCAAGGACCTTGGAAGAGAGCCAGTCACCAGCTCCCTCCCTACCTGGCAGGGCACAGATTGAAAAACACCAGGAGAGATCTGTTTGCTTGGAAAGTCAGAGTGGGCACTAGGAAGCAAACCAGACAGCTCTGATCACCCGTGGAATCAGTCTGTGCTGATAGGCTTGGAAGAATTGAAAGACGCCCCTGCAATCTCCTGACCTGGGCCTGGTCAGACGGCTCTGCTGGGGACTCAGGGCACCGATGGCTGGCAGCAAGTTCCTTGGGAGAAAGCCAGTCATCCGCTACTTCCCTACCTGGTCGGGCCCAGATTGAAAAACGCCAGGAGAAATCTGTTTGCCTGGAGTGTCAGAGAGAGGAGTGGGCATTATGAAGCACACCAAAGAGCTCTGATCACCCGTAGAATCAGTCTGTGATCACCAGGGGAGAATTGAGAGTCGCCCATGCATTCCACCATAACACTTGGAAAGGTTCTAGCCTAAGCCTGCCAGACCAGGGAAGCCTGGCCAAAAGTGTGTGCCCACACCCTAAATCAGGACTGTAAATCCTGGGGAAAATCTGCTCTCAGTGGGGTGCTGGGGAGAGGCGCCAGTCTGGATCTTGAGAGGGCAGTGGTGAGACCAGCTGAGTTCACCGAGAAGGGAGGAAGGCCACACTAATCGCCTCTCAGACTGCTGCAGCTAGTGTGAGGAGAAAAGGTTTGACCAGCTAGAAACCAATAATAGGGTTTTTTAAATAACTTTTTATTTCTTTAACTTTATTATTGTTTTATCTTTCAATACTTTTACCCTCTCTCTTCTTCTTTCTTGTTTTATTCCTTCTTCCTTTCTTTCCAAATCTACTGCTTTTTCCTCCCACCGGCTGCCTTTTTTTCTTTCTTTCTTTCTTTTTCTTTTTTTGCCTCCTTCCCTGGCAAGTGAGACAAAAGACTTGGAATAGTGAAAACACCAGAGTTAGACTCAAAGAGGGGGCATCCCAACAGTAGAGACAGAGAGACAAAATTCACTTTGCTATAACAGAAAAACAACAAGTTACTGCATATTTGTATTTATTTATTTTTTCATTATTTTGTCATTATTTTTACATCTTTTATTTTAACAGTATCTCTGTATTCCTCCTCTTTCTGTATAGTCTTCTTTACCTCAGCTGGATATATTGTATCACTTGACAGGTTTCCTCTCTCCCTTCAAGTATAGTATATTGCTAATTTACTGTCCTTTACTTTCCCTTGCCCAGTTAGCACACTATTAAAGGTCCAATACTTCCCAATCTTGGTATATCATAGATTCTTTCATAAGATTTTTGCTCTAATATTACTGTAAATAATAGTTGTTACATACTATTGTAAATACTACACACCCCCCCCCCCCCCCCCCGCAGATCTTAGCCCACTTCATTGTTGCCTGAATTATAATACGGTAGTGCTTAACTCTATTCTCTCTCACACTACACCTATTTACCATCCTTTAATGGTAAATCTCACCTTACCTCAGAATCTGGCCTCCCTCAACCTAACTCCTTTTTAGATCCAAATCACAAACCTTCCATCCACAACAAGAGCCTTATCTTCCTTCCATTCTTTCTAAAAAGTGGCTAGTTGGGTTGAAGATTACGGTTATCACTGTACATAGGCAGCGGATCACCTATCCTTTCTCCACCAGCTGCTACTGTAAATATTACAGAATACTCTCCTGCTGTCACAAACCAGTTTGCCTTCCCCTCCAACTGATCACACATACACAAAAAGAGTAGGTGGAAATGGTGAACACCAGGATACCGGAAGGAAGAGGAAACCCAACAACAAAGAAACCACCAACAGATAACAACAGAGGAAGGTGAAGGAGAAAATAGAATCCACACAAACCTCAACCGGAGACCTATCTGGAAATACAACTGAACAGCAGAGAAACTACCCAGGGCAAACAACTGAACAAGAGCAAAAGAGAATCCTTAAAACCCTGTACACAGAGAAGAGCTATCTTCAACGCAAACCGCCCTCACCAGCATAACAAACTAAAACAGGTCGTGGACAGAGGGACCATGAGTTCACCAAAGGTGGGAAGGACCCACAAAACCCCCCCTAGAAACAACAAAAACCCAAAGATAAACTCAGAGCCAATGTAAAGGATAGCCCAAGACCAGTGAGCTGGGGAAATCAAGGAGAATACACCACTGAATCTCACAGGTATTATACCACAGAAGTTCACACCATAAATCCAGGAAGCCAGAACAGATTAATTTAAGAAGATGAAGCTAACAAAAAGAGCCTGACAAACAATGGGGAGACAAAGAAACAACCACCCCCGCCCCCCAATGAAAGGAAAGAAGGAAACCTCAGAAAGAATGCTAGATGAAATAGAGGCAAGTCAGCTATCAGATTCAAAGCACTGGTTATCAAGAAGTTCAAAGAGCTCACAATGAGCTACCAGAAACCACAGGGGAGCTACAATGAACTCATTGCAAACTATATCAACATGAAAAAAGAAATAGATACTATCAGCAAGGGCCAAGAGGAAATGAAGAATACAATTTCTGAACTGAAGACACAGTAGAAGAAATGAAAAGCAGGATCGATGAGGCAGAAGATCAGATCAGCGAGTTGGAGAACAAAGTAGAAAAAACACCCAGAAAGAGCAAGAAAAAGAAAAGAGGCACAGAAAGAATAAAGAAGGATTAAGAGAAATGCAAGACAATCTGAAACATAATAATATCTGAATAATAGGGATAACAGAAGGAGAAGAAGAGCAAGGGATAAAAAATCTATTTGAAAAAGTAATGATGGAAAATTTCCCTAATTTGATGTGAGATAAAGACACACAAATCCAGGAATCACAGAGAGTCCCAATCAAGAGGAACCCAAAGAGGCCCACTTCAAGACACTTCATCATTACAATGGCAAAATTCCAAGACAAAGAGAGAATCTTAAAGGCAGCAAGGGAGAAAAAGGAAGTAACATACAAGGGGGTCCCAATAAGGTTAGCTACTGACTTCTCAATGGAAACACTCCAAGCAAGAAGAGAATGGCAAGAAATATCTCAAATAATGAGAACCAGAGGCCTTCAATCAAAGTTACTTCACCCAGCAGGGCTAGGAATACAAGACAGAAAACTGTACTTGAACAAGAATTAAATTAAAAAAAAGAATTTAGATAAATGGTTAAAGTCAGTGGTTAACCATTGGAAAATAGTAATGAACATAAATAATACTGCCTTTCTGGGAGAAGGGAGAAGATACTGCGTTTGTTAAGCCTGCAATCTTACAGTTATGCATACACAAAAATTAAAAGGTTTTCATATTATATACTAATCTGGTAAATATTAAATTACTATATACTTCCAAAAGAAAAAAAAAAACCAACAAAGTTACTTTACCCAGCAAGGCTCTCAATCCAAGATAGAAGGCCAAATAAAGAGCTTCCAAGACAAAAGAAGTCTAAAAAAATACACCCCCACCAAACCAGCACGGCAAGAAATACTAAAAGGTCTGCTTTAAGGAAAGAAAGGAAAAGAGAGAGACAATGAAAGCACAGGTATAAACATGACAATGAATAAGTATCTATCAATAATAACCTTAAATATATATGGATTAAATGCTCCAATCAAAAGACATAGAATAGCTGAATGGATAAGAAAGCATGACCCACACATTTGCTGCCTACAAGAGACCAACCTCAGGACAAAAGACCTACACAGACTAAAAGTGAAAGGCTGGAAACAAATTTTCCAAGCAAACCACCTGGCAAAATAAGCCAGGGTAGCAATACTTTTAACAGACAAAATAAACTTCCAAAAAAGGGCCATTTAAAGAGAGCCAGAAGATAACTTTATAATACTCAAGAGAAGAATCCACCAAGAAGACATAAACATTGTAAATATATATGTACCCAACATAAGAGCACCCAAATATATAAGGAAAATCTTAGAGGACTTTAAGAAAGATAGTGACAGCAACAAAATTGTAGTTGGGGATTTTAACACCCCACTGTCAAAAATAGACAGATCTTCCAAACAAAATATCAACAAAGATGTAGCAGCATTAAACAACACCCTAGATGATATGGACTTAACTGATATATATCTAGAGCCCTTCATCCCAGAGAAGCTAAATACACATTCTTTTCAAATGCACATGGGACATTTTCAAAAATAGACCACATGATAGGTCACAAAACAAGCCTCAACAAATTTAAGGAAATTGAAATTAAACCAAGCATTTTCTTTGATCATGAGGGACTGAAATAGAAACCAACCACAACAGAAAAGACCCAAAGCATTCAAAATCATGGAGATTGAATAGCATGCTATTAAACAATGAATGGGTCAAGAATAAAACTAGGGAAGAAATAAAAAAAGTTTCTGGAAAATAATGAAAATGAACTCACAACAACCTAAAACTTATGGGACACAGCAAAGGCAGTCCTGAGAGGGAAGTACATAGCAATACAGGCCTATCTAAAAAAGATAGAAACATTTCAAACAAATAGCCTAACCCTATGTCTACAAGTACTCAAGGAACAACAACAAAGACAGCCAAGAGCAAATAGAAGGAAGGGAATAACCAAGATCAGAGCAGAATTAAATAACATAGACACTAAAAGCACAAGTCTAAGAATCAATGAATCCAGGAGCTGTATTTTTGAAAAGGTAAACAAAATAGACAAGTCTTTAAGCAGGCTCATCAAGAAAAAATAGAGAGAGGACCCAAATAAACACAGTCAGAAATGAAATAGGAGAGATTACAACTGACCCCACAGAAATACAAAGGATTGTAAGAAATTACTATGAAGAACTGTATGCCAAGAAATTTAAAAACTTAGGTGAAATGGACATATTTCTAGAAAAATATAATCTCCCAAAACTGAATGAAAAAGAAGCAAAAAGTCTGAATAGACCAATAACAGCAGATGATATTGAAACAGTCATGAAAAATTTCCCAAAGCACAAAAGCCCTGGGCCAGATGGTTTCACAGGAGAATTCTACAAAGCATTTAAGGAAGAGCTAACTCCTATTCTTCACAGGCTATTCCAAAAAATCCAAAATGATGGAAGACTCCCAAACTTTTTTTATGAAGCCAGCATCATCCTAATTCGAAAACCAGATAGACACAAAACAAAGAAAACTTCAGGCCAATATTGCTGATATTGCATCCAACAATACATGTCTATCGCTGAACATAGACGCTAAAATCCTGAAGAAAATATTGGCAAATTGCATCCAACAAAACATCAAAAAGATCATACATCATGACCAAGTGGGATTCATCCCAGGGATGCAAGGATGGTTCAATATTCGCAAATCAGTAAATGTAATACATCACATAAACAAAAGCAAAGACAAATATCACATGATCATATCAATAGATGCAGAAAAAGCTTTTGATGAGGTACAACACAAATTTATGATAAAGGCACCCAGAAAAGTGGGACTAGAGGGAGCATTCCTCAATATAATAAAGGCCATATATGAGAGACCTACAGCCAACATCAATGGGCAAAAACTAAAGTTTTTTTCCACTAAAATCAGGACAAGACAAGGTTGTCCATTTTCACCACTTCTATTCAATATAGTATTGGAAGTTTTAGCCACAGCGATCAGACAAGAAAAGGAAATAAAGGCATCTAAATCAGAAAGGAGGAAACAAAACTGTCACTGTTTGCAGATGACATGATAGTGTACATGGAAAATCTTATAGACTTCACCTACAAACTGCTTCACCTAATAAATGAATTTGGCAAAACAGTGGGATACAAAGTCAATATCCAGATATCAAAGGCACTTTTGTATACCAACAACGAAAAAGCAGAAGCAGAAATAAAAAAAGTCCCATTCTGCCCTGACTGTTGTAGCTCAGTGGATTGAGCACAGGCCTGCGAACCACACAATCGCAGTTCGATTCCCAGTCAGGGCACATGCCTGGGTTGCAGGCCAGTTCCCAGCAGGGGACTCACGAGAGGCAACCATACATTGATATTTCTCTCCTTCTCTTCTTCCCTTCCCCTCTAAAGATAAATAAATAAAATCTTTTTTAAAAAAGTCCCATTCGATATAGCAAAACAAAAAATAAAATACCTAGGAATAAACTTAACCAAGGATGTAAAAGACCTGTATGCAGAAAACTACACAGCACTGAAGAAAGAAATGAAGGAAGACACAAACTAATGGAAACATATACCATGTTCATGGATTGGAAGAATTAACATAATCAAAGTGACCATATTACCCAAAGCAATGTACAGATTCAATGCAATACCTATTAAAGTACCAATGATACATTTCACAGATATAGAGCAAACACTTCAGTAATTTATATGGAACCATAAATGACCCCAAATAGAAGCTGCAATGTTGAGAAAGAAGAACAAAGTAGGAGGGATCGCAATACCTGATATCAAACTGTATTATAAGGCCACTGTTATCAAAACAGCCTGGTACTGGCATAAAAACAGGCACATAGACCAACGGAACAGAACAGAGAACCCAGAAATAAACCCAAATCTCTATGGCTAATTAATATTCGACAAAGGGGGAGGCCACATAAAATGGAGTAAAGACAGCCTCTTCAATAAATGGAGTTGGGAGAACTGGACAGCCACATGCAAAAAAATGAGACTTGAACACCAACTTACACCATACACCAAAATGATTTCAAGGTGGATAAAAGACTTAAATATAAGCTGTGACACCATTAAAGTCTAGAGGAGAACATTGGCAGGAAAATCTCACATATTCCACGCAGCAGTATTTTTACTGGTATGTCCCCTAGAGCAAGGGACATAAAGGAAAGAATAAAGAAATGGGATCTCATCAAAATTAAAAGCTTTTGCACGGCTAAAGAAAACAGTATTAAAATAAAAAGACAACCAACTCTATGGAAAAACATATTTGCCAATGATATGTCAGACAAGGGTTTAATCTCCAGAATATACAAAGAATTTACACAACTCCACTACAAGAAGACAACTAACCCAATTAAAAAGTGGGAAAAGGACTTGAACAGACATTTGTCCAGGGAGGACATGCAGAGGATTCATAGACACATGAAAAGATGCTCAATATTATTAGCTATCAGAGAGATGCAAATTAAAACCACGATGAGATACCACCTTACACTGGTTAGAATGCCCACCATAAACAAAGCAACAAACAACAAGTGTTGGAAAGGATGTGGAGAAGAGGGGACCCTAACCCATTGTTGGTGGGGTTGCAGACTGGTACAACCACTGTGGAAAACAGTATGGAATTTTCTCAGAAAACTAAAAATGAACCTGCCTTTTGACCCAGCAATTCCACTGCTAGGAGTATATCCTAAGAACCCTGAAACACCAATCCAAAAGAACCTATGCACCCCAATGTTCATAGCAGCACAATTTGTAATAGCTAAGAGCTGGATGCAACCTAGGTACCCATCAGTAAATTAATGGATCAAAATATTATGGTGCATATACACAATGGAATTCTATGCATTAGAAAGAAAGAAGGAGCTCTTACCCTTTGCAACATCATGGAACTGGAAAACATTTTGCTGAGCCAAATAAGCCAGGTGTTGAAAGACAAATACCATATGATCTCACCTTTAATAGGAAGCTAGCAGCAAAACAAACAAGCAAGCAAAATATAAACAAAGACACTGAAATAGAGAACAGGGGGACAGTGACTAGAGGGGAGAGGGAAGGGAATTTCAGGCGGAACTGAGAAGAATTTACAGGAACGAGTATAAAGGACACATGGACAACAACTAAGGGGGGTGGAAATGGGAGGGAGGTGGGGAGCACTGGGAGAGTGGGCTGGGATGGGAGTACAATACAGAAAACTGTACTTGAACAATAATTAAAAAATAAAAACACAAGTAAAAACTATATAATTACTAAAGCAAAGTGCAAAAGAACTCTCCTGTGAGTTGATTAAATTCATAAGAAAATGTCATGTGTCAAATACTGAAAGATGAATGAAGTTATATGAACCATTATTTCCAATGCTGTGTCCACCCCAGAATATGCTTACCTGGCAACTTATACAACATAAAATGGTCCTGGATTATTTGTTACTGGTTTAGGTGGGAAGATACAGTGTGTTGCAATTAAAAATGTTGCAATTAAAAATGTACTTTTTCATACCATTGAGTTCTGTTATAAACTGTAGAGAACAAGAAATATCACTGCTACTTCCTTGCTCCCCTGCCCTCCATTTCCTATCAAAGAGAGGATTGTGGTAGAAGAGACTCAGGCCTACTGTCCCGTCCAAGGTCCAACAGGAAACTGTCTCAGGAGTAACAGTTTTTGAATTGGTGTTTCAGGGTTCTTATAATCCTAGCAATGGAATTGCTGAGTCAAAAGGTAGTTCCATTTTCAGTTTTTTTAGGAAATTCCATACTGTTTCCAACAGTGGATGCACCAGTTTGCATTCCCACCAACAGTGCACTAGGGTTCCCTTTTCTCCACATCCTCTGCAACACTCTGATTGTTGTTTTGTTTATAATGGCCATTCTGACCAGTTTGAAGTGGTATCTCATTGTGGTTTTAATTTACATCTCTCTGATGGCTAGTGATGTTGAGCATTCTTTTATATATCTCTGGGCCCTCTGTATATCCTCCTTGGAGAAGTGTCTGTTCAAGTCTTTTGCCCATTTTTAATTGGGTGTCTATCTTTCTAAATTGGTTGGTTTTGCTTTAGTAGGCCATGTTGTGGTCTTGACCATAGCCTCTTCATTGAGCTGCTGAATGTACCGAGTCTGGCAGAAGTCAGGCTTGCTCGAATGTGGTTGGTAGGGTACCAATGTGGGTGCAATTTAATTTTAATTTGAACATTTCACCTAAAATGTCATATGGTGTTCTTGAATGTGATATTGTGATGTTACAGAATTACAGGCTTATGATTTTGTAATAAAAATTTTGTAATAAAGGGGGGCGTTATTTATGCCAGACCTTGTATCCTTCACTACAGTGAGTGTTTGTTGCTAACCAATCAGTGCTGCATCCACCCCATAGAATTACTTTCAGACACTGAGAGCTTCCATCTCAAAAAGACATACCTTGGAGTTGACACATCTTCCAAGGGTCTAAGAGATAGCTGTCTGTAGCTAATATTTGACTGAAATAAAAGCTGGTCTCCTTTTCTCAAAGCAGAACAGTCTGGTGTGATTACTATTCAGAATTTATTGCAGGAACAGGCTGAAGCTTATCTCAAGGGGAAGCAACATTGATGTCCATCTTCTTCTCCTTCTCTATATTTCCCTCACTTAAAGTTTCCCACCTGAGAGTAAGCACAGACCTAGTAACTCACCAAAACAAAAATATCCATCTCAGGATCTGCTGTGAGGGAACCTGACCTATGTGGATGTTTTTTTGTTTTTTGTTTTAATTTGCTTTGAAGATCCCAAGTCAGGTGGTGAAAGACAAATACTATATGATCTCACTTGTAAGTGGAAACTAATCAACAAAACAAATAAGCAGGCAAAATGTAACCAGAGACATTGAAATAAAGAACAAACTGACAGTAACCAGAGGGGAGGTAGGAAGCAGTAATGGGGAGACAAGCAGGGAGAGTCATCAAGGAACACATATAAAGGACCCATGGAGAAAGCCAAAGGAGAGTAGGATAGAGGGTGGGAGGTGGGGATAGCTGGGGTGGGAGGGAGGGGAGGTGGTGGGGAAATGAAG
Organism: Sturnira hondurensis; assembly: GCF_014824575.4. Taxonomy (NCBI): domain Eukaryota; kingdom Metazoa; phylum Chordata; class Mammalia; order Chiroptera; family Phyllostomidae; genus Sturnira; species Sturnira hondurensis. The sequence continues at coordinate 25,874,182 of NW_028079127.1, forward strand.
ACAACTTTACTTGAACAGCAATAGAGAGAGAGCGCTTGCGCGCGCGAGAGAAGATCTCCCAAGCCATCAAATATTTGAAACCACATTTCATGGAAAGATTGAAAGTAATTGAGAAAAACAAAAAATGATTTATGTTACTGACAGCTGGGCTGGAAAGATCCATCTTTTTTTCTAAGAGTTTCAAAGACAACTCAGTTTATTCTATGAACCGAAGGGTCCGTCTTAATCCTTAAATGCCCAAATTAACTAATCCCCACCAGTTTAAAGTTCAGACCAAATTTTTTGCAGCACTTCTTGGCAAGTAGAGCAACTATACACCTGCCTGAGGGAAAGTGGATTCCCAGAGCCTCTCAGAGGAGAGAGCTATGAACCATAAGCTCTCCAACAGAATTCACAACTAGGGTAGATGGGGAAAACAACCCACAACAAATCAAAACCAAAGAAACCAAGTAAAAACTTCATCCCTGAAACAATCTCCATTGCGTGTACAGTGGTCCTGCTTACCTGTGGTTGTGCTATCTGAGTTATGCTATGCTGTCTCAGTGCTGTCTGAGTTATCTGTGGTCAACCACTGTCTGAAAATATTACATAGAAAATTCCAAAAATAAACAATTCTTAAGTTTTAAATAGTGTGCCATTTGAGTAGCATGGTGACATCTCACATTGTTCTGCTCCATCTTGCCCTGGATGTGCATCAACCCTTTGCCCAGAGTATCCAGGCTGAACATGATCACCCCCGTCAGTCACTTAGTAGCTGTCTGAGTTATCACATGGTCATGGAATCGCAGCCATGTGCTCATGTCACTCTAAATTTATTTTTAAATGGCCCCAAAGAGCAAAACGAATAATGTTGGCTATTCAGATATGCTAAAGAGAAGTCATAAAGTGCTTGTATTGAGTAAAAAGGTATGCATGTACAAGAAAAAAAACTGTAGTGTATATAGAGTTCAGTACTATTCCTAGTTTTAGGCACCTGCTAGAGGACTTCGAAGTATCCTTTTCAGATAGGGGGTGGGGGGTGTGTATTAATGTGCTTAGAAACAAATGGCTAGAGATACAGTATACACTTTTTTTCCTATCAATGTTCTTGTGATTTCCATTCCATTGTAGAGTTATCTTCCATCCATTTTTAGAGGCCAGCAAGTTACATTTCTGAAATGGTTACTCAAGCTTCATATAAACATTCATTATATATTCTCACCCATTGTGAACCTATAACTAAAAAGATCATTTCAACAGTGCTAAGCTGCTTTTAGTTTGCATTAATAAAGTGGAGTTAAGCCACCATATGTGACTTAAATTTTTATGCAAATTTAAAAGTTACAAACCACACTTGAGGGTATTTGATGTTCTGCTGCCTTATCTGTGTTTGAGAAGCCCACTTTGTGCAAGTCCAGAAACGTCCTCTCAGTCATTTAATGTGGGTCTCTAAACAATGGTGATTAATTTTGTTTTGTTTGGCAAACACAAATTGTCCCATAACCATTTTAGCCTGGCAGCCAAGCTTACATTGGCGTGTTGTTTGTGTTTGAGAGAAGAAAAGGCAGTGGCTGTCATGAAAAATGGAAAGGGTTAGAGGCAAATAAAAGATTTTCTGTGCTGAGAAAAAATGCAGCTACTTTAATTTTCTACACCAGATAGGTTTCATTTGATATCTAAGTAAAGTGAATTTGAAAGTAGAAAAAGGCACTTCAGCTTTGAAGAAAGCTGTTTTTTTAGGCATCCATTATAAGTTTTGATTTATAGGCTCACCCCACACACTAACAGCAGACACTAAAGGGGATGAAAATTCCTGCATTTCCCATCCTAAAACACTGCAACTAATAATGGCATCACAAAAGTTCAGTAATGTGTTTTACACATGAACACACATGCAAACATACACAACATATTCTCATAAACTTCTTGAAAAGTAATAAGTACTTTGACATAAATTTATTGGATAAAAGGGAAAAAGAAAGAAGGAGAAACAAAGGAAAGAAAGAATGTAGGGAAGGAAGAAAGAGAAAGTGAAGCAAGTAACATTGGTGCTTGCATAACCGATTCCATGTCATCTGTCACATAAAGGATAATGCAAAATGATGGAACAACTAGGTTTTTCTTGTGCCACTTACTACCTCTAAGGCACTGTGAAAATCAGTGTCCTTTTCTAGGTATTCATTTTCTTAACTAAAAATGGGAAGGAGGACCACTACTTTTCCAAAGCGCCCCCAGCAGTGACCTCCTATGATTCTAAAGTGATTTCTGCAACAGAAGCTATTTGATAAATGTCCCTTTAGTGCCAGCTGGAAGGTTGATGAAAGTCAATAGGATACAAAGTTTCCAGGGAACTGTGCATAGTTTGAAAAGTAAGAGTCATTGAAATGTTCCGACAAAGAAGAGAAAGGTGTCAAGTCAGCAATCTGGAAATACCCTTTTGGGTAACATAAGAAACAATTATATTCTGCCAGACATTTCTGAGAGTTCACCTTGACAGCCTTTGCCATTTCATCTTTGTCTCTAAAGCATACACCTCCCACATTCGACCTAATGGCTCTTCCCTTTGGATACTCTTAAGTTTCTCTGACTTGGTTGGATAAGTTTAATTGCAAAGTATCATCTACTTTCCAAATACGAATTTTCTTTGTTTGACTCATTCTTTATTTAGAGATTGTAAGGTTACGACAAAATGGAAAATGCAACAAGGTGTAAAGCAGGATGTTATTGCTTAAGGCTGTACTCCCTGCCCCCAGAATGTTCCAGGAAGATAGGGTAAGTGGTTAGCCAAGTAAATAGCCAAATAAGGTAAATATGTGGAGCAAGGCAGACCGCCAGAATCTGCCCGACAACGAGTAACCCCGCCAATTAAAAGAAAAAGCTGTGTTCAATTGCACCAATCGCTAACAGCCACATCTGCTTCTGGATACTGCTTGCTTTCTGCGCTCTATAAAACCCCTGTAGTCTGTAAGCCAGGCGCTACTTCCATATTGCAGCTCTGAGGAGCTACGTGACTCCGGTCACAGTTGGGGAAGTTCGCCCCTGCACAAGTAAAGCTTTTGGCCAATAAATAACATCACGAGCTCTAAGTGCCTGGACATTTGGTTTCTCGCCATTCGAATACAACAGAGATAGGGATAATATGACCAACTGCGAAATGTTCTTATTAACAAATTCTTCACACTGAAACAAATGAAACAAAAATAATAATGTATCCCAAGTTCCTTTGAAATCTCATTGCTGTTGAGATTGTTCCAGGAATTAAATCTTAATAGGCACTGATTTTTTGCAGTATATGTATTTTCCCTGAAAATTTATTAGTTTCAGCATTATTATCTTTAATAACATGACTGACAGTAAACATGATTTGAATTTCACTGAGGTGTATGCATATATTCAAATTAATTCAACATTTTTGAGCACTTCATATATGTGGAGAACTGATCACAATTCTTGAATGGAGTGGATATGGGGGGATAACAAAATAAAAACATATGTTCAACTTTCAATGAGATTATAATCCTTTGTATTTGACTACTCAAAAGTGAGTCATGTCTTTTTTGTTGTTGTTCTTCTGGCAAACTCCTGAGGTAAGCAGTTCAGGGATTCTCTTGTCATAGGAGTTTTTAAAAACTTTGTATGATTTTGACTTTCCCAAGGTGCTGCAATTTGTGGAAGATCAGCATTAAAACATAATATTTCTTATTACAAACAAAAGCTTTCTTATACATCAGATAAACACATATGCTACTGAGCTTGGGTTTGTTATGAAACAAAAATGGGGCTTTGGTTGCCCACTGCCACCAAAAAGCAAATTTGAGAGCCAGAGGCTGGTGAGAAAAGAAAGAGGCCTTTTTAAAAAAATAAAATTCAAATACTGCACTATCTAGGAGAATGGAAACCTTTTTTTTCTCAAAGCCCATCACTTCTGAAAAACCCAGGCAAACCCCAGCCATCCTCAGCTACACCAGAACAAAAGGCAGTGTCTGAGTTCCTGTTTCCACTCAAAGTACTGTCCTTCAGGACCTGCAGGCGACTGCTAAGTGCTCATCCAGGCAGCTTAACTTGTTCCTGGCTGCTGTCTGGCTTCAGGTACCCTACTGAAAATCATGAGTGGGGCTGGTGCCATCATTGGCTATGTGGCTTCTAGGACCACAAGGTCCTGCAAATGTACCAGTCAGTGCATTCACTAGATGGGCGAGAGAATGGTTCTTTCTTCACCTGGGCCTCTATCAGGTCTGGTGTGGGATGGACCAAGTGCTTTCTCACACTTAGGTGGGTCCACTGCCCAACTAATCCCTTCTCTCCCTAGGTTAGACTGACAGGATTTTTTGGTCCAGCACCTCCTCCTGCCATTTTAACTTCTATTGTGCATGTACCTGCCTTCCACTAGTCCCATCTGGAATCTGGTGTTGGAATAGGAACGCTTTCTCCCCTGTGCAATTATCTTGCTAATCTTGTGCATGCTCAGTGCAAGAACCTCCCCCTGCTGTCATCTCTGGGGGGTGAGGGAGACTCTCACGGAGCTCCATCAGCTCCACCCCTTCCACACCCTCCTGCATGTAGTGAGTTGCCCACACTCGGCCCACCAATAGACAGCGATGGAACCCAAAGCCTAAGTAATTGGACCCTGGAAACTGCACAGTTTCTCAGGTGCCCCAGGGGTGGCCTCAGCAGGAGGGATGGCCATCTGCAACCAGGAGTAGGATTTCCACAGCAAGGAATGGACTGTACCTAAGGCATGTAAGTGCTTGCTTACCCAGGCAATACAAAAGCAAAACTCAGTATTCTCCCCATGGCCCCAAGAAGTTTGTGAAGACATTGTCTGGCTGCAGACCACACCCTCAGTGCTCTACCTCTGACCTTTGTTTCTGAAGGGGAAGGATCAATGCATGAGTGGCTTCCAGGGTCCATTCCCAGGGCATCGCTCAATCTCCTCCAGGGGCACCTCCCATTCTGTCTCCTCCCCAGCTTGCCCTCAGAAGTCTGAACAGGCTGTCTTTCATTACCAGGTTCAAGGAGATGACCAAGCACATAATGTTATTCTTTTTCATAAATTATTTTATTGTTGTTCAATTACAGTTGTTTGCATTTTCTCCCCACCAACCCCCCATCCCAGCCAAACCCACCTCCATCCCTTGCTTCCACCCTCCCCCTTGGTTTTGCCCCTGTGTCCTTTATAGTAGTTCCTGAAACGTCTTCTCCCCATTGTCCTCTGGCTATTGTTAGATTGTTCTTAATTTCAATGTCTCTGGCTCTATTAGAAATATCAATGTATGGTTGCCTCTCATGAATACCCGGCTGGGAACCAGGAACTAGCCTGCAACCCAGGCATGTGCCCTGACCGGGAACCAGACCTCGATGGTGTGTGGTTCGCAGGGCCACACTCAATCCACTGAGCTACACCAGCCAGGGCTGTTTGCTTTTTTCTTTTGTTGATTATGTTAGAGTTAAAGCTGAGATTATATGGTATTTGTTGTTCACCGCCTGGCTTATTTCACTTAGCATAATGCTCTCCAGTTCCATAGGGTAGGAGCTCCTTCTTTCTTTCTGCTGCATAGAATTCCATTGTGCAGATCTACCATAGTTTTTTGATCCACTCGTTTGCTGATGGACACTTAGGTTGCTTCCAGCATTTGGCTATTGTGAAGTGTGCTGCTATGAACATTGGGGAGCATAGGTTTTTTTGAATTGGTGTTTCAGGGCTCTTAGGGTATAGTCCCAGCAGTGAAATTGCTGGGTCAAAGGCAGTTCCATTTTTAGTTTTCTGAGGAAATTCCATACTATTTTCCACAGTGGCTGCACCAGTCTGCATTCCCACCAAGAGTGCACTAGGGTTCCCTTTTCTCTGCATCCTTTCCAACACTCGTTTGTTGACTTGTTTATGATGGCCATTCTGACCTGTGTGAGGAGATATCTCATTGTGGTTTTAATTTGCATCTTTCTGATGCCTAGTGATGCTGAGAACCTAGGTGAACACATTTCTAGAAAATATATAATCTTCCAAAACTCAATAAAGAAGCAGAAAGCCTGAACAGACAAATAATAGCTGATGAAATTGAAACAGTAATCAAAAAGCTTCCGACACACAAAAGACCTGGACCAGACAGTTTCACAGGAGAATTTTACAAAGCATTTAAGGAAGAGCTAACCCCCATCCTCCGCAGATTATTACAAAAAATCCAAGAATATGGAAAACTACCAAACTCTTTATATGAAGCCAGCATCATCCTAATTCCAAAATAAGACAAAGACATAACAAAGAAAGAAAACTTCAGGCCAATATTGCTGATGTACATAGATGTTAAAATCTTCAACAAAATACTGGCAAACTGCATCCAGAAGTACATCAAAAAGATCATACACGATGAGCAAGTGGGATTCATCCCAGGGATGCAAGGATGGTACAATATTTGCAAATCAATAAACACAATACACCACATTAACAAAACAAAAGACAAAAGTCACATGATAATATTAATAGATTAGGAAAAAGCATTTGATAAGGTACAGCACCCATTTATGATAAAAAACACTCAGCAAAGTTGGAATAGAGGGCATATTCCTCAACATAATAAAGGCCATATATGAGAGACCTACAGCTAATATCATTCTCAATGGACAAAAACTTGAGTTTTCCCATTAAGATCAGGAATAAGACAAGAATGCTCACTTTCATCACTCCTATTCAACATAGTGCTGGAAGTCCTAACCACAGCAATCAGAAAAGAAAAAGAAGTGAAAGTCATCCAAATTGGAAAGGAGGAAGTAAAACTGTCAGTGTTTGGAGATGATGTGATAGTGTACATAGAAAATCCTATAGGCTTCACCAAAGAACAACTCGACCTAATAAATGAATTTGGCAAAACAGCTGGATAGAAAGTCAATGTTATTCTTAAAGAGAATAAAATATTGCACACAAGTGGCAGATAAAACAGTCAATTCAAAATGTCCATTGGAAGCATAATCTGTATCAAGCTCTATAACATGCATTCAGAAAAAAATTTTGAGTAAGATGTAATATCCTCAAGAATTGTACAGTTTATAATATTTCAAAAAGGAACACATTGCAGCCATAATGAAATAACCAGTAACAGACTTGCCCTCTAGTCATAAAAAATTAGAAAACTAGATGAAATGTTCAAAGCATCTACTTTTAAAAAATATCAGACAACAGGTGCCATAGGATTGACTCCTGAAACAAGGGGAAAAACAATGGCCCCAGCTTTCTGCCAGGAGGCAGTTTCTGGACCACAGAGCAGGGACACGGAAGAAGCAAACACCAGCAGCCACAATGGGTTGAAAAACAAATGTCAGAGCTTGGAGAGGTGGATTTGGCTGATAGATAGGGGGCACAATACTGGAAAATAGATGTGTGCATATGATGAAAATTCCAAAAGAAATAGGAATCTTCATAGGTTTATCTTGAATCTTTAGCTAAATAATAAGCTGCACATACCTAAAGTGAAATGCCACAAGTCTGAGGATGAAGCAATTGTTAGAGAACTGTAAACTGAACAGTTCCCATACACCCAGATTCAGTGCAATCTCTACCAAAATGCCAATACACTTTATTCTTACAGAAAAAGAAAAATCAACTTTCAAATTCACATGGAATTGCAAAGGGCTTTAATAGCCAAAACAATCTCAAAAAAGAGCAAAAAAGCTGGAGGATTCACAATTTGTGATGTTAAAATTTACCTCAAAACTACAGTAATCAAAATAATGTGGTAACACCATAAAGGTAGACATATAAACCAATGGAACAGAATTGATAGTCCAGAAATAAATCCATAAACATGTGGCCGATTGATTTTCATTCAAGGTGCCAAATCCATTCAATGAAGAAAGGATGATATCTTCAGCAGATGTTTCTGGGACAACTTGGATTTCTACATCCAACGGAATGAAGTTTAGTCCCTCTTTTATATCATGTATACAAAAATGAACTCAAAATAATCAATGATCAAAACATAAGAGGTAAAACCATAAAACCTAGAATAAAGCATAATGCTAAATCTTCATTCCCTTAGATTTGATAATGAATTCTTAGATATGACATCAAAAACAGGAACAACAAAAGAAAAAAAAAGTAATACATTTTATTTTGTCAAAATTAAAAACTTTTTTGCATCATATTATCAAAAAATAAAAAGACAACCCATGTAACAGGAGAAAATATTATTAGTTCCATCATCTTGGTCATTTCTGTGTTTGCTTCTATTGACCAAGTGTTTTCCTAATTATGCATCACATTTTTCTGTGCCTTTCTGTGCATCACATGCCTTTTTGCATGACCCAAATTTTTTTGATTGGATGTTGAATATTGTGACTATTGGAAGGTTGAGTGCCTGCATTTTGTTGTGTTCCTTTATACACTGTCAAATTTTGTTGTGGCAAGCAAGTTACTTGTATATCAGCTTAATCCTTTCACATCTAGTTAAGCTTTGTTAGTTCAGATGTAGAGTAGACTTTACTCTATCTTAACCTTACCAATAAAATATAACACTTATGGGGTCCCTATGGAATGCCCTGGGTCTTCATTTGTATCTCTTGACTCTGGCTAGTAGTAATTGTTTTGTTTTTAGTGTGAAAGATTCATTATAAAGAACATTGTATAACTGGCCACATTATACATATTTCTAAATAAAACATGAGTCAAAGAATGAAATAAACATTTTGAGTTATTTGCATCTTTATTCTTTTTTTGTCAGTCTATAAGTTTATCACTTTTACTGATATTTTGAAAAAATAAACTTTTTGTTTTATTGAATTCTAATTCTGAAAGAAATTCTGACTAAAGACATTTTATCTTAATTTATTAATTCATCAGCTCAGTTGATCATAATCCTTAATTTAGTAAACATTTGGTAACAAATTTTTTTTACTAAACATTTAAATATACCTAGGAAGAACAGGTAAGATGGATGGGTACTCTACTACCTTTTATGTAGTGTCTCTCCTATTCATCATAATCTAATGTAAAAAATTTCAAATTACAACACATTATTTTATCAATATTCTCTCCTAAAAAATGACTCTGATGCAGAACACTGTAACATGGCAGTCTAACTGAGCCAAATATCAAACATTTGAGATATACATTTATTTAAAAATAAAAACCTAGGATAAAAAATTAAAAAACTAAGAACGGCCCTGGCTGGCATAGCTCAGTGGGTTGAGCACCAGCTGTGAACCAAAGGGTTGCAGGTTCGATTCCCAGTCAGGGCACATGCCTGGGTTGCGGGCCAGGTCCCCAGTGGGGCACATGAGAGGCCACTACACACTGATATTTCTCTTCCTCTCTTCTTCCCTCCCTTCCCCTCTCTAAAAATAAACAAATAAAAATATTTAAAAAACTAAGAACAAAAATCAATACATATACAAAAAGAAAAATTTAATGAAATTTATTAAACTTAGAAGAAAAACTGAGAAAAAGACAAAAATTATCTAAGAAAGAAAAAATAAATGACAAATGGCAAGGAATAAAAGATTAATTCAATCTTAAGTGCATTTAAAAAGGTAGAACACAAGCACCAGAAGAAAAATAAGTTAAAGAAATATTGAGGATCACAAAGAAAGTTGCTAAAATAAAGACAAGGAAAAATTCCAACATACATATAATTATAGTCCCCCAAAAGTTGCACAGAAGCGAAACAACAGAAAAAGAGTGAATGAAGAAACAAAAAGCATAACTCAAAGAGATATCATAGAAATAAGAGAAAATGTAAATCTTTACATTGAAATGTCCTACCACGTATCTGTCAACATTGACCTGAATGGGTTAATTCTTAGGTATTCAAGTCAAATAAAATAAGTTTTAGGGCCACTGGACAAAACGATCTATTTAATAATTACTTATAAGAGTAAGAAAAGTAGGCTCTCATCTCACTTTCTAAGAGTGACAATGAAGGACATTTTTTAATTAACTTGAAAGAGAAGGTACAAGACAAAGATTTTATATCTATCCAAACACTTTTTCAATTATGTAAACTATTTTAAAAGATTCAATTATTGTGATATCTCAAATTTCTGAGTTATCTACTAAAGGATAAACTTCAGTTTTCCAAAAGATAACTGCAGAAATTTCAGGAAACAACGCAATGTTGCGAATTTAATATACTTTGTTGGGAACTGCTCTGCCTGGTTTCAGAAATTGTAACTGCCTCCCATGGCTAAGGATGAGTGAGCGACTTCTGAAATTCGAGCCACAAGGAGACAATGCTTGTCTCTGGTAGCAAACGCTGCCCCTGCTAACTCTCTTCCCCTCAGTGCATGGTCAGATAGTCCATGATGGGTAAGACCTCTCAGAGGAGGGGCAACCTAAGTCAGACGCGATCACTTGGGAGGCCATCATGGAAGGACTAGGGGGGGGCTGAAACAAAAAGGGAGTGATGGACCCTTGCCCCCCAGCTATTCTGACATAGCCCGAGTCCCCATGTCCTCTGGGAGAAGCTCTTCCAGGCTCTAATCCACTTAAGCCTGAAAACCTGTGATGGGGGAGGCAGTGCAGCCCCTTGCCAGCTACAGTGGGTTCTGGGGTGATTTGGCATAAGAAAGAATTCCTAAAAGTCCTGTGAAGCCTGCTTTGCTAAGAGTGTTTTCATTCATATGATAAGGGTTTGAGCAGGAAATGAGTATGTCTCCCAAAGTTTCTGCAACCCCTTTCCTGACAGACACTGACTCAGACTAAGCCCTCAGATTTCTTTGAAATGTTATCTATTGTTTGATCCTTACAGCCTGTATTCCTGTGTATCAGAACCCAATAAAAGCCACTGAGGAAGGTTCTCTTCTGAGAAATTGGCCACCTCTCCTTCCTAAGCAGATCATGTCTTGGTAGTGTTACTTTCATCCATGGCAGATGGGGGGACTTGCGGGCAAATTTGCCCCCACAATACTTAATTTTAGATATAAGGGTAAAATAAAGATGAAGTCAATAAGTGTCAAGAATAGTATGTGAAGGATGTATTTTTAAAAATTAGAAAGAATGCAAGCAAAAAATGGGAGGAATACAAAGAAAATAGGAGCAGAATAAGTAAATTGCTTGTTGTGGAGAAAATAGTTGGAGTCCAAGAGAATAATTTAAAACTGATACACTAGCCAGTAATATTAAGTAATAGAAAGTAAATTGAAGACACTATAAGAGGTATAAAAATTTACATTATTCAACAACAGTCAAACTTCCAAGTTAAAATATTATATAATAAAAGATATGTCAAATAAAGAAATATAGCAAAATTAATGCAATTAAGGCATTAATTATAAAGTAACAATTAGCAGCAAACATGTCAGTCATATCAATAAATGTGATTGCACTTAACCAACCTATTTTAAATTATTTTCAAATTGATTCACAAAGAAAAACTTACTTATCTACTGCTTACCATAAATCCATTTTAAACAATGATATAGTGAATTTCTGAAAACATGGAAAAAGTGATGGCTCATGCCAAGTCAGGCTGAAATGCAAGAATTACTCTGGAAGATACTGGGGAAAGGGGAATAAAAGGTTCAGGTAGGTAGGCACGTGGAAATGCACACGTTTATGTGTGGTCCAAAGGAATACATGATGTATATTCTCAGAAAGGACCAAGTACCTTCATTTACCAAAGCTATAAATATTGTACTGGTGAAAAGAAATTAGAGCCACCCTAATAATATAAAGAATAAATGAGGAGATACTCATTATAGCTCCATGTATTTTATTTACAGTCTGGCTCCTAGAGAAACCAAACATACCTTGGTGGGTGATAGTGACAATCATGCACTCAAAAAAGTACTGTTTCTAGTTATCAGAATCACCATGCCAGACATAGTATCTTGGTAGCAGTGTATTACCATAATTTAAGATACATGGTCTGCAGCCATTATTTAGTGAATTTATTCTTTTCTATCTTAATCAGAAAAGAAAATCATGGACAGCTTATATTTCCATAGAGTCAACAATAACAAATATTCATAGTTTTCATCTAGGCAAGATTAACTGTCCTACTTATAATATAGTCCAAAAAGTTCTGGACATCTCACAAAATATTACATTGATAACTACATTGATCAGGCCAAGTAATACAATCTTGGTAGTATGCTGAAATACTTTGTCAAATACATGAGGTCCAGAGGGTGGGAGATAAATTCTATGAAGATCCAGGGTCCTGGTTAGACTCTTTAGGTTCTGAAAGCCATAAAGTCTGTATCTTGTAATACTGCTCTGGTCCATATAGTGTTACACGAATAAAAGTGTTTTGTAATTAATCTGAGAAACTTAGTTAACAGGCTTAAATATGTTTCTTTACTGCAGGGTTTCTCAAAACTTTCATATAAATGTGCATTATGGAATTCCAAAAATAAGCTATAGGATGCAGTATTTCCAAATCATGGAACAGATATTTGTGGATATTTATTTCCACAAATATCTTTGTGGAACACACTTTTGGAATCACTGTTCTGTGTGCACTTGAGCTGAAACCCTAGTTTCAGCTCTAGAGAACTCAGAGAGGGAAAGCAGGAGGCTGGACATTGTGAAATAGTCATATGCCATTTTTTCTGGCTTCCCATCATCCAGACTTTTAAAAAAGTCTTCCACTTTGTCAGTCTTGGTGGGAGGCAAGGCCTTGATTCACAACATCACTACAATTGTCCAATTCAATATCTAGCTAATCTTTTATTCCACTTTGGGCAGTTAGAGGATAATAAATACTCTAGACTCAGCCATCAGATTCTTTCATTGAGAGTGTTTGGTTCATAGCCATTGAGGTAAGAATTGGTTCAGGGCAATGGTATCCAAATTTTTTGGATTGAATAAAAAAGAAAACAACATGCCAAATTTTATGGCTTGAAGTGAGCAGTACTTTACAATTTATTGCACCAAATGTATATGTTAGGAAAGGAAAAAAGGTCTCAAATCAATTTGACCTCAACTTCTTCCTTATAGAACTAGGAAAAGATCTGCTCTGACAGTACATCTGCAGAAATTACATGAGACATGCCACAAAGAATTAGAAATTTAAAAATAAAAGAGACTAAAAGATTTGGAGCTTATAATCAGCTTCAATATGCTTCTGATCAGTAGCAATGCTTTCTAATCAGTGCTCCTTAGGCTACAGAATCCTGAAAGTGTGGGAGAAAAATCTCTTCAGTGGTTGAAATTTTTCAATATCTGATAAGAAGCATAAATATTTGGATTCAGAAGCACATCAAATCAAACAGCATAAACACATCTCAGAAGTGTCATGTGAACCAAGTTGTCATAAAACAGTACAATATTAATAATCATTTTCAATAAGGTTTAAATCGTCCTGGAGTATTTTCAAACAGTTTCTTCTGTGTATTAACCTATCGAGCCTTTCTGTGAGAAAAGACATAGTCATTCCTGTAAGAACATTTAAAAATTTTAATAATACTCAGAAGTGATGTGGTATAGCAAAAAGAAAAATGAAGCCACACTCAGAAGACCTATGTTGAAAATTCACCTGTGCTACTTTTTAGATATTTGTTCCCCATTTAAGCTAGAAACAGACATTGTCTGAAGGAGAGAGTTTTTTGTTCCAGTTCTACTTATAATTTATAATCCATGCCTAGTAAATGTATTCATTATTGTTTACCTAACTTTCTTACCTGAAAATTTTATTTAAATTACCTTACCTGTTGCTCAAGGATGTTAAAAAGCGAAGTAATATTTGAAGATAAATGGGAAAATACTTTGAAAAAAAAACAGCACACAAATACTACCTATTATTTCAGAATTTTTTCATTTGAATGTTCTATCTATCCCACATAAAAACAGAACCTTATACCTTTGCTACTGTTAAAAGCACAGTGCACATTGTCCTAGAAAAGGATTTGCAAGAAGACACCTAGGGCATATATTACTGCTCACTAAAGAATGTTGAAGTGTTACAAGCATATGTTCACTATATAGTCTTTCCTATAAGCCAGCCTTCAGTCCCCACTCAGATCATCTGACCCAGGCCTTAAGAACCAAAAGTGGGCCAGGTGGCTCAGCTGGTTGGAGCATCATCCTGTACACCAAAAGAACCAAAAACGCCAAGCCACCTGTGTGACCACCAGTCCTACAAGTGACACGAGCACAGGGAGCCAACAATGGTGACTTATGTTATTCATTCAGATCTCTTTTTTTTAAAGGGGGGGGACTATTTATTTCATTCCATGGGGTTAAGACAAGTAATTTCACACTTCACTTAAAGTCCAGAGTCAGAAAGCATTTCTTGTATATCTAGCACCAATAGAGATCATCAGATATCAATTAAATATTTAAATAGAGAGATCAAATTTTTAAATGGATTTCTATGAGTAAAATTAACAGGAAATACACATTATACAATCCACTCTGGATCAAGAGCCTTAATTTATTCAAATATTAAAATAAACTTGTCTTTTGAAATTTTCCTCATTTAAAAAACACAATGGGTTCAAGGATGGAGGAATCAGTCAGTACTCAGCTATGGGGGAACTCTGCCTGTAGAGCCCCCCGTCTGCCACAGATGAGAATAAATCTATCAAGACATGATCTGCTTGGGGAGGAAAGGTGGCCGATCTCTCAAAGGAGAAGGACCAAGAGCCTTTTTCCTACATGAGCTTTTAGTGGATTCAATTTGCACCAGAATACAGGTAAAGCTCATCAATCATTGTCAGGCAGTAAGTATCAAACAATAGATAACATACAAAGAACTATGAGGGCTTATACTGAGTCAGGGTCTGTTAGCTAAAGGGCTACAAAAACTTTGGGAAACAAACTCATTTCCTACTCAGACCCTTATCATTTAACTGAGAGCATTGTCAGCAGAGCAGGTTTCACAGGATTTTATGTATTCTTTCTTAGGCCTGATCACCTGGGGAACCCACCACAGGGCCAGCACAGGGCCACACCCCCCTCTGTCAATGTTTCAGGCTTAAGTCAGGCACAGGAAGTAAGGCAGCCAAGAGATTAGGAGACTTCTCAAAGACAGAATAAGGACTCAGGCTATGTCAAAGCTGAGGGGTGAAGGTCCATCACCCCCTTTTACTATAGTCCCCAAGTCCTTCCCTGAGCCCCCTGTGACCATGCCTGTTTTAGGTCATCCTAAAGGAATCCTAGAGGAATCTTACTTGTTATTGGCTAATTGGTCATGCACTGGGGGCTGGGCAGGGTAAGCAAAGGGGGCAGAGGCAGTGCCCCTGCTAGGGAGATAAGCTTTGTCTCCTTAGTGGCTTATGTTCCAAGGTTGCTCACTCAGCCTTAGCCATGGTGGAGGGGATACAGCTTGTAAAATCAGGCAGGGCAGTTCCCAACACTCAGAAATTCCCAGACATGACATATAAACATGACATTTTAAAGATGTGAACAAAGACTACATGTTGGCGCCACAGGGGATGGTCTTGCTCACTCACTTTCTCTCTGATGGAGAAGGGACATTTTATATTTCAGTTTCTGAATCTCCTCTGCAGCTCTAAGGGAGTATCCCCAGACCAGCAGAAACAAAGGTGCTGAAGTTCATATCGGAAAACCTTGAAGAATCTGGATTCTGTGGGCAGAGTGGGTTCTCTAGGGACTCAGATTATTTTTGCTCCTTTTTCTATGTGATTGAACCCAGTTCCTTTCTATTTCTCTGCTCATCTCTTCCTCATTTTCAGCCTTGTTGGTATGAGTCTGGTCAGTTTCTTCTAGCATCAAATCTTTTTTTACCTCTGACAGCCCAGTGCACTGATGTTTTCACTTAGTCACTCAAAGCCTCCCACTGCTGGAATGGCATCACTGTCTGGCTTCTTTGCCAGTAGTCATAGAGGGCTCCACTCTCTTCTTACTCAAAGTCTCTTTTGCCTTCTTCAGTTTCTGAAAAGTCTCCAATCCAGACTGGGCAGGGGGGCGGAGATGGGCAGGTGGGCAGAAAGGACTTGTGGCAAGGCAGTGGCTGGAGGACCAGATCAGGCATGGTGGCCTCTGGCAGTCTCATATTTACATGTGGATAACTTGGAGGAACAACTGTAGAGAGGCCATTCAGATCTTATTATGTAGGTTCACTCAGCTTTTATTAATGCAGATTTAATTCAAATCCATAATAACCTAATAATAATTCTAATCATTCAGAAACAATCAGTAATAATATCACACAAGAGAAATGGGGGATAACAAACCCAAGTCCTAGAGTCTCAATCTGCATGTCCAGGAGACAGCACAGTGAGCAAGGGAGCCATCAGCATCTTGCAAGGAAGAATCGCTGGAGCCAGGAGTGCAGCAGGGCAGATGAAGTCCTCAGTTTCTGAGCAGGGCAGAGCCTCTGGAAGCCCATGCCTAGAGAGTTCAGTGTGGCATTGAACAACATCTTGGTGTGTGGGCCTCAGCTGCCTCAGCAGGGCTCTTGGATCTGCATTAGCTACACCCTTGAGAATAGTATACTTCATCTTTCTGGGTCTCTTGATAAATGTCTCAACACCCCCAATCCCAAGTGGGGAATTTCTCCAGGAGCCTATCTATGGTCCTGCTCTGCAAACATGACTGTTCTGATCACATGTACAGGTATCTTAGGTGTGTATCCTTGCCAGATGTGTCTAGCATAATGGAGGTAGTTTCCCTCTCGAACCAAAGTGTCATGGCTGACTGGCAGCCATCTTGGCTGACATGAGTGACTCCATCTTGTTTTATATACTTTACGCTGTCTTGCCCAGGCCAATTTGTTTTATTGGTCCTGTTCACCACACTAAGTTAAGTAAAAGAGTTTCAGGATTGGAAGGGACAATAAAGGTCATATTTGGGGCTCAATAAGTATTTATTAGTAAACAACCTGATCTCCTTTACCACAGCCCTGCCAATGTGTGGTTAAACTTGTTATTGAATATGTCTCATATAAGAAATTCAATACTGCCTAAGGAAGCCTATGTTGTTTCAAAAACCTATTTTTAATAAGGCACACTCAGTCTATGTGAAACTTCTTTGCTTGCAAAAGAATAATGGAATGAAAATAATAGCAACCATGTATTGATTACCTATTGTATGTTAAGCATGCAATTAGGCACCTGATAGAGTTAAATTCTAATTATCATAAAACCCTGCTGGCTAAGAATAACACTGTTTTCCTTTGACATGTGAAGAAGCAGAGGTTCAGATTAAAGCGGCTTGCCTAAAGCCATGCACTAGTCATTAGCAAACTCTCCTTTCTAGTCCACTTAGGTAGCTGTAAAAACCTAAAAGAAATCATGCAAATAATAGAGATGTGTAAGCTGAAAATGTTTTTAAATATAAACCACTCATATTATTATTTAAAATGCCTATATGATAGGACCAATGTCTAATTTCATAAAGGCTAACTCAATTATTGCCATAACAGAGATGCTCAATAAAAGTTCATTTGATTGAATCTTGAAAACAGAACAGTGCCCTGTTCAGTGTGTTAGTAATGCTGAGACCTCCCAAGCTGTCCTTCTGGTAAAAAAAATCTATCAATAGAACAGGCAATATTTCCATAAGACCAAACATTTTAACTATATTTAAAAAATGAGTAAGAAATGCTCTTATAGAATGATTCTGATGGTTCAAGCTTTGGTTGTAAGTATTTTTGAGGATATGCTATATTTTCTATTCTGATTGGAAATTGTTAAGAATTTAGGAACAAGCCTAGAAAAATTTCCAGTTTACAAAAAAAAGACACAAAATTATCGGAGACCATTATGATTTCTGAGGCTCCAGGGTTTGAAAATGTGAGAACGTGTCAAGGAGAGAGCTTTCAAAGATTTCAACTTAAAAAATACATTTATTATAATAGTTTTTCTCTAGTATAGTTTGACTCAATGACTATTCCAACAAAATTATAAAATTATGAACACTTTGAAAGGCATAAAATTTAAAGTTCTGCAGAGAAAACACCAGAAAGAAAATATAAGAAAGAGTTTTTACCCCGACTTTACTCTTCCTGGCAACTCAATATGCTCCTCCAAAGTGAAGGTGGACTTGAGACAGGTTAGTATGAAACTCGGACAATTCTCTGGAGAGTGGAATGAGGAGCCTGAGACCACAGGCTGAGAAAATAATAGGCAGCTGATAAATCACAAGACTATCTTCCAAGAGCAGGTAGTTTAAATCACCTTAGTTGGGAAGACAGAAAACAACAGTAAAAACAACAAAAAGTTAGAGCCAGGCTAATCCAAAATAGAGGTGAAACTAACGAGAGAATGGCCCCAAACTCCATTATACGTTCATACAACAGGAAACACCCAGAAATTTAATGCATGTTCTGTTGAATCCTCTCTTGGAGTCTCCCCTAAAACTCCCACCTTTTGGAAAATAGATAAAACCCTCAGGAGAAAGGATGGTAGCATTCACTCTTCTTTGAGTACATCCGTGCCCCTGCTCTCCTAAGGCTTGTACTTTGCTTCTTAGGTTCCAAGCTCTAAGGGTCCTGGTAAAACTTGTACCCAGGGGGAGATTATGGGTTCATGCTTGATCCTGTCTCAAGGACCCTTCCTTTGCCTCATTGTCTCAAGCTTTAATAAATTTACTATCACTTTCATCTGGACTAGTGTCTTAAAATTTTTGCTGCACAAGTCAAGGACCTGGAGGTTGCCTGACACACAAAACTTCCCCGTGCACATTGAGGGAGGGCCAGCCCCTGGCACAGAATTGGCTCAGTAACAATTTGAGGGCTTCCTGAAGCCACAGCCATAGCCAAACAGTACCTTCAGTTTGCTCAGGCTCCTACTCCCTGTTCCTGTCCGGACACCAATCTTGAGACCATGGTCTTTCATTTTTTCCTAGATTCATTGTTCATAACTTCCTCTGCCTGACTTCCCTATACCTGATTCTGGCTTCCTTAGCTGAATTCATTACCAGGTCTGTCCATATTTGTCATTTCATTTTACCAAACATTTTTTGAAGGTCTACTATGCCCCAGACTTCTTGCTAGACCCTGGAGATAAAATGATTACCAAAACACACAAGGTCCTGACTCCAAAGAAATCCTGGTGGGATATAATCACATTGATAAAGGTAAAGTTAGAACTTAAAGAAGTGCTTTAAGTGGTGCCAGAAGTACCTATAACAGGGAGAACTGACCAGTCAAGGGAGTCAGGAAAAATTACCCTGGTGACAAAACAAATGTGGTGAGATGAAACCAGGTTAGGAAGTAAGTGAAAAGAAAGCCTAAATCTATAATGACTGAAAAAATATCATAAAAATATATTCATGCTTTTGTTCATAATTTCCCATTTATGTGCTTTATCAATGTATTAGTTTCCCATTGCTGCTATAACAAATTGTCATGAACTTGATGGCTTATGAAAATGCATACTTACTCCCTCACAATTCTGCAGTCCAGGCAGCTTATCTCAAGAGCTCCAAAGACCTGCAGTGAATGGAGGCTTTTTTCTTTCTATATTTAAATAAGCTGATTTGAAGGCACATCTTATTCTCTTATAGCAACCAGATTTAGGCTGATAATCACCCACTCAATATTTATAGATGTACAGACAGAAACAAACACAAAGATATATAATGTAAATTATTAATTAGTGCAACTTGTCCTAAAGAAAAGAACTGCTTATTTTTTAAATAAAATTACCACAATGAAAAGTGAGATTCTTTTCACTGAAAGCTTTAATAATAAATAGATCCCATTTATTAGTGCAGAAAAATTAAAATATATCAAAATGTTTTTCACTAAATGGTGATTAAAAAGACAGATTCTGTTTATTTTTTTACTAGTGAAGTTCAGTGGTCTCTCTCCTTATTCTTTCAAAATAAGCTCTTTTCTTCAAAAGAATCTCCTGGGATAACTAAAAATGCAAGTTCCTGTGTCTCATAGTAGGACTGTTAATGGGACTCCTTGAGAGCTAAAGAGCAGGCTTTTAGAGTTTGCAGACACATCAAGTGATTGTGTGGTACAATGAAGTGTGAGAATCACTGACAATCATTCTATTTAATTAAGGTGCGTCTATAGGAGTCAGCTTTAATCCATTTTGAATTGAAAGAAGATGGCCTTTCTTGACTGAAAAACTGGAGATTATATAGTAAATAGAAAGTTAAGGTCTTGTCTTTTTTGTTTTTGCCAGAAGATTTAGAATTTACATCTAAGGTATTATTCTCAACTAAAGATTTAGAAGTGACTGACCAGGAAAACGAAGCTAAATTGATTAAATCACTGATAAGAGCTTAAACTATGCTGACTTTTATTGTGCATGATTCTTCCAAGAACCCTAAGATGCATATAGTATTACTTTTCTTTTACATATGACAAAACTGGTGTTCATATAGTTTAAGTGTAGGCCTAATAGCATACCATACATTTAATAACTGGAACAGTCATTGAAACTCAATTCCAAATCTTATATATTCTCTACTTATATCCTCTACATCAC
The DNA here is from genome assembly GCF_014824575.4 of Sturnira hondurensis. Taxonomy (NCBI): domain Eukaryota; kingdom Metazoa; phylum Chordata; class Mammalia; order Chiroptera; family Phyllostomidae; genus Sturnira; species Sturnira hondurensis. The sequence continues at coordinate 25,894,501 of NW_028079127.1, forward strand.
AGGTGACAAACTCAAGGCCCACAGGCCAAATCCAGCCCTTCACCTTGTTTTATCCAGCTCAGTACCTTGTTTCTACCCGGTGGCAGCACTGAGCTCATTGCCCCTAGTTAAGGAGTAGTTACATTTATACAGGCCTAAAATTACATTCAGCCCTTTGAAGGCAACCTCGAGGCTGATGTGGCCCCTGGTGAAAATGAGCTTGACATCCCTGATCTAGAGAGTCAGACTATCTTCTGAGATTAGTCTCACATTTTAAGAAAAAGGAAGGAAGGAAGGGGAGGAAGGGATGGAAAAGAAAGGAAACCTCTAGCAATTTTATAGAATTTTTGTGTATTAAGAAACAGAATGTAGGGCAATTTTTAAATGCCTTTGTTAATAGTCTTCATTTCTTCCTGTTGATGAAATTTATCATATATTGTTTTATTTATTCCAAAGATAAATTTAATATTTGCCCTTTATTTACATCATAAATCCACGTAGATGTTTCACTCATCGTTGCCCTTCCAGGCAACTCTATCCTACCATCTCTTACCTTCAGGTTTGATCCACCAAAATCTGCTCATAATCAACTAGTGCCTCCCATGTAGGAGACTACAAATGACACTTCTATAAGATTTGTTAACCAATAGTTGTTGGTGCCAATTCAAGGCCAATGGGAGGTGAAGAAAGAAACTTTACTCAGTGCAAACAGCTCAATGGTGATGTATCAGAGCGAGACCTGTAGTGTTTTAGCCAGAGAAATGCATCAGTCTTCAGTCTTCCATGGAAAGAGAAAGTAGCTCCCCAAGCCAGCATGAAACTGGCTTATATATAGACAGAAATCCCCACACCTGGTCCCTGACTGGTATTTCTTCATGCACAGGAGGACCATAATCCTTGCAGTTTGATTGGTCCAAAAGGCACTGTCCTGATTGCTCATAATAGAGCCTCTGTGATGGTTGAACTTGTGTAGCTCCAATTGGATAGGAAAAGCCTCAATCATTTTGGTTGAAATAAGATTCCAGGAACTCCTTTTTAAGGGCTGTCTCAGATAGGAGAAACACATGTAGGCGGGCAGTTCAGTGCAGAGGCAAGTAGTTCAGTGCAGGCTTCTCACTGAAGTGCATTTTGTGTGAGAGGCCACTGTGTAAAAATGGCTGGTAGGTTCTGCTTTTTAAAAAGATTTGAGGCCAGTTAATCGCCATGAGCCCTTCTTAGTGAGCATATACTTTCTCGGATTCACAGACTGAATCACCTTCTTAATCATCTGTTTATGGGTAAGACATATACATGAGGTAATTTAATAAAATAATAGACATTTTCTTCAATCCAAAAAGCACTAGAATTTATACATCCACTTTAAAAATTCACAGCAGGAGAATAAGCAATATTTTGAATCCCTAAAATATTACGAGAAAGCTCTTTTGGAATGGGATTTAGAGCTCTTTCTAAACCCCATGAAAAATTATGTTACTACTTTATATTCACACTGTGTGTGCCCAAATGTGCCCAAGCACTACTACTGAAATCACAAAGAATGAAAATCTAACACTATTGTGGCATTTCCAAAATCAGAGTTCCCAAATACATGGTCAGAAGCACACAGCTGAGACGCTTGTTTGGAAAGTAACAGTGCTCATTTGAAAAAAAAAGTATTTCATTGTTTTCAAAAAAATCAAAATCAAAATAAAGGGAAGAATGCAGTTTGGCTAGTTAGGTCTAGACTCACTAAAACGGTGCCTCAATAGAATGTGGAAAGAAGGCATGTGGACAGTGGGCATTGAGACAAAATCTAAACAGAATCTGAAACAAATAATGGCATTGGCAATGAAAATGGCATAATAGAAAACTGGTAATGACTTTGGAATGAATTAGAGGTTATACTCCCACTGTGAGAAAATAGCAGTTTTTCTTTAATCAAAAAGGGACAAGAATGCAAAGGATTATGGGGATCTAGAGGAGGAACAGCTGCCTCAGGTTTGGGGACATACAATGGTTTCCATGGGTATTTCAGGGCACCTGCACAGCAGGACATACATGAGTTCTGATTTCCAGCAGATCTGGATCTTGTTCTAGTTCTGCCTCTCACCAAAGTGATACTTTGAATCATTTAAGTTTTACATGTCTAGTTTTCTCCCCTGTAATGTAAATATAATAAAGGCTCTCATGCAAACATTCTTGAGATGATTAAAAGCCTAATGTATACTCTGACTGAGGTGGTTCCGTGGATTGAGTGTAGGCCTACAAACCAGTCTAGGGCACACACCTGGGCTGCAGGCCAGGTCCCCAATAGGGGGCATGTGAGAGGCAACCACTCACTGATGTTTTTCTCCTCTTTCTCCCTCCCTTCCCCTCTCTAAAAATAAATAAATTAAAACAAAAAATTTTTAAAGTGTAATGTAGTAAGCTAATAAGATGATGGATTACTTGTAGGCACTGTCACCTGATAAATTCCCAAATGGATTCTTTCACCCAACAGGAAGGAGCACATGGCCCAAAATCAAAACTAACAAGAATCTGCAGTAATTTCCAATGTTGGTCTATCAATGCTGAATGTGAGAAGAAATATGGTTTGAACTTAGAAAAGAGAAAAGAAAGGTTATGAGTAGGGAAAATACAATTTTGCACACTACACATCAACCCTCACACCCTTTATACTTGTATAAGAAATAATTAGGACAAAATAATTATGGAAAACTTACAGAAGGTCTACCCTTGAGAGATGTTTATGTGATTTCCTACTCCCTTCTTTTAAGCTTGTGCTCAAACTTAATACCATATCTAAAACAGTGCCTCTCAGTATCCTTAACCTGCAATGTTTCTTCATAATTCCTGTACCTCCTCAGGGTTATATTCCTCGTTTTCTTGTCTGTTTCCCACTCTGTTACATATGATTTATGAGGACATACAGTAGTCACTCAATTGTCTGTTGACTGAATGAATGAATAAACCAAAAAAGCCATGCCAAAGAATTAGGAATGATTATTAAGGAGATATAAATAACGTGTTAATTATATCTCTAAGTTTTAAAGTGAGGAAGCATAAGTAGGAAAGACCACTGGTCTGAGAGAAAGGAAAACCAAATGAACTCAAGCCCTATTATTCATTAGCTAAATATTTTTGGGTGAATTCCTTTTGAGCCTAATTTCCAATATGAAAAATGAAGAGATTGGACCAGACAATCCCTTAGATGCATTTTCTTGCTGTCATTTTCTTATTTGGGGGCTTCATAACTGGAAGAAGAAAGATGACAGATGTTTACAGCCCACAGGTGGCCCAGAAGAGGCAAGTACATTTATGAAGCAGGAGAGTGAGGAGATGTTGACAGGTGATTTTTCCTGAGTGGCTGGGCACATAAGCATTACCTTCCAGAGACAGACTGACTCTGCACAACAGAAGCCCTGGACAAGCCAGGCTACAATTTGAAGAATGACAAGTTGAGATTGACCACATCACCTAACTACTGCATATTCTCACTATGTCCTGAAGATCTGTGTTATGACATTGCCTCTTTCAGATAGAAACCCAAAACTCTATCTTCAGAGCCTGTGCTGTCAATTCTTGCTTCAACAAGCAGTGAGCAAATGGATGTTAAACATACAAACCATCCAATCTAGATTTCAGTCTCATCTGGTGTCCCATGTATTTTATGATCAGCATATTTGTTAAATCCTCTCAAACAACTTCATTAACTCTCTCTCCTTCCAGTCTCAGTACCTTGCCTTTCCAAATTAGTTTTCCTACCCATGCTGCGTCTCAGCAATTGTATTCAGCTGTGTTCATTTGTTTCTAACTGGAAGGCACACATTTTCCTGCGACTTTTTCCACCTCTTAATACCAGTTTATATCTCCCCATCACCCTCCTCTTTCTATATGTACCTTCCTCTGCTTTCATTCTCTCCACGGCACTCACTGATTAGCTAGTGAGGCTTCGGGTTTCATTGGTTGTGTATAACTTGTTCACCCCACAGCTGCCTGGCACAGAATTGCTCTTGCTCAGGGCAGGTGTGTACTCAGCCAGCCCCAGCCAGTGTAAAACTTCAGCAAGGAGTCGGCAGCTCATGCACGCTGTCAACTTACTGCAGCTGAACTAGTGCCATGAGAGCCAAGTAGTTCCTCTCACAGGTTGTTCCTGTGTGGAGCGTGCATGTTGTGTTCTAACCTTTTGTTTGTTCTCTAGGACACTTGAAGAGCTTGTGGTTGAATTTCTTAGTGCTGCTTGAAGCTGCTGTCAGGCAGTCTTCCTATCATTTCTAAGCTGCAAACTTAAAAACAAACAAACAAACAAACAAAAAATGCACAAAAATGATGCCCTTAGAAAACAGTCACAAATCAGAGCCTGGAGTTAGAGAACAAAGGAGCTGAAGGGACAAGAGGAGTCTTCTAGCCTAGACTCCTCCTGGTTTGTCAGAAGAAACCAAGCCCACAGAGACGTGCTTACTTAGCCAATAGCACATCCTTAACCAACACCTTTTCCCAGTGGGTGCATGGGTAATGAAGGCAATGATGTTTAATAGTTGATCTGAGATAATCCATTAAACTGTTGACAAAATAAAGTTTAAATTTATATCAAGCTGACAGAGTTGCAGGTTACTAGCTCATCACAGGCAGAACAAATCAGTACATACAGATGGAAATAGTAGGAACACGTGTGATGAGGTCAAGAGGCGAGACTGCCATGGGAAGTGCAGTGGGTGTCTCAGCCGGACCTACAGTGGGTTCATGGTGGATCCAGCCTGATTGCAGAGCTGTTAACATTTTAATGGAAAGTGCTAGAGTTTATGAGAACCACTGAATACAAAGTTCTACCTTTGAGATTATTATTTATTTATTTATTTATTTATTTATTTTTAATTTTTTTTAATAGAATTTTTATTTAATTCTTGTTCAAGTACAGGTTTCTGTCTTATAATCCCAACCCTGCCCGCCCCCCACCCCATGCTCCCCGCCTCCCTCCCCTTTCCACCCCCCACCCTTAGTTATTGTCCATGTGTCTTTTATACTTGTTCATGTGAGTCCATTCCCTTTTCCCCTATGATTCTCTCCCCTCTCCCCTCTGGGCCCTGACAGCCTGTTCCATATTTGAGTGTCATTGGTTGTATTTTGCTTGCTTGTTTGGTTTGTTTAGATTCCTGTTAATGGTGAGATCATATGATATTTGTCTTTCACCGCCTGGCTTATTTCGCTCAGCATAATGCTTTCCAGTTCCATCCATGATGTTGCAAAGGGTAGTAGTTCCTTCTTCCTTTCTGCAGCATAGAATTCCATTGTGTAAATGTACCA